>NC_083413.1:84349527-84677887 GCF_020745735.1 Hemiscyllium ocellatum | reverse complement strand
CGCAGTGATTCGTTCAAACAAGCTACACACATTTAGTGCATGAAAGCAAACTGCAACTGTTGATTCAATGAGTAGAGGTTTTCTCTTTCATTCAATGTCTCGAGCTTAACTCTTTAATTCAATGAAACAACCTGCATACACACATTCATTATTTCATATTTCAATCATTGACTCAAAGATTCGAATGTAATTCAATGATTTAATTATGCAAACTTCACTCATTAATGGAATGTATTTAACTGCATTCTTTCAATCAATGAACCAAACACTGCAATCATTCATTCGCTGAGAAACATCATTTCCAATGAATCGATTTTTGGCCATGCATTCAATGAAAAAACTGCATGCATTCATTCTATGAAACTGACTACACTTCTTAAATTCAATAAGTGAAGCCTTTCTCGTTTATTCAATGTCTCGAGCTAACGCTTTCATTCACTGAAACAAACTGCACGCATCCATTCAATGAAACTGACTGCACGTATTAATTCAATGAGTAGAGCTTCTCTCATTCGTTGAATATGTCAAGTTTTAACGATTTCAAAACTGCATTCATTGAATCAAACTTCAAGGATTGCCCCAAGGAATCAGACGTAACAATGAAACAAACTTAACACACTTATTCAGTGAATCAAACTGCACACGTTCATTCAATGAAAGAGACTGCACTTGTCAATTCAATGAGTACAGCTCCTCTAATTCATTCAAGCCACAAGCTTCAAACATTGTCTCAATCAAACTACAAAACATTCACTCCTTGAACAAATGCACCTGCTATTAGAACTTCTCTTATTCATGCTATGTGTCAAGTTCAACGCTTTCATTCTACTGCATTCATTCAATCATTGAATCAAACTACAATCATTGATTCAATGCATCAAACCTTATTCCTTGTTGCAATGGAACAAACGTAACTCAGTTATATACTGAATCCTACTGCGCATGTGCATTCAATGAAACAACTACACGCATTCATTCAATGATACTGATTGCACGTCTTAAATCAATGAGTGGAGCTTCGTTCAATGCGTCAAGCTTAACGCTTTGATTCAATGAAACCAACTGCATTCATTGATTCATTGAATCAAACTTCAAACATTGATTCAATGAATCAAACCTTATTCATTGTTTCTATGAAAGAAACTTACTGAATGAATCAAACTGCACAAGTTCATTCAATCAAAGAGACTACACTTGTCAATTCAATGAGTACAGCTACTCTCATTCATTGAATACCACAAGCTTCATGCACTGTCTCAATCGAACTGCACACATTCACTCCATGAGTAAAATTGCACGTGTCATTTCAATGAGTGGAGCTTCTCTCATTCCTTCAATGTGTTAAGCTTAACGCTTTAATTCAATGAAACAACCTGCATTCATTGAATCATTGAATCAAAGTACCATTATTGATTCCATGAATCATACCTTTATTCCTTGTTTCAATGTAACAAACTTTTTATTACTACACTCGTTCATTCAATGAAACAGACTGCACATGATAATTCAATGAGTAGACGTACTCTCATTCGTTTACTGCCACAAGCTTAACGCATTGATACAAAGAAGCAAACTACACGTGTTCATTCACGAGTGTAGTTTTTCTCTTTCATTCAATGTCTCGAGCATAACTCTTTTTTCAATGAAACAACCTACATTCACTCGTTCATTATTTCATATTTCAATCTTTGATTCAAAGAATCGATTGTAATTTATTGATTTAATTATGCGACCTTCACTCATTTATGGGTGAAAATAAGTGCATTCATTCAATCAATGAATCAAACTGCAATCATTCATTCGATGAGAAACACTGCAAGTAGTTTCAAATGAATCGAGCATTTGCCATTCATTCAATGGAATAAACTTCACGCGTTCATACAATGAAACAAACTGCATGTATGAAACAGACTGCAATGAAACAATGAAACAGAATGGGTAGAGGTACTCTCATTGCTTGACACCCACAATCTTAGCGCAGTGATTCGTTCAAACAAACTACACACGTTTAGTGCATGAAGCAAACTGCACTGTTGATTCAATGAGTAGAGGTTTTCTCTTTCATTCAATGTCTCGAGCTTAACTCTTTAATTCAATGAAACAACCTGCATACACACATTCATTATTTCATATTTCAATCATTGACTCAAAGATTCGAATGTAATTCAATGATTTAATTATGCAAACTTCACTCATTAATGGAATGTATTTAACTGCATTCTTTCAATCAATGAACCAAACTGCAATCATTCATTCGCTGAGAAACATTCATTTCCAATGAATCGAGTTTTGGCCATGCATTCATGAAAGAAACTGCATGCATTCATTCTATGAAACTGACTACACTTCTTAATTCAATAAGTGCAGCCTTTCTCGTTTATTCAATGTCTCGAGGCTAACGCTTTCATTCACTGAAACAAACTGCACGCATCCATTCAATGAAACTGACTGCACGTATTAATTCAATGAGTAGAGCTTCTCTCATTCGTTGAATATGTCAAGTTTAACGATTTCAAACTGCATTCATTGAATCAAACTTCAAGGATTGCCCCAAGGAATCAGACGTAACAATGAAACAAACTTAACACACTTATTCAGTGAATCAAACTGCACACGTTCATTCAATGAAAGAGACTGCACTTGTCAATTCAATGAGTACAGCTCCTCTAATTCATTCAAAGCCACAAGCTTCAAACATTGTCTCAATCAAACTACAAAACATTCACTCCTTGAAACATGCTGCTATTAGAACTTCTCTTATTCATGCTATGTGTCAAGTTCAACGCTTTCATTCTACTGCATTCATTCAATCATTGAATCAAACTACAATCATTGATTCAATGCATCAAACCTTATTCCTTGTTGCAATGGAACAAACGTAACTCAGTTATATACTGAATCCTACTGCGCATGTGCATTCAATGAAACAACTACACGCATTCATTCAATGATACTGATTGCACGTCTTAAATCAATGAGTGGAGCTTCGTTCAATGCGTCAAGCTTAACGCTTTGATTCAATGAAACCAACTGCATTCATTGATTCATTGAATCAAACTTCAAACATTGATTCAATGAATCAAACCTTATTCATTGTTTCTATGAAAGAAACTTACTGAATGAATCAAACTGCACAAGTTCATTCAATCAAAGAGACTACACTTGTCAATTCAATGAGTACAGCTACTCTCATTCATTGAATACCACAAGCTTCATGCACTGTCTCAATCGAACTGCACACATTCACTCCATGAGTAAAATTGCACGTGTCATTTCAATGAGTGGAGCTTCTCTCATTCCTTCAATGTGTTAAGCTTAACGCTTTAATTCAATGAAACAACCTGCATTCATTGAATCATTGAATCAAAGTACCATTATTGATTCCATGAATCATACCTTTATTCCTTGTTTCAATGTAACAAACTTTTTATTACTACACTCGTTCATTCAATGAAACAGACTGCACATGATAATTCAATGAGTAGACGTACTCTCATTCGTTTACTGCCACAAGCTTAACGCATTGATACAAAGAAGCAAACTACACGTGTTCATTCTACGAGTGTAGTTTTTTCTCTTTCATTCAATGTCTCGAGCATAACTCTTTTTTTCAATGAAACAACCTACATTCACTCGTTCATTATTTCATATTTCAATCTTTGATTCAAAGAATCGATTGTAATTTATTGATTTAATTATGCGACCTTCACTCATTTATGGGGTGAAAATAAGTGCATTCATTCAATCAATGAATCAAACTGCAATCATTCATTCGATGAGAAACACTGCAAGTAGTTTCAAATGAATCGAGCATTTGCCATTCATTCAATGGAATAAACTTCACGCGTTCATACAATGAAACAAACTGCATGTATGAAACAGACTGCAATGAAACAATGAAACAGAATGGGTAGAGGTACTCTCATTGCTTGACACCCACAATCTTAGCGCAGTGATTCGTTCAAACAAACTACACACATTTAGTGCATGAAGCAAACTGCACCTGTTGATTCAATGAGTAGAGGTTTTCTCTTTCATTCAATGTCTCGAGCTTAACTCTTTAATTCAATGAAACAACCTGCATACACACATTCATTATTTCATATTTCAATCATTGACTCAAAGATTCGAATGTAATTCAATGATTTAATTATGCAAACTTCACTCATTAATGGAATGTATTTAACTGCATTCTTTCAATCAATGAACCAAACTGCAATCATTCATTCGCTGAGAAACATTCATTTCCAATGAATCGAGTTTTGGCCATGCATTCAATGAAAGAAACTGCATGCATTCATTCTATGAAACTGACTACACTTCTTAATTCAATAAGTGCAGCCTTTCTCGTTTATTCAATGTCTCGAGGCTAACGCTTTCATTCACTGAAACAAACTGCACGCATCCATTCAATGAAACTGACTGCACGTATTAATTCAATGAGTAGAGCTTCTCTCATTCGTTGAATATGTCAAGTTTAACGATTTCAAACTGCATTCATTGAATCAAACTTCAAGGATTGCCCCAAGGAATCAGACGTAACAATGAAACAAACTTAACACACTTATTCAGTGAATCAAACTGCACACGTTCATTCAATGAAAGAGACTGCACTTGTCAATTCAATGAGTACAGCTCCTCTAATTCATTCAAAGCCACAAGCTTCAAACATTGTCTCAATCAAACTACAAAACATTCACTCCTTGACACCTGCTATTAGAACTTCTCTTATTCATGCTATGTGTCAAGTTCAACGCTTTCATTCTACTGCATTCATTCAATCATTGAATCAAACTACAATCATTGATTCAATGCATCAAACCTTATTCCTTGTTGCAATGGAACAAACGTAACTCAGTTATATACTGAATCCTACTGCGCATGTGCATTCAATGAAACAACTACACGCATTCATTCAATGATACTGATTGCACGTCTTAAATCAATGAGTGGAGCTTCGTTCAATGCGTCAAGCTTAACGCTTTGATTCAATGAAACCAACTGCATTCATTGATTCATTGAATCAAACTTCAAACATTGATTCAATGAATCAAACCTTATTCATTGTTTCTATGAAAGAAACTTACTGAATGAATCAAACTGCACAAGTTCATTCAATCAAAGAGACTACACTTGTCAATTCAATGAGTACAGCTACTCTCATTCATTGAATACCACAAGCTTCATGCACTGTCTCAATCGAACTGCACACATTCACTCCATGAGTAAAATTGCACGTGTCATTTCAATGAGTGGAGCTTCTCTCATTCCTTCAATGTGTTAAGCTTAACGCTTTAATTCAATGAAACAACCTGCATTCATTGAATCATTGAATCAAAGTACCATTATTGATTCCATGAATCATACCTTTATTCCTTGTTTCAATGTAACAAACTTTTTATTACTACACTCGTTCATTCAATGAAACAGACTGCACATGATAATTCAATGAGTAGACGTACTCTCATTCGTTTACTGCCACAAGCTTAACGCATTGATACAAAGAAGCAAACTACACGTGTTCATTCTACGAGTGTAGTTTTTCTCTTTCATTCAATGTCTCGAGCATAACTCTTTTTTTCAATGAAACAACCTACATTCACTCGTTCATTATTTCATATTTCAATCTTTGATTCAAAGAATCGATTGTAATTTATTGATTTAATTATGCGACCTTCACTCATTTATGGGGTGAAAATAAGTGCATTCATTCAATCAATGAATCAAACTGCAATCATTCATTCGATGAGAAACACTGCAAGTAGTTTCAAATGAATCGAGCATTTGCCATTCATTCAATGGAATAAACTTCACGCGTTCATACAATGAAACAAACTGCATGTATGAAACAGACTGCAATGAAACAATGAAACAGAATGGGTAGAGGTACTCTCATTGCTTGACACCCACAAACTTAGCGCAGTGATTCGTTCAAACAAACTACACACATTTAGTGCATGAAGCAAACTGCACCTGTTGATTCAATGAGTAGAGGTTTTCTCTTTCATTCAATGTCTCGAGCTTAACTCTTTAATTCAATGAAACAACCTGCATACACACATTCATTATTTCATATTTCAATCATTGACTCAAAGATTCGAATGTAATTCAATGATTTAATTATGCAAACTTCACTCATTAATGGAATGTATTTAACTGCATTCTTTCAATCAATGAACCAAACTGCAATCATTCATTCGCTGAGAAACATTCATTTCCAATGAATCGAGTTTTGGCCATGCATTCAATGAAAGAAACTGCATGCATTCATTCTATGAAACTGACTACACTTCTTAATTCAATAAGTGCAGCCTTTCTCGTTTATTCAATGTCTCGAGGCTAACGCTTTCATTCACTGAAACAAACTGCACGCATCCATTCAATGAAACTGACTGCACGTATTAATTCAATGAGTAGAGCTTCTCTCATTCGTTGAATATGTCAAGTTTAACGATTTCAAACTGCATTCATTGAATCAAACTTCAAGGATTGCCCCAAGGAATCAGACGTAACATGAAACAAACTTAACACACTTATTCAGTGAATCAAACTGCACACGTTCATTCAATGAAAGAGACTGCACTTGTCAATTCAATGAGTACAGCTCCTCTAATTCATTCAAAGCCACAAGCTTCAAACATTGTCTCAATCAAACTACAAAACATTCACTCCTTGAAACAAGATGCACCTGCTATTAGAACTTCTCTTATTCATGCTATGTGTCAAGTTCAACGCTTTCATTCTACTGCATTCATTCAATCATTGAATCAAACTACAATCATTGATTCAATGCATCAAACCTTATTCCTTGTTGCAATGGAACAAACGTAACTCAGTTATATACTGAATCCTACTGCGCATGTGCATTCAATGAAACAACTACACGCATTCATTCAATGATACTGATTGCACGTCTTAAATCAATGAGTGGAGCTTCGTTCAATGCGTCAAGCTTAACGCTTTGATTCAATGAAACCAACTGCATTCATTGATTCATTGAATCAAACTTCAAACATTGATTCAATGAATCAAACCTTATTCATTGTTTCTATGAAAGAAACTTACTGAATGAATCAAACTGCACAAGTTCATTCAATCAAAGAGACTACACTTGTCAATTCAATGAGTACAGCTACTCTCATTCATTGAATACCACAAGCTTCATGCACTGTCTCAATCGAACTGCACACATTCACTCCATGAGTAAAATTGCACGTGTCATTTCAATGAGTGGAGCTTCTCTCATTCCTTCAATGTGTTAAGCTTAACGCTTTAATTCAATGAAACAACCTGCATTCATTGAATCATTGAATCAAAGTACCATTATTGATTCCATGAATCATACCTTTATTCCTTGTTTCAATGTAACAAACTTTTTATTACTACACTCGTTCATTCAATGAAACAGACTGCACATGATAATTCAATGAGTAGACGTACTCTCATTCGTTTACTGCCACAAGCTTAACGCATTGATACAAAGAAGCAACAAACACGTGTTCATTCTACGAGTGTAGTTTTTCTCTTTCATTCAATGTCTCGAGCATAACTCTTTTTTTCAATGAAACAACCTACATTCACTCGTTCATTATTTCATATTTCAATCTTTGATTCAAAGAATCGATTGTAATTTATTGATTTAATTATGCGACCTTCACTCATTTATGGGGTGAAAATAAGTGCATTCATTCAATCAATGAATCAAACTGCAATCATTCATTCGATGAGAAACACTGCAAGTAGTTTCAAATGAATCGAGCATTTGCCATTCATTCAATGGAATAAACTTCACGCGTTCATACAATGAAACAAACTGCATGTATGAAACAGACTGCAATGAAACAATGAAACAGAATGGGTAGAGGTACTCTCATTGCTTGACACCCACAATCTTAGCGCAGTGATTCGTTCAAACAAACTACACACGTTTAGTGCATGAAGCAAACTGCACCTGTTGATTCAATGAGTAGAGGTTTTCTCTTTCATTCAATGTCTCGAGCTTAACTCTTTAATTCAATGAAACAACCTGCATACACACATTCATTATTTCATATTTCAATCATTGACTCAAAGATTCGAATGTAATTCAATGATTTAATTATGCAAACTTCACTCATTAATGGAATGTATTTAACTGCATTCTTTCAATCAATGAACCAAACTGCAATCATTCATTCGCTGAGAAACATTCATTTCCAATGAATCGAGTTTTGGCCATGCATTCAATGAAAGAAACTGCATGCATTCATTCTATGAAACTGACTACACTTCTTAATTCAATAAGTGCAGCCTTTCTCGTTTATTCAATGTCTCGAGGCTAACGCTTTCATTCACTGAAACAAACTGCACGCATCCATTCAATGAAACTGACTGCACGTATTAATTCAATGAGTAGAGCTTCTCTCATTCGTTGAATATGTCAAGTTTAACGATTTCAAACTGCATTCATTGAATCAAACTTCAAGGATTGCCCCAAGGAATCAACGTAACAAATGAAACAAACTTAACACACTTATTCAGTGAATCAAACTGCACACGTTCATTCAATGAAAGAGACTGCACTTGTCAATTCAATGAGTACAGCTCCTCTAATTCATTCAAAGCCACAAGCTTCAAACATTGTCTCAATCAAACTACAAAACATTCACTCCTTGACACCTGCTATTAGAACTTCTCTTATTCATGCTATGTGTCAAGTTCAACGCTTTCATTCTACTGCATTCATTCAATCATTGAATCAAACTACAATCATTGATTCAATGCATCAAACCTTATTCCTTGTTGCAATGGAACAAACGTAACTCAGTTATATACTGAATCCTACTGCGCATGTGCATTCAATGAAACAACTACACGCATTCATTCAATGATACTGATTGCACGTCTTAAATCAATGAGTGGAGCTTCGTTCAATGCGTCAAGCTTAACGCTTTGATTCAATGAAACCAACTGCATTCATTGATTCATTGAATCAAACTTCAAACATTGATTCAATGAATCAAACCTTATTCATTGTTTCTATGAAAGAAACTTACTGAATGAATCAAACTGCACAAGTTCATTCAATCAAAGAGACTACACTTGTCAATTCAATGAGTACAGCTACTCTCATTCATTGAATACCACAAGCTTCATGCACTGTCTCAATCGAACTGCACACATTCACTCCATGAGTAAAATTGCACGTGTCATTTCAATGAGTGGAGCTTCTCTCATTCCTTCAATGTGTTAAGCTTAACGCTTTAATTCAATGAAACAACCTGCATTCATTGAATCATTGAATCAAAGTACCATTATTGATTCCATGAATCATACCTTTATTCCTTGTTTCAATGTAACAAACTTTTTATTACTACACTCGTTCATTCAATGAAACAGACTGCACATGATAATTCAATGAGTAGACGTACTCTCATTCGTTTACTGCCACAAGCTTAACGCATTGATACAAAGAAGCAAACTACACGTGTTCATTCTACGAGTGTAGTTTTTCTCTTTCATTCAATGTCTCGAGCATAACTCTTTTTTTCAATGAAACAACCTACATTCACTCGTTCATTATTTCATATTTCAATCTTTGATTCAAAGAATCGATTGTAATTTATTGATTTAATTATGCGACCTTCACTCATTTATGGGGTGAAAATAAGTGCATTCATTCAATCAATGAATCAAACTGCAATCATTCATTCGATGAGAAACACTGCAAGTAGTTTCAAATGAATCGAGCATTTGCCATTCATTCAATGGAATAACTTCACGCGTTCATACAATGAAACAAACTGCATGTATGAAACAGACTGCAATGAAACAATGAAACAGAATGGGTAGAGGTACTCTCATTGCTTGACACCACAAACTTAGCGCAGTGATTCGTTCAAACAAACTACACACATTTAGTGCATGAAGCAAACTGCAACTGTTGATTCAATGAGTAGAGGTTTTCTCTTTCATTCAATGTCTCGAGCTTAACTCTTTAATTCAATGAAACAACCTGCATACACACATTCATTATTTCATATTTCAATCATTGACTCAAAGATTCGAATGTAATTCAATGATTTAATTATGCAAACTTCACTCATTAATGGAATGTATTTAACTGCATTCTTTCAATCAATGAACCAAACTGCAATCATTCATTCGCTGAGAAACATTCATTTCCAATGAATCGAGTTTTGGCCATGCATTCAATGAAAGAAACTGCATGCATTCATTCTATGAAACTGACTACACTTCTTAATTCAATAAGTGCAGCCTTTCTCGTTTATTCAATGTCTCGAGGCTAACGCTTTCATTCACTGAAACAAACTGCACGCATCCATTCAATGAAACTGACTGCACGTATTAATTCAATGAGTAGAGCTTCTCTCATTCGTTGAATATGTCAAGTTTAACGATTTCAAACTGCATTCATTGAATCAAACTTCAAGGATTGCCCCAAGGAATCAAACGTAACAATGAAACAAACTTAACACACTTATTCAGTGAATCAAACTGCACACGTTCATTCAATGAAAGAGACTGCACTTGTCAATTCAATGAGTACAGCTCCTCTAATTCATTCAAAGCCACAAGCTTCAAACATTGTCTCAATCAAACTACAAAACATTCACTCCTTGACACACCTGCTATTAGAACTTCTCTTATTCATGCTATGTGTCAAGTTCAACGCTTTCATTCTACTGCATTCATTCAATCATTGAATCAAACTACAATCATTGATTCAATGCATCAAACCTTATTCCTTGTTGCAATGGAACAAACGTAACTCAGTTATATACTGAATCCTACTGCGCATGTGCATTCAATGAAACAACTACACGCATTCATTCAATGATACTGATTGCACGTCTTAAATCAATGAGTGGAGCTTCGTTCAATGCGTCAAGCTTAACGCTTTGATTCAATGAAACCAACTGCATTCATTGATTCATTGAATCAAACTTCAAACATTGATTCAATGAATCAAACCTTATTCATTGTTTCTATGAATGAATCAAACTGCACAAGTTCATTCAATCAAAGAGACTACACTTGTCAATTCAATGAGTACAGCTACTCTCATTCATTGAATACCACAAGCTTCATGCACTGTCTCAATCGAACTGCACACATTCACTCCATGAGTAAATTGCACGTGTCATTTCAATGAGTGGAGCTTCTCTCATTCCTTCAATGTGTTAAGCTTAACGCTTTAATTCAATGAAACAACCTGCATTCATTGAATCATTGAATCAAAGTACCATTATTGATTCCATGAATCATACCTTTATTCCTTGTTTCAATGTAACAAACTTTTTATTACTACACTCGTTCATTCAATGAAACAGACTGCACATGATAATTCAATGAGTAGACGTACTCTCATTCGTTTACTGCCACAAGCTTAACGCATTGATACAAAGAAGCAAACTACACGTGTTCATTCTACGAGTGTAGTTTTTCTCTTTCATTCAATGTCTCGAGCATAACTCTTTTTTTCAATGAAACAACCTACATTCACTCGTTCATTATTTCATATTTCAATCTTTGATTCAAAGAATCGATTGTAATTTATTGATTTAATTATGCGACCTTCACTCATTTATGGGGTGAAAATAAGTGCATTCATTCAATCAATGAATCAAACTGCAATCATTCATTCGATGAGAAACACTGCAAGTAGTTTCAAATGAATCGAGCATTTGCCATTCATTCAATGGAATAAACTTCACGCGTTCATACAATGAAACAAACTGCATGTATGAAACAGACTGCAATGAAACAATGAAACAGAATGGGTAGAGGTACTCTCATTGCTTGACACCCACAAACTTAGCGCAGTGATTCGTTCAAACAAACTACACACATTTAGTGCATGAAGCAAACTGCAACTGTTGATTCAATGAGTAGAGGTTTTCTCTTTCATTCAATGTCTCGAGCTTAACTCTTTAATTCAATGAAACAACCTGCATACACACATTCATTATTTCATATTTCAATCATTGACTCAAAGATTCGAATGTAATTCAATGATTTAATTATGCAAACTTCACTCATTAATGGAATGTATTTAACTGCATTCTTTCAATCAATGAACCAAACTGCAATCATTCATTCGCTGAGAAACATTCATTTCCAATGAATCGAGTTTTGGCCATGCATTCAATGAAAGAAACTGCATGCATTCATTCTATGAAACTGACGACACTTCTTAATTCAATAAGTGCAGCCTTTCTCGTTTATTCAATGTCTCGAGGCTAACGCTTTCATTCACTGAAACAAACTGCACGCATCCATTCAATGAAACTGACTGCACGTATTAATTCAATGAGTAGAGCTTCTCTCATTCGTTGAATATGTCAAGTTTAACGATTTCAAACTGCATTCATTGAATCAAACTTCAAGGATTGCCCCAAGGAATCAACGTAACAATGAAACAAACTTAACACACTTATTCAGTGAATCAAACTGCACACGTTCATTCAATGAAAGAGACTGCACTTGTCAATTCAATGAGTACAGCTCCTCTAATTCATTCAAAGCCACAAGCTTCAAACATTGTCTCAATCAAACTACAAAACATTCACTCCTTGAAACATGCACCTGCTATTAGAACTTCTCTTATTCATGCTATGTGTCAAGTTCAACGCTTTCATTCTACTGCATTCATTCAATCATTGAATCAAACTACAATCATTGATTCAATGCATCAAACCTTATTCCTTGTTGCAATGGAACAAACGTAACTCAGTTATATACTGAATCCTACTGCGCATGTGCATTCAATGAAACAACTACACGCATTCATTCAATGATACTGATTGCACGTCTTAAATCAATGAGTGGAGCTTCGTTCAATGCGTCAAGCTTAACGCTTTGATTCAATGAAACCAACTGCATTCATTGATTCATTGAATCAAACTTCAAACATTGATTCAATGAATCAAACCTTATTCATTGTTTCTATGAAAGAAACTTACTGAATGAATCAAACTGCACAAGTTCATTCAATCAAAGAGACTACACTTGTCAATTCAATGAGTACAGCTACTCTCATTCATTGAATACCACAAGCTTCATGCACTGTCTCAATCGAACTGCACACATTCACTCCATGAGTAAAATTGCACGTGTCATTTCAATGAGTGGAGCTTCTCTCATTCCTTCAATGTGTTATGCTTAACGCTTTAATTCAATGAAACAACCTGCATTCATTGAATCATTGAATCAAAGTACCATTATTGATTCCATGAATCATACCTTTATTCCTTGTTTCAATGTAACAAACTTTTTATTACTACACTCGTTCATTCAATGAAACAGACTGCACATGATAATTCAATGAGTAGACGTACTCTCATTCGTTTACTGCCACAAGCTTAACGCATTGATACAAAGAAGCAAACTACACGTGTTCATTCTACGAGTGTAGTTTTTCTCTTTCATTCAATGTCTCGAGCATAACTCTTTTTTTCAATGAAACAACCTACATTCACTCGTTCATTATTTCATATTTCAATCTTTGATTCAAAGAATCGATTGTAATTTATTGATTTAATTATGCGACCTTCACTCATTTATGGGGTGAAAATAAGTGCATTCATTCAATCAATGAATCAAACTGCAATCATTCATTCGATGAGAAACACTGCAAGTAGTTTCAAATGAATCGAGCATTTGCCATTCATTCAATGGAATAAACTTCACGCGTTCATACAATGAAACAAACTGCATGTATGAAACAGACTGCAATGAAACAATGAAACAGAATGGGTAGAGGTACTCTCATTGCTTGACACCCACAAACTTAGCGCAGTGATTCGTTCAAACAAACTACACACATTTAGTGCATGAAGCAAACTGCACCTGTTGATTCAATGAGTAGAGGTTTTCTCTTTCATTCAATGTCTCGAGCTTAACTCTTTAATTCAATGAAACAACCTGCATACACACATTCATTATTTCATATTTCAATCATTGACTCAAAGATTCGAATGTAATTCAATGATTTAATTATGCAAACTTCACTCATTAATGGAATGTATTTAACTGCATTCTTTCAATCAATGAACCAAACTGCAATCATTCATTCGCTGAGAAACATTCATTTCCAATGAATCGAGTTTTGGCCATGCATTCAATGAAAGAAACTGCATGCATTCATTCTATGAAACTGACTACACTTCTTAATTCAATAAGTGCAGCCTTTCTCGTTTATTCAATGTGTCTCGAGGCTAACGCTTTCATTCACTGAAACAAACTGCACGCATCCATTCAATGAAACTGACTGCACGTATTAATTCAATGAGTAGAGCTTCTCTCATTCGTTGAATATGTCAAGTTTAACGATTTCAAACTGCATTCATTGAATCAAACTTCAAGGATTGCCCCAAGGAATCAGACGTAACAATGAAACAAACTTAACACACTTATTCAGTGAATCAAACTGCACACGTTCATTCAATGAAAGAGACTGCACTTGTCAATTCAATGAGTACAGCTCCTCTAATTCATTCAAAGCCACAAGCTTCAAACATTGTCTCAATCAAACTACAAAACATTCACTCCTTGACACCTGCTATTAGAACTTCTCTTATTCATGCTATGTGTCAAGTTCAACGCTTTCATTCTACTGCATTCATTCAATCATTGAATCAAACTACAATCATTGATTCAATGCATCAAACCTTATTCCTTGTTGCAATGGAACAAACGTAACTCAGTTATATACTGAATCCTACTGCGCATGTGCATTCAATGAAACAACTACACGCATTCATTCAATGATACTGATTGCACGTCTTAAATCAATGAGTGGAGCTTCGTTCAATGCGTCAAGCTTAACGCTTTGATTCAATGAAACCAACTGCATTCATTGATTCATTGAATCAAACTTCAAACATTGATTCAATGAATCAAACCTTATTCATTGTTTCTATGAAAGAAACTTACTGAATGAATCAAACTGCACAAGTTCATTCAATCAAAGAGACTACACTTGTCAATTCAATGAGTACAGCTACTCTCATTCATTGAATACCACAAGCTTCATGCACTGTCTCAATCGAACTGCACACATTCACTCCATGAGTAAAATTGCACGTGTCATTTCAATGAGTGGAGCTTCTCTCATTCCTTCAATGTGTTAGCTTAACGCTTTAATTCAATGAAACAACCTGCATTCATTGAATCATTGAATCAAAGTACCATTATTGATTCCATGAATCATACCTTTATTCCTTGTTTCAATGTAACAAACTTTTTATTACTACACTCGTTCATTCAATGAAACAGACTGCACATGATAATTCAATGAGTAGACGTACTCTCATTCGTTTACTGCCACAAGCTTAACGCATTGATACAAAGAAGCAAACTACACGTGTTCATTCTACGAGTGTAGTTTTTCTCTTTCATTCAATGTCTCGAGCATAACTCTTTTTTTCAATGAAACAACCTACATTCACTCGTTCATTATTTCATATTTCAATCTTTGATTCAAAGAATCGATTGTAATTTATTGATTTAATTATGCGACCTTCACTCATTTATGGGGTGAAAATAAGTGCATTCATTCAATCAATGAATCAAACTGCAATCATTCATTCGATGAGAAACACTGCAAGTAGTTTCAAATGAATCGAGCATTTGCCATTCATTCAATGGAATAAACTTCACGCGTTCATACAATGAAACAAACTGCATGTATGAAACAGACTGCAATGAAACAATGAAACAGAATGGGTAGAGGTACTCTCATTGCTTGACACCCACAATCTTAGCGCAGTGATTCGTTCAAACAAACTACACACATTTAGTGCATGAAGCAAACTGCAACCTGTTGATTCAATGAGTAGAGGTTTTCTCTTTCATTCAATGTCTCGAGCTTAACTCTTTAATTCAATGAAACAACCTGCATACACACATTCATTATTTCATATTTCAATCATTGACTCAAAGATTCGAATGTAATTCAATGATTTAATTATGCAAACTTCACTCATTAATGGAATGTATTTAACTGCATTCTTTCAATCAATGAACCAAACTGCAATCATTCATTCGCTGAGAAACATTCATTTCCAATGAATCGAGTTTTGGCCATGCATTCAATGAAAGAAACTGCATGCATTCATTCTATGAAACTGACTACACTTCTTAATTCAATAAGTGCAGCCTTTCTCGTTTATTCAATGTCTCGAGGCTAACGCTTTCATTCACTGAAACAAACTGCACGCATCCATTCAATGAAACTGACTGCACGTATTAATTCAATGAGTAGAGCTTCTCTCATTCGTTGAATATGTCAAGTTTAACGATTTCAAACTGCATTCATTGAATCAAACTTCAAGGATTGCCCCAAGGAATCAAACGTAAATCAATGAAAAACAAACTTAACACACTTATTCAGTGAATCAAACTGCACACGTTCATTCAATGAAAGAGACTGCACTTGTCAATTCAATGAGTACAGCTCCTCTAATTCATTCAAAGCCACAAGCTTCAAACATTGTCTCAATCAAACTACAAAACATTCACTCCTTGACACACCTGCTATTAGAACTTCTCTTATTCATGCTATGTGTCAAGTTCAACGCTTTCATTCTACTGCATTCATTCAATCATTGAATCAAACTACAATCATTGATTCAATGCATCAAACCTTATTCCTTGTTGCAATGGAACAAACGTAACTCAGTTATATACTGAATCCTACTGCGCATGTGCATTCAATGAAACAACTACACGCATTCATTCAATGATACTGATTGCACGTCTTAAATCAATGAGTGGAGCTTCGTTCAATGCGTCAAGCTTAACGCTTTGATTCAATGAAACCAACTGCATTCATTGATTCATTGAATCAAACTTCAAACATTGATTCAATGAATCAAACCTTATTCATTGTTTCTATGAAAGAAACTTACTGAATGAATCAAACTGCACAAGTTCATTCAATCAAAGAGACTACACTTGTCAATTCAATGAGTACAGCTACTCTCATTCTTGAATACCACAAGCTTCATGCACTGTCTCAATCGAACTGCACACATTCACTCCATGAGTAAAATTGCACGTGTCATTTCAATGAGTGGAGCTTCTCTCATTCCTTCAATGTGTTAAGCTTAACGCTTTAATTCAATGAAACAACCTGCATTCATTGAATCATTGAATCAAAGTACCATTATTGATTCCATGAATCATACCTTTATTCCTTGTTTCAATGTAACAAACTTTTTATTACTACACTCGTTCATTCAATGAAACAGACTGCACATGATAATTCAATGAGTAGACGTACTCTCATTCGTTTACTGCCACAAGCTTAACGCATTGATACAAAGAAGCAAACTACACGTGTTCATTCTACGAGTGTAGTTTTTCTCTTTCATTCAATGTCTCGAGCATAACTCTTTTTTTCAATGAAACAACCTACATTCACTCGTTCATTATTTCATATTTCAATCTTTGATTCAAAGAATCGATTGTAATTTATTGATTTAATTATGCGACCTTCACTCATTTATGGGTGAAAATAAGTGCATTCATTCAATCAATGAATCAAACTGCAATCATTCATTCGATGAGAAACACTGCAAGTAGTTTCAAATGAATCGAGCATTTGCCATTCATTCAATGGAATAAACTTCACGCGTTCATACAATGAAACAAACTGCATGTATGAAACAGACTGCAATGAAACAATGAAACAGAATGGGTAGAGGTACTCTCATTGCTTGACACCCACAATCTTAGCGCAGTGATTCGTTCAAACAAACTACACACATTTAGTGCATGAAGCAAACTGCAACTGTTGATTCAATGAGTAGAGGTTTTCTCTTTCATTCAATGTCTCGAGCTTAACTCTTAATTCAATGAAACAACCTGCATACACACATTCATTATTTCATATTTCAATCATTGACTCAAAGATTCGAATGTAATTCAATGATTTAATTATGCAAACTTCACTCATTAATGGAATGTATTTAACTGCATTCTTTCAATCAATGAACCAAACTGCAATCATTCATTCGCTGAGAAACATTCATTTCCAATGAATCGAGTTTTGGCCATGCATTCAATGAAAGAAACTGCATGCATTCATTCTATGAAACTGACTACACTTCTTAATTCAATAAGTGCAGCCTTTCTCGTTTATTCAATGTCTCGAGGCTAACGCTTTCATTCACTGAAACAAACTGCACGCATCCATTCAATGAAACTGACTGCACGTATTAATTCAATGAGTAGAGCTTCTCTCATTCGTTGAATATGTCAAGTTTAACGATTTCAAACTGCATTCATTGAATCAAACTTCAAGGATTGCCCCAAGGAATCAGACGTAACAATGAAACAAACTTAACACACTTATTCAGTGAATCAAACTGCACACGTTCATTCAATGAAAGAGACTGCACTTGTCAATTCAATGAGTACAGCTCCTCTAATTCATTCAAAGCCACAAGCTTCAAACATTGTCTCAATCAAACTACAAAACATTCACTCCTTGACACCCTGCTATTAGAACTTCTCTTATTCATGCTATGTGTCAAGTTCAACGCTTTCATTCTACTGCATTCATTCAATCATTGAATCAAACTACAATCATTGATTCAATGCATCAAACCTTATTCCTTGTTGCAATGGAACAAACGTAACTCAGTTATATACTGAATCCTACTGCGCATGTGCATTCAATGAAACAACTACACGCATTCATTCAATGATACTGATTGCACGTCTTAAATCAATGAGTGGAGCTTCGTTCAATGCGTCAAGCTTAACGCTTTGATTCAATGAAACCAACTGCATTCATTGATTCATTGAATCAAACTTCAAACATTGATTCAATGAATCAAACCTTATTCATTGTTTCTATGAATGAAAATCAAACTGCACAAGTTCATTCAATCAAAGAGACTACACTTGTCAATTCAATGAGTACAGCTACTCTCATTCATTGAATACCACAAGCTTCATGCACTGTCTCAATCGAACTGCACACATTCACTCCATGAGTAAAATTGCACGTGTCATTTCAATGAGTGGAGCTTCTCTCATTCCTTCAATGTGTTAAGCTTAACGCTTTAATTCAATGAAACAACCTGCATTCATTGAATCATTGAATCAAAGTACCATTATTGATTCCATGAATCATACCTTTATTCCTTGTTTCAATGTAACAAACTTTTTATTACTACACTCGTTCATTCAATGAAACAGACTGCACATGATAATTCAATGAGTAGACGTACTCTCATTCGTTTACTGCCACAAGCTTAACGCATTGATACAAAGAAGCAAACTACACGTGTTCATTCTACGAGTGTAGTTTTTCTCTTTCATTCAATGTCTCGAGCATAACTCTTTTTTTCAATGAAACAACCTACATTCACTCGTTCATTATTCATATTTCAATCTTTGATTCAAAGAATCGATTGTAATTTATTGATTTAATTATGCGACCTTCACTCATTTATGGGGTGAAAATAAGTGCATTCATTCAATCAATGAATCAAACTGCAATCATTCATTCGATGAGAAACACTGCAAGTAGTTTCAAATGAATCGAGCATTTGCCATTCATTCAATGGAATAAACTTCACGCGTTCATACAATGAAACAAACTGCATGTATGAAACAGACTGCAATGAAACAATGAAACAGAATGGGTAGAGGTACTCTCATTGCTTGACACCCACAATCTTAGCGCAGTGATTCGTTCAAACAAACTACACACATTAGTGCATGAAGCAAACTGCAACTGTTGATTCAATGAGTAGAGGTTTTCTCTTTCATTCAATGTCTCGAGCTTAACTCTTTAATTCAATGAAACAACCTGCATACACACATTCATTATTTCATATTTCAATCATTGACTCAAAGATTCGAATGTAATTCAATGATTTAATTATGCAAACTTCACTCATTAATGGAATGTATTTAACTGCATTCTTTCAATCAATGAACCAAACTGCAATCATTCATTCGCTGAGAAACATTCATTTCCAATGAATCGAGTTTTGGCCATGCATTCAATGAAAGAAACTGCATGCATTCATTCTATGAAACTGACTACACTTCTTAATTCAATAAGTGCAGCCTTTCTCGTTTATTCAATGTCTCGAGGCTAACGCTTTCATTCACTGAAACAAACTGCACGCATCCATTCAATGAAACTGACTGCACGTATTAATTCAATGAGTAGAGCTTCTCTCATTCGTTGAATATGTCAAGTTTAACGATTTCAAACTGCATTCATTGAATCAAACTTCAAGGATTGCCCCAAGGAATCAGACGTAACAATGAAACAAACTTAACACACTTATTCAGTGAATCAAACTGCACACGTTCATTCAATGAAAGAGACTGCACTTGTCAATTCAATGAGTACAGCTCCTCTAATTCATTCAAAGCCACAAGCTTCAAACATTGTCTCAATCAAACTACAAAACATTCACTCCTTGTAACAAGATGCACCTGCTATTAGAACTTCTCTTATTCATGCTATGTGTCAAGTTCAACGCTTTCATTCTACTGCATTCATTCAATCATTGAATCAAACTACAATCATTGATTCAATGCATCAAACCTTATTCCTTGTTGCAATGGAACAAACGTAACTCAGTTATATACTGAATCCTACTGCGCATGTGCATTCAATGAAACAACTACACGCATTCATTCAATGATACTGATTGCACGTCTTAAATCAATGAGTGGAGCTTCGTTCAATGCGTCAAGCTTAACGCTTTGATTCAATGAAACCAACTGCATTCATTGATTCATTGAATCAAACTTCAAACATTGATTCAATGAATCAAACCTTATTCATTGTTTCTTGAATGAATCAAACTGCACAAGTTCATTCAATCAAAGAGACTACACTTGTCAATTCAATGAGTACAGCTACTCTCATTCATTGAATACCACAAGCTTCATGCACTGTCTCAATCGAACTGCACACATTCACTCCATGAGTAAAATTGCACGTGTCATTTCAATGAGTGGAGCTTCTCTCATTCCTTCAATGTGTTATGCTTAACGCTTTAATTCAATGAAACAACCTGCATTCATTGAATCATTGAATCAAAGTACCATTATTGATTCCATGAATCATACCTTTATTCCTTGTTTCAATGTAACAAACTTTTTATTACTACACTCGTTCATTCAATGAAACAGACTGCACATGATAATTCAATGAGTAGACGTACTCTCATTCGTTTACTGCCACAAGCTTAACGCATTGATACAAAGAAGCAAACTACACGTGTTCATTCTACGAGTGTAGTTTTTCTCTTTCATTCAATGTCTCGAGCATAACTCTTTTTTTCAATGAAACAACCTACATTCACTCGTTCATTATTTCATATTTCAATCTTTGATTCAAAGAATCGATTGTAATTTATTGATTTAATTATGCGACCTTCACTCATTTATGGGGTGAAAATAAGTGCATTCATTCAATCAATGAATCAAACTGCAATCATTCATTCGATGAGAAACACTGCAAGTAGTTTCAAATGAATCGAGCATTTGCCATTCATTCAATGGAATAAACTTCACGCGTTCATACAATGAAACAAACTGCATGTATGAAACAGACTGCAATGAAACAATGAAACAGAATGGGTAGAGGTACTCTCATTGCTTGACACCCACAAACTTAGCGCAGTGATTCGTTCAAACAAACTACACACATTTAGTGCATGAAGCAAACTGCACCTGTTGATTCAATGAGTAGAGGTTTTCTCTTTCATTCAATGTCTCGAGCTTAACTCTTTAATTCAATGAAACAACCTGCATACACACATTCATTATTTCATATTTCAATCATTGACTCAAAGATTCGAATGTAATTCAATGATTTAATTATGCAAACTTCACTCATTAATGGAATGTATTTAACTGCATTCTTTCAATCAATGAACCAAACTGCAATCATTCATTCGCTGAGAAACATTCATTTCCAATGAAACGAGTTTTGGTATTGCATTCAATGAAAGAAACTGCATGCATTCATTCTATGAAACTGACTACACTTCTTAATTCAATAAGTGCAGCCTTTCTCGTTTATTCAATGTCTCGAGGCTAACGCTTTCATTCACTGAAACAAACTGCACGCATCCATTCAATGAAACTGACTGCACGTATTAATTCAATGAGTAGAGCTTCTCTCATTCGTTGAATATGTCAAGTTTAACGATTTCAAACTGCATTCATTGAATCAAACTTCAAGGATTGCCCCAAGGAATCAGACGTAACAATGAAACAAACTTAACACACTTATTCAGTGAATCAAACTGCACACGTTCATTCAATGAAAGAGACTGCACTTGTCAATTCAATGAGTACAGCTCCTCTAATTCATTCAAAGCCACAAGCTTCAAACATTGTCTCAATCAAACTACAAAACATTCACTCCTTGACACAAGATGCACCTGCTATTAGAACTTCTCTTATTCATGCTATGTGTCAAGTTCAACGCTTTCATTCTACTGCATTCATTCAATCATTGAATCAAACTACAATCATTGATTCAATGCATCAAACCTTATTCCTTGTTGCAATGGAACAAACGTAACTCAGTTATATACTGAATCCTACTGCGCATGTGCATTCAATGAAACAACAACACGCATTCATTCAATGATACTGATTGCACGTCTTAAATCAATGAGTGGAGCTTCGTTCAATGCGTCAGCTTAACGCTTTGATTCAATGAAACCAACTGCATTCATTGATTCATTGACTCAAACTTCAAACATTGATTCAATGAATCAAACCTTATTCATTGTTTCTATGAAAGAAACTTACTGAATGAATCAAACTGCACAAGTTCATTCAATCAAAGAGACTACACTTGTCAATTCAATGAGTACAGCTACTCTCATTCATTGAATACCACAAGCTTCATGCACTGTCTCAATCGAACTGCACACATTCACTCCATGAGTAAAATTGCACGTGTCATTTCAATGAGTGCAGCTTCTCTCATTCCTTCAATGTGTTAAGCTTAACGCTTTAATTCAATGAAACAACCTGCATTCATTGAATCATTGAATCAAAGTACCATTATTGATTCCATGAATCATACCTTTATTCCTTGTTTCAATGTAACAAACTTTTTATTACTACACTCGTTCATTCAATGAAACAGACTGCACATGATAATTCAATGAGTAGACGTACTCTCATTCGTTTACTGCCACAAGCTGAACGCATTGATACAAAGAAGCAAACTACACGTGTTCATTCTACCAGTCTAGTTTTTCTCTTTCATTCAATGTCTCGAGCATAACTCTTTTTTCAATGAAACAACCTACATTCACTCGTTCATTACTTCATATTTCAATCTTTGATTCAAAGAATCGATTGTAATTTATTGATTTAATTATGCGACCTTCACTCATTTATGGGGTGAAAATAAGTGCATTCATTCAATCAATGAATCAAACTGCAATCATTCATTCGATGAGAAACACTGCAAGTAGTTTCAAATGAATCGAGCATTTGCCATTCATTCAATGGAATAAACTTCACGCGTTCATACAATGAAACAAACTGCATGTATGAAACAGACTGCAATGAAACAATGAAACAGAATGGGTAGAGGTACTCTCATTGCTTGACACCCACAATCTTAGCGCAGTGATTCGTTCAAACAAACTACACACATTTAGTGCATGAAGCAAACTGCACCTGTTGATTCAATGAGTTGAGGTTTTCTCTTTCATTCAATGTCTCGAGCTTAACTCTTTAATTCAATGAAACAACCTGCATACACACATTCATTATTTCATATTTCAATCATTGACTCAAAGATTCGAATGTAATTCAATGATTTAATTATGCAAACTTCACTCATTAATGGAATGTATTTAACTGCATTCTTTCAATCAATGAAGCAAACTGCAATCATTCATTCGCTGAGAAACATTCATTTCCAATGAATCGAGTTTTGGCCATGCATTCAATGAAAGAATCTGCATGCATTCATTCTATGAAACTGACTACACTTCTTAATTCAATAAGTGCAGCCTTTCTCGTTTATTCAATGTCTCGAGGCTAACGCTTTCATTCACTGAAACAAACTGCACGAATCCATTCAATGAAACTGACTGCACGTATTAATTCAATGAGTAGAGCTTCTCTCATTCGTTGAATATGTCAAGTTTAACGATTTCAAACTGCATTCATTGACTCAAACTTCAAGGATTGCCCCAAGGAATCAAACGTTTCATGAATCATTGTTTCAATGAAACAAACTTAACACACTTATTCAGTGAATCAAACTGCACACGTTCATTCAATGAAAGAGACTGCACTTGTCAATTCAATGAGTACAGCTCCTCTAATTCATTCAAAGCCACAAGCTTCAAACATTGTCTCAATCTAACTACAAAACATTCACTCCTTGAACAAGATGCACCTGCTATTAGAACTTCTCTTATTCATGCTATGTGTCAAGTTCAACGCTTTCATTCTACTGCATTCATTCAATCATTGAATCAAACTACAATCATTGATTCAATGCATCAAACCTTATTCCTTGTTGCAATGGAACAAACGTAACTCAGTTATATACTGAATCCTACTGCGCATGTGCATTCAATGAAACAACAACACGCATTCATTCAATGATACTGATTGCACGTCTTAAATCAATGAGTGGAGCTTCGTTCAATGCGTCAAGCTTAACGCTTTGATTCAATGAAACCAACTGCATTCATTGATTCATTGAATCAAACTTCAAACATTGATTCAATGAATCAAACCTTATTCATTGTTTCTATGAAAGAAACTTACTGAATGAATCAAACTGCACAAGTTCATTCAATCAAAGAGACTACACTTGTCAATTCAATGAGTACAGCTACTCTCATTCATTGAATACCACAAGCTTCATGCACTGTCTCAATCGAACTGCACACATTCACTCCATGAGTAAAATTGCACGTGTCATTTCAATGAGTGGAGCTTCTCTCATTCCTTCAATGTGTTAAGCTTAACGCTTTAATTCAATGAAACAACCTGCATTCATTGAATCATTGAATCAAAGTACCATTATTGATTCCATGAATCATACCTTTATTCCTTGTTTCAATGTAACAAACTTTTTATTACTACACTCGTTCATTCAATGAAACAGACTGCACATGATAATTCAATGAGTAGACGTACTCTCATTCGTTTACTGCCACAAGCTTAACGCATTGATACAAAGAAGCAAACTACACGTGTTCACTCGCCCAGTGTAGTTTTTCTCTTTCATTCAATGTCTCGAGCATAACTCTTTTTTTCAATGAAACAACCTACATTCACTCGTTCATTATTTCATATTTCAATCTTTGATTCAAAGATCGATTGTAATTTATTGATTTAATTATGCGACCTTCACTCATTTATGGGGTGAAAATAAGTGCATTCATTCAGTCAATGAATCAAACTGCAATCATTCATTCGATGAGAAACACTGCAAGTAGTTTCAAATGAATCGAGCATTTGCCATTCATTCAATGGAATAAACTTCACGCGTTCATACAATGAAACAAACTGCATGTATGAAACAGACTGCAATGAAACAATGAAACAGAATGGGTAGAGGTACTCTCATTGCTTGACATCCACAAACTTAGCGCAGTGATTCGTTCAAACAAACTACACACATTTAGTGCATGAAGCAAACTGCACCTGTTGATTCAATGAGTAGAGGTTTTCTCTTTCATTCAATGTCTCGAGCTTAACTCTTTAATTCAATGAAACAACCTGCATACACACATTCATTATTTCATATTTCAATCATTGACTCAAAGATTCGAATGTAATTCAATGATTTAATTATGCAAACTTCACTCATTAATGGAATAGATTTAACTGCATTCTTTCAATCAATGAACCAAACTGCAATCATTCATTCGCTGAGAAACATTCATTTCCAATGAATCGAGTTTTGGCCATGCATTCAATGAAAGAAACTGCATGCATTCATTCTATGAAACTGACTACACTTCTTAATTCAATAAGTGCAGCCTTTCTCGTTTATTCAATGTCTCGAGGCTAACGCTTTCATTCACTGAAACAAACTGCACGCATCCATTCAATGAAACTGACTGCACGTATTAATTCAATGAGTAGAGCTTCTCTCATTCGTTGAATATGTCAAGTTTAACGATTTCAAACTGCATTCATTGAATCAAACTTCAAGGATTGCCCCAAGGAATCAGACGTAACAATGAAACAAACTTAACACACTTTTTCAGTGAATCAAACTGCACACGTTCATTCAATGAAAGAGACTGCACTTGTCAATTCAATGAGTACAGCTCCTCTAATTCATTCAAAGCCACAAGCTTCAAACATTGTCTCAATCAAACTACAAAACATTCACTCCTTGACACCTGCTATTAGAACTTCTCTTATTCATGCTATGTGTCAAGTTCAACGCTTTCATTCTACTGCATTCATTCAATCATTGAATCAAACTACAATCATTGATTCAATGCATCAAACCTTATTCCTTGTTGCAATGGAACAAACGTAACTCAGTTATATACTGAATCCTACTGCGCATGTGCATTCAATGAAACAACGACACGCATTCATTCAATGATACTGATTGCACGTCTTAAATCAATGAGTGGAGCTTCGTTCAATGCGTCAAGCTTAACGCTTTGATTCAATGAAACCAACTGCATTCATTGATTCATTGAATCAAACTTCAAACATTGATTCAATGAATCAAACCTTATTCATTGTTTCTATGAAAGAAACTTACTGAATGAATCAAACTGCACAAGTTCATTCAATCAAAGAGACTACACTTGTCAATTCAATGAGTACAGCTACTCTCATTCATTGAATACCACAAGCTTCATGCACTGTCTCAATCGAACTGCACACATTCACTCCATGAGTAAATTGCACGTGTCATTTCAATGAGTGGAGCTTCTCTCATTCCTTCAATGTGTTAAGCTTAACGCTTTAATTCAATGAAACAACCTGCATTCATTGAATCATTGAATCAAAGTACCATTATTGATTCCATGAATCATACCTTTATTCCTTGTTTCAATGTAACAAACTTTTTATTACTACACTCGTTCATTCAATGAAACAGACTGCACATGATAATTCAATGAGTAGACGTACTCTCATTCGTTTACTGCCACAAGCTTAACGCATTGATACAAAGAAGCAAACTACACGTGTTCACTCGCCCAGTGTAGTTTTTCTCTTTCATTCAATGTCTCGAGCATAACTCTTTTTTTCAATGAAACAACCTACATTCACTCGTTCATTATTTCATATTTCAATCTTTGATTCAAAGAATCGATTGTAATTTATTGATTTAATTATGCGACCTTCACTCATTTATGGGGTGAAAATAAGTGCATTCATTCAATCAATGAATCAAACTGCAATCATTCATTCGATGAGAAACACTGCAAGTAGTTTCAAATGAATCGAGCATTTGCCATTCATTCAATGGAATAAACTTCACGCGTTCATACAATGAAACAAACTGCATGTATGAAACAGACTGCAATGAAACAACGAAACAGAATGGGTAGAGGTACTCTCATTGCTTGACACCCACAATCTTAGCGCAGTGATTCGTTCAAACAAACTACACACATTTAGTGCATGAAGCAAACTGCACCTTTTGATTCAATGAGTTGAGGTTTTCTCTTTCATTCAATGTCTCGAGCTTAACTCTTTAATTCAATGAAACAACCTGTATACACACATTCATTATTTCATATTTCAATCATTGACTCAAAGATTCGATTGTAATTCAATGATTTAATTATGCAAACTTCACTCATTAATGGAATGTATTTAACTGCATTCTTTCAATCAATGAAGCAAACTGCAATCATTCATTCGCTGAGAAACATTCATTTCCAATGAATCGAGTTTTGGCCATGCATTCAATAAAAGCATCTGCATGCATTCATTCTATGAAACTGACTACACTTCTTAATTCAATAAGTGCAGCCTTTCTCGTTTATTCAATGTCTCGAGGCTAACGCTTTCATTCACTGAAACAAACTGCACGAATCCATTCAATGAAACTGACTGCACGTATTAATTCAATGAGTAGAGCTTCTCTCATTCGTCGAATATGTCAAGTTTAACGATTTCAAACTGCATTCATTGACTCAAACTTCAAGGATTGCCCCAAGGAATCAAACGTAACAATGAAACAAACTTAACACACTTTTTCAGTGAATCAAACTGCACACGTTCATTCAATGAAAGAGACTGCACTTGTCAATTCAATGAGTACAGCTCCTCTAATTCATTCAAAGCCACAAGCTTCAAACATTGTCTCAATCTAACTACAAAACATTCACTCCTTGAACAAGATGCACCTGCTATTAGAACTTCTCTTATTCATGCTATGTGTCAAGTTCAACGCTTTCATTCTACTGCATTCATTCAATCATTGAATCAAACTACAATCATTGATTCAATGCATCAAACCTTATTCCTTGTTGCAATGGAACAAACGTAACTCAGTTATATACTGAATCCTACTGCGCATGTGCATTCAATGAAACAACTACACGCATTCATTCAATGATACTGATTGCACGTCTTAAATCAATGAGTGGAGCTTCGTTCAATGCGTCAAGCTTAACGCTTTGATTCAATGAAACCAACTGCATTCATTGATTCATTGAATCAAACTTCAAACATTGATTCAATGAATCAAACCTTATTCATTGTTTCTATGAAAGAAACTTACTGAATGAATCAAACTGCACAAGTTCATTCAATCAAAGAGACTACACTTGTCAATTCAATGAGTACAGCTACTCTCATTCATTGAATACCACAAGCTTCATGCACTGTCTCAATCGAACTGCACACATTCACTCCATGAGTAAAATTGCACGTGTCATTTCAATGAGTGGAGCTTCTCTCATTCCTTCAATGTGTTAAGCTTAACGCTTTAATTCAATGAAACAACCTGCATTCATTGAATCATTGAATCAAAGTACCATTATTGATTCCATGAATCATACCTTTATTCCTTGTTTCAATGTAACAAACTTCTTATTACTACACTCGTTCATTCAATGAAACAGACTGCACATGATAATTCAATGAGTAGACGTACTCTCATTCGTTTACTGCCACAAGCTGAACGCATTGATACAAAGAAGCAAACTACACGTGTTCATTCTACCAGTCTAGTTTTTCTCTTTCATTCAATGTCTCGAGCATAACTCTTTTTTTCAATGAAACAACCTACATTCACTCGTTCATTATTTCATATTTCAATCTTTGATTCAAAGAATCGATTGTAATTTATTGATTTAATTATGCGACCTTCACTCATTTATGGGGTGAAAATAAGTGCATTCATTCAATCAATGAATCAAACTGCAATCATTCATTCGATGAGAAACACTGCAAGTAGTTTCAAATGAATCGAGCATTTGCCATTCATTCAATGGAATAAACTTCACGCGTTCATACAATGAAACAAACTGCATGTATGAAACAGACTGCAATGAAACAACGAAACAGAATGGGTAGAGGTACTCTCATTGCTTGACACCCACAAACTTAGCGCAGTGATTCGTTCAAACAAACTACACACATTTAGTGCATGAAGCAAACTGCACCTTTTGATTCAATGAGTAGAGGTTTTCTCTTTCATTCAATGTCTCGAGCTTAACTCTTTAATTCAATGAAACAACCTGTATACACACATTCATTATTTCATATTTCAATCATTGACTCAAAGATTCGATTGTAATTCAATGATTTAATTATGCAAACTTCACTCATTAATGGAATGTATTTAACTGCATTCTTTCAATCAATGAAGCAAACTGCAATCATTCATTCGCTGAGAAACATTCATTTCCAATGAATCGAGTTTTGGCCATGCATTCAATAAAAGCAACTGCATGCATTCATTCTATGAAACTGACTACACTTCTTAATTCAATAAGTGCAGCCTTTCTCGTTTATTCAATGTCTCGAGGCTAACGCTTTCATTCACTGAAACAAACTGCACGAATCCATTCAATGAAACTGACTGCACGTATTAATTCAATGAGTAGAGCTTCTCTCATTCGTCGAATATGTCAAGTTTAACGATTTCAAACTGCATTCATTGAATCAAACTTCAAGGATTGCCCCAAGGAATCAACGTAACAATGAAACAAACTTAACCCACTAATTCAGTGAATCAAACTGCACACGTTCATTCAATGAAAGAGACTGCACTTGTCAATTCAATGAGTACAGCTCCTCTAATTCATTCAACGCCACAAGCTTCAAACATTGTCTCAATCAAACTACAAAACATTCACTCCTTGTAACAAGATGCACCTGCTATTAGAACTTCTCTTATTCATGCTATGTGTCAAGTTCAACGCTTTCATTCTACTGCATTCATTCAATCATTGAATCAAACTACAATCATTGATTCAATGCATCAAACCTTATTCCTTGTTGCAATGGAACAAACGTAACTCAGTTATATACTGAATCCTACTGCGCATGTGCATTCAATGAAACAACTACACGCATTCATTCAATGATACTGATTGCACGTCTTAAATCAATGAGTGGAGCTTCGTTCAATGCGTCAAGCTTAACGCTTTGATTCAATGAAACCAACTGCATTCATTGATTCATTGAATCAAACTTCAAACATTGATTCAATGAATCAAACCTTATTCATTGTTTCTATGAAAGAAACTTACTGAATGAATCAAACTGCACACGTTCATTCAATCAAAGAGACTACACTTGTCAATTCAATGAGTACAGCTACTCTCATTCATTGAATACCACAACCTTCATGCACTGTCTCAATCGAACTGCACACATTCACTCCATGAGTAAAATTGCACGTGTCATTTCAATGAGTGGAGCTTCTCTCATTCCTTCAATGTGTTAAGCTTAACGCTTTAATTCAATGAAACAACCTGCATTCATTGAATCATTGAATCAAAGTACCATTATTGATTCCATGAATCATACCTTTATTCCTTGTTTCAATGTAACAAACTTTTTATTACTACACTCGTTCATTCAATGAAACAGACTGCACATGATAATTCAATGAGTAGACGTACTCTCATTCGTTTACTGCCACAAGCTTAACGCATTGATACAAAGAAGCAAACTACACGTGTTCACTCGCCCAGTGTAGTTTTTCTCTTTCATTCAATGTCTCGAGCATAACTCTTTTTTTCAATGAAACAACCTACATTCACTCGTTCATTATTTCATATTTCAATCTTTGATTCAAAGAATCGATTGTAATTTATTGATTTAATTATGCGACCTTCACTCATTTATGGGGTGAAAATAAGTGCATTCATTCAATCAATGAATCAAACTGCAATCATTCATTCGATGAGAAACACTGCAAGTAGTTTCAAATGAATCGAGCATTTGCCATTCATTCAATGGAATAAACTTCACGCATTCATACAATGAAACAAACTGCATGTATGAATCAGACTGCAATGAAACAACGAAACAGAATGGGTAGAGGTACTCTCATTGCTTGACACCCACAATCTTAGCGCAGTGATTCGTTCAAACAAACTACACACATTTAGTGCATGAAGCAAACTGCACCTGTTGATTCAATGAGTTGAGGTTTTCTCCTTCATTCAATGTCTCGAGCTTAACTCTTTAATTCAATGAAACAACCTGTATACACACATTCATTATTTCATATTTCAATCATTGACTCAAAGATTCGATTGTAATTCAATGATTTAATTATGCAAACTTCACTCATTAATGGAATGTATTTAACTGCATTCTTTCAATCAATGAAGCAAACTGCAATCATTCATTCGCTGAGAAACATTCATTTCCAATGAATCGAGTTTTGGCCATGCATTCAATAAAAGCATCTGCATGCATTCATTCTATGAAACTGACTACACTTCTTAATTCAATAAGTGCAGCCTTTCTCGTTTATTCAATGTCTCGAGGCTAACGCTTTCATTCACTGAAACAAACTGCACGAATCCATTCAATGAAACTGACTGCACGTATTAATTCAATGAGTAGAGCTTCTCTCATTCGTCGAATATGTCAAGTTTAACGATTTCAAACTGCATTCATTGACTCAAACTTCAAGGATTGCCCCAAGGAATCAAACGTTTCATGAATCATTGTTTCAATGAAACAAACTTAACCCACTAATTCAGTGAATCAAACTGCACACGTTCATTCAATGAAAGAGACTGCACTTGTCAATTCAATGAGTACAGCTCCTCTAATTCATTCAACGCCACAAGCTTCAAACATTGTCTCAATCAAACTACAAAACATTCACTCCTTGAACAAGATGCACCTGCTATTAGAACTTCTCTTATTCATGCTATGTGTCAAGTTCAACGCTTTCATTCTACTGCATTCATTCAATCATTGAATCAAACTACAATCATTGATTCAATGCATCAAACCTTATTCCTTGTTGCAATGGAACAAACGTAACTCAGTTATATACTGAATCCTACTGCGCATGTGCATTCAATGAAACAACGACACGCATTCATTCAATGATACTGATTGCACGTCTTAAATCAATGAGTGGAGCTTCGTTCAATGCGTCAAGCTTAACGCTTTGATTCAATGAAACCAACTGCATTCATTGATTCATTGAATCAAACTTCAAACATTGATTCAATGAATCAAACCTTATTCATTGTTTCTATGAAAGAAACTTACTGAATGAATCAAACTGCACACGTTCATTCAATCAAAGAGACTACACTTGTCAATTCAATGAGTACAGCTACTCTCATTCATTGAATACCACAAGCTTCATGCACTGTCTCAATCGAACTGCACACATTCACTCCATGAGTAAAATTGCACGTGTCATTTCAATGAGTGGAGCTTCTCTCATTCCTTCAATGTGTTAAGCTTAACGCTTTAATTCAATGAAACAACCTGCATTCATTGAATCATTGAATCAAAGTACCATTATTGATTCCATGAATCATACCTTTATTCCTTGTTTCAATGTAACAAACTTTTTATTACTACACTCGTTCATTCAATGAAACAGACTGCACATGATAATTCAATGAGTAGACGTACTCTCATTCGTTTACTGCCACAAGCTGAACGCATTGATACAAAGAAGCAAACTACACGTGTTCATTCTACCAGTCTAGTTTTTCTCTTTCATTCAATGTCTCGAGCATAACTCTTTTTTTCAATGAAACAACCTACATTCACTCGTTCATTATTTCATATTTCAATCTTTGATTCAAAGAATCGATTGTAATTTATTGATTTAATTATGCGACCTTCACTCATTTATGGGGTGAAAATAAGTGCATTCATTCAATCAATGAATCAAACTGCAATCAATCATTCGATGAGAAACACTGCAAGTAGTTTCAAATGAATCGAGCATTTGCCATTCATTCAATGGAATAAACTTCACGCGTTCATACAATGAAACAAACTGCATGTATGAAACAGACTGCAATGAAACAACGAAACAGAATGGGTAGAGGTACTCTCATTGCTTGACACCCACAAACTTAGCGCAGTGATTCGTTCAAACAAACTACACACATTTAGTGCATGAAGCAAACTGCACCTGTTGATTCAATGAGTTGAGGTTTTCTCCTTCATTCAATGTCTCGAGCTTAACTCTTTAATTCAATGAAACAACCTGTATACACACATTCATTATTTCATATTTCAATCATTGACTCAAAGATTCGATTGTAATTCAATGATTTAATTATGCAAACTTCACTCATTAATGGAATGTATTTAACTGCATTCTTTCAATCAATGAAGCAAACTGCAATCATTCATTCGCTGAGAAACATTCATTTCCAATGAATCGAGTTTTGGCCATGCATTCAATAAAAGCATCTGCATGCATTCATTCTATGAAACTGACTACACTTCTTAATTCAATAAGTGCAGCCTTTCTCGTTTATTCAATGTCTCGAGGCTAACGCTTTCATTCACTGAAACAAACTGCACGAATCCATTCAATGAAACTGACTGCACGTATTAATTCAATGAGTAGAGCTTCTCTCATTCGTCGAATATGTCAAGTTTAACGATTTCAAACTGCATTCATTGAATCAAACTTCAAGGATTGCCCCAAGGAATCAAACGTTTCATGAATCATTGTTTCAATGAAACAAACTTAACCCACTTATTCAGTGAATCAAACTGCACACGTTCATTCAATGAAAGAGACTGCACTTGTCAATTCAATGAGTACAGCTCCTCTAATTCATTCAACGCCACAAGCTTCAAACATTGTCTCAATCAAACTACAAAACATTCACTCCTTGACACCTGCTATTAGAACTTCTCTTATTCATGCTATGTGTCAAGTTCAACGCTTTCATTCTACTGCATTCATTCAATCATTGAATCAAACTACAATCATTGATTCAATGCATCAAACCTTATTCCTTGTTGCAATGGAACAAACGTAACTCAGTTATATACTGAATCCTACTGCGCTTGTGCATTCAATGAAACAACTACACGCATTCATTCAATGATACTGATTGCACGTCTTAAATCAATGAGTGGAGCTTCGTTCAATGCGTCAAGCTTAACGCTTTGATTCAATGAAACCAACTGCATTCATTGATTCATTGAATCAAACTTCAAACATTGATTCAATGAATCAAACCTTATTCATTGTTTCTATGAAAGAAACTTACTGAATGAATCAAACTGCACACGTTCATTCAATCAAAGAGACTACACTTGTCAATTCAATGAGTACAGCTACTCTCATTCATTGAATACCACAAGCTTCATGCACTGTCTCAATCGAACTGCACACATTCACTCCATGAGTAAAATTGCACGTGTCATTTCAATGAGTGGAGCTTCTCTCATTCCTTCAATGTGTTAAGCTTAACGCTTTAATTCAATGAAACAACCTGCATTCATTGAATCATTGAATCAAAGTACCATTATTGATTCCATGAATCATACCTTTATTCCTTGTTTCAATGTAACAAACTTTTTATTACTACACTCGTTCATTCAATGAAACAGACTGCACATGATAATTCAATGAGTAGACGTACTCTCATTCGTTTACTGCCACAAGCTGAACGCATTGATACAAAGAAGCAAACTACACGTGTTCATTCTACGAGTGTAGTTTTTCTCTTTCATTCAATGTCTCGAGCATAACTCTTCTTTTCAATGAAACAACCTACATTCACTCGTTCATTACTTCATATTTCAATCTTTGATTCAAAGAATCGATTGTAATTTATTGATTTAATTATGCGACCTTCACTCATTTGTGGGGTGAAAATAAGTGCATTCATTCAATCAATGAATCAAACTGCAATCACTCATTCGATGAGAAACACTGCAAGTAGTTTCAAATGAATCGAGCATTTGCCATTCATTCAATGGAATAAACTTCACGCGTTCATACAATGAAACAAACTGCATGTATGAAACAGACTGCAATGAAACAATGAAACAGAATGGGTAGAGGTCCTCTCATTGCTTGACACCCACAAACTTAGCGCAGTGATTCGTTCAAACAAGCTACACACATTTAGTGCATGAAGCAAACTGCAACTGTTGAATCAATGAGTAGAGGTTTTCTCTTTCATTCAATGTCTCGAGCTTAACTCTTTAATTCAATGAAACAACCTGCATACACACATTCATTATTTCATATTTCAATCATTGACTCAAAGATTCGAATGTAATTTAATGATTTAATTATGCAAACTTCACTCATTAATGGAATGTATTTAACTGCATTCTTTCAATCAATGAACCAAACTGCAATCATTCATTCGCTGAGAAACATTCATTTCCAATGAAACGAGTTTTGGCCATGCATTCAATGAAAGAAACTGCATGCATTCATTCTATGAAACTGACTACACTTCTTAATTCAATAAGTGCAGCCTTTCTCGTTTATTCAATGTCTCGAGGCTAACGCTTTCATTCACTGAAACAAACTGCACGCATCCATTCAATGAAACTGACTGCACGTATTAATTCAATGAGTAGAGCTTCTCTCATTCGTTGAATATGTCAAGTTTAACGATTTCAAACTGCATTCATTGAATCAAACTTCAAGGATTGCCCCAAGGAATCAGACGTAACAATGAAACAAACTTAACACACTTATTCAGTGAATCAAACTGCACACGTTCATTCAATGAAAGAGACTGCACTTGTCAATTCAATGAGTACAGCTCCTCTAATTCATTCAAAGCCACAAGCTTCAAACATTGTCTCAATCAAACTACAAAACATTCACTCCTTGAAACAAGATGCACCTGCTATTAGAACTTCTCTTATTCATGCTATGTGTCAAGTTCAACGCTTTCATTCTACTGCATTCATTCAATCATTGAATCAAACTACAATCATTGATTCAATGCATCAAACCTTATTCCTTGTTGCAATGGAACAAACGTAACTCAGTTATATACTGAATCCTACTGCGCATGTGCATTCAATGAAACAACTACACGCATTCATTCAATGATACTGATTGCACGTCTTAAATCAATGAGTGGAGCTTCGTTCAATGCGTCAAGCTTAACGCTTTGATTCAATGAAACCAACTGCATTCATTGATTCATTGAATCAAACTTCAAACATTGATTCAATGAATCAAACCTTATTCATTGTTTCTATGAAAGAAACTTACTGAATGAATCAAACTGCACACGTTCATTCAATCAAAGAGACTACACTTGTCAATTCAATGAGTACAGCTACTCTCATTCATTGAATACCACAACCTTCATGCACTGTCTCAATCGAACTGCACACATTCACTCCATGAGTAAAATTGCACGTGTCATTTCAATGAGTGGAGCTTCTCTCATTCCTTCAATGTGTTAAGCTTAACGCTTTAATTCAATGAAACAACCTGCATTCATTGAATCATTGAATCAAAGTACCATTATTGATTCCATGAATCATACCTTTATTCCTTGTTTCAATGTAACAAACTTTTTATTACTACACTCGTTCATTCAATGAAACAGACTGCACATGATAATTCAATGAGTAGACGTACTCTCATTCGTTTACTGCCACAAGCTTAACGCATTGATACAAAGAAGCAAACTACACGTGTTCACTCGCCCAGTGTAGTTTTTCTCTTTCATTCAATGTCTCGAGCATAACTCTTTTTTTCAATGAAACAACCTACATTCACTCGTTCATTATTTCATATTTCAATCTTTGATTCAAAGAATCGATTGTAATTTATTGATTTAATTATGCGACCTTCACTCATTTATGGGGTGAAAATAAGTGCATTCATTCAATCAATGAATCAAACTGCAATCATTCATTCGATGAGAAACACTGCAAGTAGTTTCAAATGAATCGAGCATTTGCCATTCATTCAATGGAATAAACTTCACGCATTCATACAATGAAACAAACTGCATGTATGAAACAGACTGCAATGAAACAACGAAACAGAATGGGTAGAGGTACTCTCATTGCTTGACACCCACAATCTTAGCGCAGTGATTCGTTCAAACAAACTACACACATTTAGTGCATGAAGCAAACTGCACCTGTTGATTCAATGAGTTGAGGTTTTCTCCTTCATTCAATGTCTCGAGCTTAACTCTTTAATTCAATGAAACAACCTGTATACACACATTCATTATTTCATATTTCAATCATTGACTCAAAGATTCGAATGTAATTCAATGATTTAATTATGCAAACTTCACTCATTAATGGAATGTATTTAACTGCATTCTTTCAATCAATGAAGCAAACTGCAATCATTCATTCGCTGAGAAACATTCATTTCCAATGAATCGAGTTTTGGCCATGCATTCAATAAAAGCATCTGCATGCATTCATTCTATGAAACTGACTACACTTCTTAATTCAATAAGTGCAGCCTTTCTCGTTTATTCAATGTCTCGAGGCTAACGCTTTCATTCACTGAAACAAACTGCACGAATCCATTCAATGAAACTGACTGCACGTATTAATTCAATGAGTAGAGCTTCTCTCATTCGTCGAATATGTCAAGTTTAACGATTTCAAACTGCATTCATTGACTCAAACTTCAAGGATTGCCCCAAGGAATCAAACGTTTCATGAATCATTGTTTCAATGAAACAAACTTAACCCACTAATTCAGTGAATCAAACTGCACACGTTCATTCAATGAAAGAGACTGCACTTGTCAATTCAATGAGTACAGCTCCTCTAATTCATTCAACGCCACAAGCTTCAAACATTGTCTCAATCAAACTACAAAACATTCACTCCTTGAACAAGATGCACCTGCTATTAGAACTTCTCTTATTCATGCTATGTGTCAAGTTCAACGCTTTCATTCTACTGCATTCATTCAATCATTGAATCAAACTACAATCATTGATTCAATGCATCAAACCTTATTCCTTGTTGCAATGGAACAAACGTAACTCAGTTATATACTGAATCCTACTGCGCATGTGCATTCAATGAAACAACTACACGCATTCATTCAATGATACTGATTGCACGTCTTAAATCAATGAGTGGAGCTTCGTTCAATGCGTCAAGCTTAACGCTTTGATTCAATGAAACCAACTGCATTCATTGATTCATTGAATCAAACTTCAAACATTGATTCAATGAATCAAACCTTATTCATTGTTTCTATGAAAGAAACTTACTGAATGAATCAAACTGCACACGTTCATTCAATCAAAGAGACTACACTTGTCAATTCAATGAGTACAGCTACTCTCATTCATTGAATACCACAACCTTCATGCACTGTCTCAATCGAACTGCACACATTCACTCCATGAGTAAAATTGCACGTGTCATTTCAATGAGTGGAGCTTCTCTCATTCCTTCAATGTGTTAAGCTTAACGCTTTAATTCAATGAAACAACCTGCATTCATTGAATCATTGAATCAAAGTACCATTATTGATTCCATGAATCATACCTTTATTCCTTGTTTCAATGTAACAAACTTTTTATTACTACACTCGTTCATTCAATGAAACAGACTGCACATGATAATTCAATGAGTAGACGTACTCTCATTCGTTTACTGCCACAAGCTGAACGCATTGATACAAAGAAGCAAACTACACGTGTTCATTCTACCAGTCTAGTTTTTCTCTTTCATTCAATGTCTCGAGCATAACTCTTTTTTTCAATGAAACAACCTACATTCACTCGTTCATTATTTCATATTTCAATCTTTGATTCAAAGAATCGATTGTAATTTATTGATTTAATTATGCGACCTTCACTCATTTATGGGGTGAAAATAAGTGCATTCATTCAATCAATGAATCAAACTGCAATCAATCATTCGATGAGAAACACTGCAAGTAGTTTCAAATGAATCGAGCATTTGCCATTCATTCAATGGAATAAACTTCACGCGTTCATACAATGAAACAAACTGCATGTATGAAACAGACTGCAATGAAACAACGAAACAGAATGGGTAGAGGTACTCTCATTGCTTGACACCCAAAATCTTAGCGCAGTGATTCGTTCAAACAAACTACACACATTTAGTGCATGAAGCAAACTGCACCTTTTGATTCAATGAGTTGAGGTTTTCTCCTTCATTCAATGTCTCGAGCTTAACTCTTTAATTCAATGAAACAACCTGTATACACACATTCATTATTTCATATTTCAATCATTGACTCAAAGATTCGATTGTAATTCAATGATTTAATTATGCAAACTTCACTCATTAATGGAATGTATTTAACTGCATTCTTTCAATCAATGAAGCAAACTGCAATCATTCATTCGCTGAGAAACATTCATTTCCAATGAATCGAGTTTTGGCCATGCATTCAATAAAAGCATCTGCATGCATTCATTCTATGAAACTGACTACACTTCTTAATTCAATAAGTGCAGCCTTTCTCGTTTATTCAATGTCTCGAGGCTAACGCTTTCATTCACTGAAACAAACTGCACGAATCCATTCAATGAAACTGACTGCACGTATTAATTCAATGAGTAGAGCTTCTCTCATTCGTCGAATATGTCAAGTTTAACGATTTCAAACTGCATTCATTGAATCAAACTTCAAGGATTGCCCCAAGGAATCAAACGTTTCATGAATCAATGTTTCAATGAAACAAACTTAACCCACTTATTCAGTGAATCAAACTGCACACGTTCATTCAATGAAAGAGACTGCACTTGTCAATTCAATGAGTACAGCTCCTCTAATTCATTCAACGCCACAAGCTTCAAACATTGTCTCAATCAAACTACAAAACATTCACTCCTTGCAACAAGATGCACCTGCTATTAGAACTTCTCTTATTCATGCTATGTGTCAAGTTCAACGCTTTCATTCTACTGCATTCATTCAATCATTGAATCAAACTACAATCATTGATTCAATGCATCAAACCTTATTCCTTGTTGCAATGGAACAAACGTAACTCAGTTATATACTGAATGCTACTGCGCATGTGCATTCAATGAAACAACAACACGCATTCATTCAATGATACTGATTGCACGTCTTAAATCAATGAGTGGAGCTTCGTTCAATGCGTCAAGCTTAAAGCTTTGATTCAATGAAACCAACTGCATTCATTGATTCATTGAATCAAACTTCAAACATTGATTCAATGAATCAAACCTTATTCATTGTTTCTATGAAAGAAACTTACTGAATGAATCAAACTGCACAAGTTCATTCAATCAAAGAGACTACACTTGTCAATTCAATGAGTACAGCTACTCTCATTCATTGAATACCACAAGCTTCATGCACTGTCTCAATCGAACTGCACACATTCACTCCATGAGTAAAATTGCACGTGTCATTTCAATGAGTGGAGCTTCTCTCATTCCTTCAATGTGTTAAGCTTAACGCTTTAATTCAATGAAACAACCTGCATTAATTGAATCATTGAATCAAAGTACCATTATTGATTCAATGAATCATACCTTTATTCCTTGTTTCAATGTAACAAACTTTTTATTACTACACTCGTTCATTCAATGAAACAGACTGCACATGATAATTCAATGAGTAGACGTACTCTCATTCGTTTACTGCCACAAGCTGAACGCATTGATACAAAGAAGCAAACTACACGTGTTCATTCTACGAGTGTAGTTTTTCTCTTTCATTCAATGTCTCGAGCATAACTCTTCTTTTCAATGAAACAACCTACATTCACTCGTTCATTACTTCATATTTCAATCTTTGATTCAAAGAATCGATTGTAATTTATTGATTTAATTATGCGACCTTCACTCATTTATGGGGTGAAAATAAGTGCATTCATTCAATCAATGAATCAAACTGCAATCATTCATTCGATGAGAAACACTGCAAGTAGTTTCAAATGAATCGAGCATTTGCCATTCATTCAATGGAATAAACTTCACGCATTCATACAATGAAACAAACTGCATGTATGAAACAGACTGCAATGAAACAATGAAACAGAATGGGTAGAGGTACTCTCATTGCTTGACACCCACAAACTTAACGCAGTGATTCGTTCAAACAAACTACACACATTTAGTGCATGAAGCAAACTGCACCTGTTGATTCAATGAGTAGAGGTTTTCTCTTTCATTCAATGTCTCGAGCTTAACTCTTTAATTCAATGAAACAACCTGCATACACACATTCATTATTTCATATTTCAATCATTGACTCAAAGATTCGAATGTAATTTAATGATTTAATTATGCAAACTTCACTCATTAATGGAATGTATTTAACTGCATTCTTTCAATCAATGAACCAAACTGCAATCATTCATTCGCTGAGAAACATTCATTTCCAATGAAACGAGTTTTGGCCATGCATTCAATGAAAGAAACTGCATGCATTCATTCTATGAAACTGACTACACTTCTTAATTCAATAAGTGCAGCCTTTCTCGTTTATTCAATGTCTCGAGGCTAACGCTTTCATTCACTGAAACAAACTGCACGCATCCATTCAATGAAACTGACTGCACGTATTAATTCAATGAGTAGAGCTTCTCTCATTCGTTGAATATGTCAAGTTTAACGATTTCAAACTGCATTCATTGAATCAAACTTCAAGGATTGCCCCAAGGAATCAGACGTAACAATGAAACAAACTTAACACACTTATTCAGTGAATCAAACTGCACACGTTCATTCAATGAAAGAGACTGCACTTGTCAATTCAATGAGTACAGCTCCTCTAATTCATTCAAAGCCACAAGCTTCAAACATTGTCTCAATCTAACTACAAAACATTCACTCCTTGAAACAAGATGCACCTGCTATTAGAACTTCTCTTATTCATGCTATGTGTCAAGTTCAACGCTTTCATTCTACTGCATTCATTCAATCATTGAATCAAACTACAATCATTGATTCAATGCATCAAACCTTATTCCTTGTTGCAATGGAACAAACGTAACTCAGTTATATACTGAATGCTACTGCGCATGTGCATTCAATGAAACAACAACACGCATTCATTCAATGATACTGATTGCACGTCTTAAATCAATGAGTGGAGCTTCGTTCAATGCGTCAAGCTTAACGCTTTGATTCAATGAAACCAACTGCATTCATTGATTCATTGAATCAAACTTCAAACATTGATTCAATGAATCAAACCTTATTCATTGTTTCTATGAAAGAAACTTACTGAATGAATCAAACTGCACAAGTTCATTCAATCAAAGAGACTACACTTGTCAATTCAATGAGTACAGCTACTCTCATTCATTGAATACCACAAGCTTCATGCACTGTCTCAATCGAACTGCACACATTCACTCCATGAGTAAAATTGCACGTGTCATTTCAATGAGTGCAGCTTCTCTCATTCCTTCAATGTGTTAAGCTTAACGCTTTAATTCAATGAAACAACCTGCATTAATTGAATCATTGAATCAAAGTACCATTATTGATTCAATGAATCATACCTTTATTCCTTGTTTCAATGTAACAAACTTTTTATTACTACACTCGTTCATTCAATGAAACAGACTGCACATGATAATTCAATGAGTAGACGTACTCTCATTCGTTTACTGCCACAAGCTGAACGCATTGATACAAAGAAGCAAACTACACGTGTTCATTCTACGAGTGTAGTTTTTCTCTTTCATTCAATGTCTCGAGCATAACTCTTTTTTTCAATGAAACAACCTACATTCACTCGTTCATTACTTCATATTTCAATCTTTGATTCAAAGAATCGATTGTAATTTATTGATTTAATTATGCGACCTTCACTCATTTATGGGGTGAAAATAAGTGCATTCATTCAATCAATGAATCAAACTGCAATCATTCATTCGATGAGAAACACTGCAAGTAGTTTCAAATGAATCGAGCATTTGCCATTCATTCAATGGAATAAACTTCACGCATTCATACAATGAAACAAACTGCATGTATGAAACAGACTGCAATGAAACAATGAAACAGAATGGGTAGAGGTACTCTCATTGCTTGACACCCACAAACTTAGCGCAGTGATTCGTTCAAACAAACTACACACATTTAGTGCATGAAGCAAACTGCACCTGTTGATTCAATGAGTAGAGGTTTTCTCTTTCATTCAATGTCTCGAGCTTAACTCTTTAATTCAATGAAACAACCTGCATACACACATTCATTATTTCATATTTCAATCATTGACTCAAAGATTCGAATGTAATTTAATGATTTAATTATGCAAACTTCACTCATTAATGGAATGTATTTAACTGCATTCTTTCAATCAATGAACCAAACTGCAATCATTCATTCGCTGAGAAACATTCATTTCCAATGAAACGAGTTTTGGCCATGCATTCAATGAAAGAAACTGCATGCATTCATTCTATGAAACTGACTACACTTCTTAATTCAATAAGTGCAGCCTTTCTCGTTTATTCAATGTCTCGAGGCTAACGCTTTCATTCACTGAAACAAACTGCACGCATCCATTCAATGAAACTGACTGCACGTATTAATTCAATGAGTAGAGCTTCTCTCATTCGTTGAATATGTCAAGTTTAACGATTTCAAACTGCATTCATTGAATCAAACTTCAAGGATTGCCCCAAGGAATCAGACGTAACAATGAAACAAACTTAACACACTTTTTCAGTGAATCAAACTGCACACGTTAATTCAATGAAAGAGACTGCACTTGTCAATTCAATTAGTACAGCTCCTCTCATTCATTCAAAGCCGCAAGCTTCAAACATTGTCTCAATCTAACTACAAAACATTCACTCCTTGAAACAAGATGCACCTGCTATTAGAACTTCTCTTATTCATGCTATGTGTCAAGTTCAACGCTTTCATTCTACTGCATTCATTCAATCATTGAATCAAACTACAATCATTGATTCAATGCATCAAACCTTATTCCTTGTTGCAATGGAACAAACGTAACTCAGTTATATACTGAATCCTACTGCGCTTGTGCATTCAATGAAACAACTACACGCATTCATTCAATGATACTGATTGCACGTCTTAAATCAATGAGTGGAGCTTCGTTCAATGCGTCAAGCTTAACGCTTTGATTCAATGAAACCAACTGCATTCATTGATTCATTGAATCAAACTTCAAACATTGATTCAATGAATCAAACCTTATTCATTGTTTCTATGAAAGAAACATACTGAATGAATCAAACTGCACATGTTCATTCAATCAAAGAGACTACACTTGTCAATTCAATGAGTACAGCTACTCTCATTCTTTGAATACCACAAGCTTCATGCACTGTCTCAATCGAACTGCACACATTCACTCCATGAGTAAAATTGCACGTGTCATTTCAATGAGTGGAGCTTCTCTCATTCCTTCAATGTGTTAAGCTTAACGCTTTAATTCAATGAAACAACCTGCATTCATTGAATCATTGAATCAAAGTACCATTATTGATTCCATGAATCATACCTTTATTCCTTGTTTCAATGTAACAAACTTCTTATTACTACACTCGTTCATTCAATGAAACAGACTGCACATGATAATTCAATGAGTAGACGTACTCTCATTCGTTTACTGCCACAAGCTTAACGCATTGATACAAAGAAGCAAACTACACGTGTTCACTCGCCCAGTGTAGTTTTTCTCTTTCATTCAATGTCTCGAGCATAACTCTTTTTTTCAATGAAACAACCTACATTCACTCGTTCATTATTTCATATTTCAATCTTTGATTCAAAGAATCGATTGTAATTTATTGATTTAATTATGCGACCTTCACTCATTTATGGGGTGAAAATAAGTGCATTCATTCAATCAATGAATCAAACTGCAATCATTCATTCGATGAGAAACACTGCAAGTAGTTTCAAATGAATCGAGCATTTGCCATTCATTCAATGGAATAAACTTCACGCGTTCATACAATGAAACAAACTGCATGTATGAAACAGACTGCAATGAAACAACGAAACAGAATGGGTAGAGGTACTCTCATTGCTTGACACCCACAAACTTAGCGCAGTGATTCGTTCAAACAAACTACACACGTTTAGTGCATGAAGCAAACTGCACCTTTTGATTCAATGAGTTGAGGTTTTCTCCTTCATTCAATGTCTCGAGCTTAACTCTTTAATTCAATGAAACAACCTGTATACACACATTCATTATTTCATATTTCAATCATTGACTCAAAGATTCGATTGTAATTCAATGATTTAATTATGCAAACTTCACTCATTAATGGAATGTATTTAACTGCATTCTTTCAATCAATGAACCAAACTGCAATCATTCATTCGCTGAGAAACATTCATTTCCAATGAATCGAGTTTTGGCCATGCATTCAATAAAAGCATCTGCATGCATTCATTCTATGAAACTGACTACACTTCTTAATTCAATAAGTGCAGCCTTTCTCGTTTATTCAATGTCTCGAGGCTAACGTTTTCATTCACTGAAACAAACTGCACGCATCCATTCAATGAAACTGACTGCACGTATTAATTCAATGAGTAGAGCTTCTCTCATTCGTTGAATATGTCAAGTTTAACGATTTCAAACTGCATTCATTGACTCAAACTTCAATGATTGCCCCAAGGAATCAAACGTTTCATGAATCATTGTTTCAATGAAACAAACTTAACACACTTATTCAGTGAATCAAACTGCACACGTTCATTCAATGAAAGAGACTGCACTTGTCAATTCCTCTCATTCATTCAAAGCCACAAGCTTCAAACATTGTCTCAATCTAACTACAAAACATTCACTCCTTGAAACAAGATGCACCTGCTATTAGAACTTCTCTTATTCATGCTATGTGTCAAGTTCAACGCTTTCATTCTACTGCATTCATTCAATCATTGAATCAAACTACAATCATTGATTCAATGCATCAAACCTTATTCCTTGTTGCAATGGAACAAACGTAATTCAGTTATATACTGAATCCTACTGCGCATGTGCATTCAATGAAACAACTACACGCATTCATTCAATGATACTGATTGCACGTCTTAAATCAATGAGTGGAGCTTCGTTCAATGCGTCAAGCTTAACGCTTTGATTCAATGAAACCAACTGCATTCATTGATTCATTGAATCAAACTTCAAACATTGATTCAATGAATCAAACCTTATTCATTGTTTCTATGAAAGAAACTTACTGAATGAATCAAACTGCACAAGTTCATTCAATCAAAGAGACTACACTTGTCAATTCAATGAGTACAGCTACTCTCATTCATTGAATACCACAAGCTTCATGCACTGTCTCAATCGAACTGCACACATTCACTCCATGAGTAAAATTGCACGTGTCATTTCAATGAGTGGAGCTTCTCTCATTCCTTCAATGTGTTAAGCTTAACGCTTTAATTCAATGAAACAACCTGCATTCATTGAATCATTGAATCAAAGTACCATTATTGATTCCATGAATCATACCTTTATTACTTGTTTCAATGTAACAAACTTTTTATTACTACACTCGTTCATTCAATGAAACAGACTGCACATGATAATTCAATGAGTAGACGTACTCTCATTCGTTTACTGCCACAAGCTTAACGCATTGATACAAAGAAGCAAACTACACGTGTTCATTCTACCAGTCTAGTTTTTCTCTTTCATTCAATGTCTCGAGCATAACTCTTTTTTTCAATGAAACAACCTACATTCACTCGTTCATTATTTCATATTTCAATCTTTGATTCAAAGAATCGATTGTAATTTATTGATTTAATTATGCGACCTTCACTCATTTATGGGGTGAAAATAAGTGCATTCATTCAATCAATGAATCAAACTGCAATCATTCATTCGATGAGAAACACTGCAAGTAGTTTCAAATGAATCGAGCATTTGCCATTCATTCAATGGAATAAACTTCACGCGTTCATACAATGAAACAAACTGCATGTATGAAACAGACTGCAATGAAACAATGAAACAGAATGGGTAGACGTACACGCATTGCTTGACACCCACAATCTTAGCGCAGTGATTCGTTCAAACAAACTACACACGTTTAGTGCATGAAGCAAACTGCACCTGTCGATTCAATGAGTAGAGGTTTTCTCTTTCATTCAATGTCTCGAGCTTAACTCTTTAATTCAATGAAACAACCTGCATACACACATTCATTATTTCATATTTCAATCATTGACTCAAAGATTCGAATGTAATTCAATGATTTAATTATGCAAACTTCACTCATTAATGGAATGTATTTAACTGCATTCTTTCAATCAATGAACCAAACTGCAATCATTCATTCGCTGAGAAACATTCATTTCCAATGAATCGAGTTTTGACCATGCATTCAATGAAAGAAACTGCATGCATTCATTCTATGAAACTGACTACACTTCTTAATTCATTAAGTGCAGCCTTTCTCGTTTATTCAATGTCTCGAGGCTAACGCTTTCATTCACTGAAACAAACTGCACGCATCCATTCAATGAAACTGACTGCACGTATTAATTCAATGAGTAGAGCTTCTCTCATTCGTTGAATATGTCAAGTTTAACGATTTCAAACTGCATTCATTGAATCAAACTTCAAGGATTGCCCCAAGGAATCAAACGTAACAATGAAACAAACTTAACACACTTATTCAGTGAATCAAACTGCACACGTTCATTCAATGAAAGAGACTGCACTTGTCAATTCAATGAGTACAGCTCCTCTAATTCATTCAAAGCCACAAGCTTCAAACATTGTCTCAATCAAACTACAAAACATTCACTCCTTGAAACAAGATGCACCTGCTATTAGAACTTCTCTTATTCATGCTATGTGTCAAGTTCAACGCTTTCATTCTACTGCATTCATTCAATCATTGAATCAAACTACAATCATTGATTCAATGCATCAAACCTTATTCCTTGTTGCAATGGAACAAACGTAACTCAGTTATATTCTGAATCCTACTGCGCATGTGCACTCAATGAAACAACGACACGCATTCATTCAATGATACTGATTGCACGTCTTAAATCAATGAGTGGAGCTTCGTTCAATGCGTCAAGCTTAACGCTTTGATTCAATGAAACCAACTGCATTCATTGATTCATTGAATCAAACTTCAAACATTGATTCAATGAATCAAACCTTATTCATTGTTTCTATGAAAGAAACTTACTGAATGAATCAAACTGCACAAGTTCATTCAATCAAAGAGACTACACTTGTCAATTCAATGAGTACAGCTACTCTCATTCTTTGACTACCACAAGCTTCATGCACTGTCTCAATCGAACTGCACACATTCACTCCATGAGTATAATTGCACGTGTCATTTCAATGAGTGCAGCTTCTCTCATTCCTTCAATGTGTTAAGCTTAACGCTTTAATTCAATGAAACAACCTGCATTCATTGAATCATTGAATCAAAGTACCATTATTGATTCCATGAATCATACCTTTATTCCTTGTTTCAATTTAACAAACTTTTTATTACTACACTCGTTCATTCAATGAAACAGACTGCACATGATAATTCAATGAGTAGACGTACTCTCATTCGTTTACTGCCACAAGCTTAACGCAATGATACAAAGAAGCAAACTACACGTGTTCATTCTACCAGTCTAGTTTTTCTCTTTCATTCAATGTCTCGAGCATAACTCTTTTTTACAATGAAACAACCTACATTCACTCGTTCATTATTTCATATTTCAATTTTTGATTCAAAGAATCGATTGTAATTTATTGATTTAATTATGCGACCTTCACTCATTTATGGGGTGAAAATAAGTGCATTCATTCAATCAATGAATCAAACTGCAATCATTCATTCGATGAGAAACACTGCAAGTAGTTTCAAATGAATCGATCATTTGCCATTCATTCAATGGAATAAACTTCACGCGTTCATACAATGAAACAAACTGCATGTATGAAACAGACTGCAATGAAACAATGAAACAGAATGGGTAGAGGTACTCTCATTGCTTGACACCCACAAACTTAGCGCAGTGATTCGTTCAAACAAGCTACACACATTTAGTGCATGAAGCAAACTGCAACTGTTGAATCAATGAGTAGAGGTTTTCTCTTTCATTCAATGTCTCGAGCTTAACTCTTTAATTCAATGAAACAACCTGCATACACACATTCATTATTTCATATTTCAATCATTGACTCAAAGATTCGAATGTAATTCAATGATTTAATTATGCAAACTTCACTCATTAATGGAATGTATTTAACTGCATTCTTTCAATCAATGAACCAACCTGCAATCATTCATTCGCTGAGAAACATTCATTTCCAATGAATCAAGTTTTGGCCATGCATTCAATGAAAGAAACTGCATGCATTCATTCTATGAAACTGACTACACTTCTTAATTCAATAAGTGCAGCCTTTCTCGTTTATTCAATGTCTCGAGGCTAACGCTTTCATTCACTGAAACAAACTGCACGCATCCATTCAATGAAACTGACTGCACGTATTAATTCAATGAGTAGAGCTTCTCTCATTCGTTGAATATGTCAAGTTTAACGATTCAAACTGTATTCATTGAATCAAACTTCAAGGATTGCCACACGGAATCAAACGTTTTATGAATCATTGTTTCAATGAAACAAACTTAACACACTTATTCAGTGAATCGAACTGCACACGTTCATTCAATGAAAGAGACTGCACTTGTCAATTCAATGAGTACAGCTCCTCTAATTCATTCAAAGCCACAAGCTTCAAACATTGTCTCAATCAAACTACAAAACATTCACTCCTTGAAACAAGATGCACCTGCTATTAGAATTTCTCTTATTCATGCTATGTGTCAAGTTCAACGCTTTCATTCTACTGCATTCATTCAATCATTGAATCAAACTACAATCATTGATTCAATGCATCAAACCTTATTCCTTCTTGCAATGGAACAAACGTAACTCAGTTATATACTGAATCCTACTGCGCTTGTGCATTCAATGAAACAACTACACGCATTCATTCAATGATACTGATTGCACGTCTTAAATCAATGAGTGGAGCTTCGTTCAATGCGTCAAGCTTAACTCTTTGATTCAATGAAACCAACTGCATTCATTGATTCATTGAATCAAACTTCAAACATTGATTCAATGAATCAAACCTTATTCATTGTTTCCAAGAAAGAAACTTACTGAATGAATCAAACTGCACAAGTTCATTCAATCAAAGAGACTACACTTGTCAATTCAATGAGTACAGCTACTCTCATTCTTTGAATACCACAAGCTTCATGCACTGTCTCAATCGAACTGCACACATTCACTCCAAGAGTAAAATTGCACGTGTCATTTCAATGAGTGGAGCTTCTCTCATTCCTTCAATGTGTTAAGCTTAACGCTTTAATTCAATGAAACAACCTGCATTCATTGAATCATTGAATCAAAGTACCATTATTGATTCCATGAATCATACCTTTATTCATTGTTTCAATGTAACAAACTTTTTATTACTACACTCGTTCATTCAATGAAACAGACTGCACATGATAATTCAATGAGTAGACGTACTCTCATTCGTTTACTGCCACAAGCTTAACGCATTGATACAAAGAAGCAAACTACACGTGTTCATTCTACCAGTCTAGTTTTTCTCTTTCATTCAATGTCTCGAGCATAACTCTTTTTTTCAATGAAACAACCTACATTCACTCGTTCATTATTTCATATTACAATCTTTGATTCAAAGAATCGATTGTAATTTATTGATTTAATTATGCGACCTTCACTCATTTATGGGGTGAAAATAAGTGCATTCATTCAATCAATGAATCAAACTGCAATCATTCATTCGATGAGAAACACTGCAAGTAGTTTCAAATGAATCGAGCATTTGCCATTCATTCAATGGAATAAACTTCACGCGTTCATACAATGAAACAAACTGCATGTATGAAACAGACTGCAATGAAACAATGAAACAGAATGGGTAGACGTACACGCATTGCTTGACACCCACAATCTTAGCGCAGTGATTCATTCAAACAAACTACACACGTTTAGTGCATGAAGCAAACTGCACCTGTTGATTCAATGAGTAGAGGTTTTCTCTTTCATTCAATGTCTCGAGCTTAACTCTTTAATTCAATGAAACAACCCGCATTCACACTTTCATTATTTCATATTTCAATCATTGACTCAAAGATTCGAATGTAATTCAATGATTTAATTATGCAAACTTCACTCATTAATGGAATGTATTTAACTGCATTCTTTCAATCAATGAACCAAACTGCAATCATTCATTCGCTGAGAAACATTCATTTCCAATGAATCGAGTTTTGACCATGCATTCAATGAAAGAAACTGCATGCATTCATTCTATGAAACTGACTACACTTCTTAATTCATTAAGTGCAGCCTTTCTCGTTTATTCAATGTCTCGAGGCTAACGCTTTCATTCACTGAAACAAACTGCACGCATCCATTCAATGAAACTGACTGCACGTATTAATTCAATGAGTAGAGCTTCTCTCATTCGTTGAATATGTCAAGTTTAACGATTTCAAACTGCATTCATTGAATCAAACTTCAAGGATTGCCCCAAGGAATCAAACGTAACAATGAAACAAACTGAACACACTTATTCAGTGAATCAAACTGCACACGTTCATTCAATGAAAGAGACTGCACTTGTCAATTCAATGAGTACAGCTCCTCTAATTCATTCAAAGCCACAAGCTTCAAACATTGTCTCAATCAAACTACAAAACATTCACTCTTGACACCTGCTATTAGAACTTCTCTTATTCATGCTATGTGTCAAGTTCAACGCTTTCATTCTACTGCATTCATTCAATCATTGAATCAAACTACAATCATTGATTCAATGCATCAAACCTTATTCCTTGTTGCAATGGAACAAACGTAACTCAGTTATATACTGAATCCTACTGCGCTTGTGCATTCAATGAAACAACTACACGCATTCATTCAATGATACTGATTGCACGTCTTAAATCAATGAGTGGAGCTTCGTTCAATGCGTCAAGCTTAACTCTTTGATTCAATGAAACCAACTGCATTCATTGATTCATTGAATCAAACTTCAAACATTGATTCAATGAATCAAACCTTATTCATTGTTTCCAAGAAAGAAACTTACTGAATGAATCAAACTGCACAAGTTCATTCAATCAAAGAGACTACACTTGTCAATTCAATGAGTACAGCTACTCTCATTCTTTGAATACCACAAGCTTCATGCACTGTCTCAATCGAACTGCACACATTCACTCCATGAGTAAAATTGCACGTGTCATTTCAATGAGTGGAGCTTCTCTCATTCCTTCAATGTGTTAAGCTTAACGCTTTAATTCAATGAAACAACCTGCATTCATTGAATCATTGAATCAAAGTACCATTATTGATTCCATGAATCATACCTTTATTCATTGTTTCAATGTAACAAACTTTTTATTACTACACTCGTTCATTCAATGAAACAGACTGCACATGATAATTCAATGAGTAGACGTACTCTCATTCGTTTCCTGCCACAAGCTTAACGCATTGATACAAAGAAGCAAACTACACGTGTTCATTCTACGAGTCTAGTTTTTCTCTTTCATTCAATGTCTCGAGCATAACTCTTTATTTCAATGAAACAACCTACATTCACTCGTTCATTATTTCATATTTCAATCTTTGATTCAAAGAATCGATTGTAATTTATTGATTTAATTATGCGACCTTCACTCATTTATGGGGTGAAAATAAGTGCATTCATTCAATCAATGAATCAAACTGCAATCATTCATTCGATGAGAAACACTGCAAGTAGTTTCAAATGAATCGAGCATTTGCCATTCATTCAATGGAATAAACTTCACGCGTTCATACAATGAAACAAACTGCATGTATGAAACAGACTGCAATGAAACAATGAAACAGAATGGGTAGACGTACACGCATTGCTTGACACCCACAATCTTAGCGCAGTGATTCGTTCAAACAAACTACACACGTTTAGTGCATGAAGCAAACTGCACCTGTCGATTCAATGAGTAGAGGTTTTCTCTTTCATTCAATGTCTCGAGCTTAACTCTTTAATTCAATGAAACAACCTGCATACACACATTCATTATTTCATATTTCAATCATTGACTCAAAGATTCGAATGTAATTCAATGATTTAATTATGCAAACTTCACTCATTAATGGAATGTATTTAACTGCATTCTTTCAATCAATGAACCAAACTGCAATCATTCATTCGCTGAGAAACATTCATTTCCAATGAATCGAGTTTTGACCATGCATTCAATGAAAGAAACTGCATGCATTCATTCTATGAAACTGACTACACTTCTTAATTCATTAAGTGCAGCCTTTCTCGTTTATTCAATGTCTCGAGGCTAACGCTTTCATTCACTGAAACAAACTGCACGCATCCATTCAATGAAACTGACTGCACGTATTAATTCAATGAGTAGAGCTTCTCTCATTCGTTGAATATGTCAAGTTTAACGATTTCAAACTGCATTCATTGAATCAAACTTCAAGGATTGCCCCAAGGAATCAAACGTAACAATGAAACAAACTTAACACACTTATTCAGTGAATCAAACTGCACACGTTCATTCAATGAAAGAGACTGCACTTGTCAATTCAATGAGTACAGCTCCTCTAATTCATTCAAAGCCACAAGCTTCAAACATTGTCTCAATCAAACTACAAAACATTCACTCCTTGAAACAAGATGCACCTGCTATTAGAACTTCTCTTATTCATGCTATGTGTCAAGTTCAACGCTTTCATTCTACTGCATTCATTCAATCATTGAATCAAACTACAATCATTGATTCAATGCATCAAACCTTATTCCTTGTTGCAATGGAACAAACGTAACTCGGTTATATTCTGAATCCTACTGCGCATGTGCACTCAATGAAACAACGACACGCATTCATTCAATGATACTGATTGCACGTCTTAAATCAATGAGTGGAGCTTCGTTCAATGCGTCAAGCTTAACGCTTTGATTCAATGAAACCAACTGCATTCATTGATTCATTGAATCAAACTTCAAACATTGATTCAATGAATCAAACCTTATTCATTGTTTCTATGAAAGAAACTTACTGAATGAATCAAACTGCACAAGTTCATTCAATCAAAGAGACTACACTTGTCAATTCAATGAGTACAGCTACTCTCATTCTTTGAATACCACAAGCTTCATGCACTGTCTCAATCGAACTGCACACATTCACTCCATGAGTATAATTGCACGTGTCATTTCAATGAGTGCAGCTTCTCTCATTCCTTCAATGTGTTAAGCTTAACGCTTTAATTCAATGAAACAACCTGCATTCATTGAATCATTGAATCAAAGTACCATTATTGATTCCATGAATCATACCTTTATTCCTTGTTTCAATTTAACAAACTTTTTATTACTACACTCGTTCATTCAATGAAACAGACTGCACATGATAATTCAATGAGTAGACGTACTCTCATTCGTTTACTGCCACAAGCTTAACGCAATGATACAAAGAAGCAAACTACACGTGTTCATTCTACCAGTCTAGTTTTTCTCTTTCATTCAATGTCTCGAGCATAACTCTTTTTTACAATGAAACAACCTACATTCACTCGTTCATTATTTCATATTTCAATTTTTGATTCAAAGAATCGATTGTAATTTATTGATTTAATTATGCGACCTTCACTCATTTATGGGGTGAAAATAAGTGCATTCATTCAATCAATGAATCAAACTGCAATCATTCATTCGATGAGAAACACTGCAAGTAGTTTCAAATGAATCGATCATTTGCCATTCATTCAATGGAATAAACTTCACGCGTTCATACAATGAAACAAACTGCATGTATGAAACAGACTGCAATGAAACAATGAAACAGAATGGGTAGAGGTACTCTCATTGCTTGACACCCACAAACTTAGCGCAGTGATTCGTTCAAACAAGCTACACACATTTAGTGCATGAAGCAAACTGCAACTGTTGAATCAATGAGTAGAGGTTTTCTCTTTCATTCAATGTCTCGAGCTTAACTCTTTAATTCAATGAAACAACCTGCATACACACATTCATTATTTCATATTTCAATCATTGACTCAAAGATTCGAATGTAATTCAATGATTTAATTATGCAAACTTCACTCATTAATGGAATGTATTTAACTGCATTCTTTCAATCAATGAACCAAACTGCAATCATTCATTCGCTGAGAAACATTCATTTCCAATGAATCGAGTTTTGGCCATGCATTCAATGAAAGAAACTGCATGCATTCATTCTATGAAACTGACTACACTTCTTAATTCAATAAGTGCAGCCTTTCTCGTTTCTTCAATGTCTCGAGGCTAACGCTTTCATTCACTGAAACAAACTGCACGCATCCATTCAATGAAACTGACTGCACGTATTAATTCAATGAGTAGAGCTTCTCTCATTCGTTGAATATGTCAAGTTTAACGATTCAAACTGTATTCATTGAATCAAACTTCAAGGATTGCCCCACGGAATCAAACGTTTTATGAATCATTGTTTCAATGAAACAAACTTAACACACTTATTCAGTGAATCGAACTGCACACGTTCATTCAATGAAAGAGACTGCACTTGTCAATTCAATGAGTACAGCTCCTCTAATTCATTCAAAGCCACAAGCTTCAAACATTGTCTCAATCAAACTACAAAACATTCACTCCTTGAAACAAGATGCACCTGCTATTAGAATTTCTCTTATTCATGCTATGTGTCAAGTTCAACGCTTTCATTCTACTGCATTCATTCAATCATTGAATCAAACTACAATCATTGATTCAATGCATCAAACCTTATTCCTTCTTGCAATGGAACAAACGTAACTCAGTTATATACTGAATCCTACTGCGCTTGTGCATTCAATGAAACAACTACACGCATTCATTCAATGATACTGATTGCACGTCTTAAATCAATGAGTGGAGCTTCGTTCAATGCGTCAAGCTTAACTCTTTGATTCAATGAAACCAACTGCATTCATTGATTCATTGAATCAAACTTCAAACATTGATTCAATGAATCAAACCTTATTCATTGTTTCCAAGAAAGAAACTTACTGAATGAATCAAACTGCACAAGTTCATTCAATCAAAGAGACTACACTTGTCAATTCAATGAGTACAGCTACTCTCATTCTTTGAATACCACAAGCTTCATGCACTGTCTCAATCGAACTGCACACATTCACTCCAAGAGTAAAATTGCACGTGTCATTTCAATGAGTGGAGCTTCTCTCATTCCTTCAATGTGTTAAGCTTAACGCTTTAATTCAATGAAACAACCTGCATTCATTGAATCATTGAATCAAAGTACCATTATTGATTCCATGAATCATACCTTTATTCATTGTTTCAATGTAACAAACTTTTTATTACTACACTCGTTCATTCAATGAAACAGACTGCACATGATAATTCAATGAGTAGACGTACTCTCATTCGTTTACTGCCACAAGCTTAACGCATTGATACAAAGAAGCAAACTACACGTGTTCATTCTACCAGTCTAGTTTTTCTCTTTCATTCAATGTCTCGAGCATAACTCTTTTTTTCAATGAAACAACCTACATTCACTCGTTCATTATTTCATATTACAATCTTTGATTCAAAGAATCGATTGTAATTTATTGATTTAATTATGCGACCTTCACTCATTTATGGGGTGAAAATAAGTGCATTCATTCAATCAATGAATCAAACTGCAATCATTCATTCGATGAGAAACACTGCAAGTAGTTTCAAATGAATCGAGCATTTGCCATTCATTCAATGGAATAAACCACGCGTTCATACAATGAAACAAACTGCATGTATGAAACAGACTGCAATGAAACAATGAAACAGAATGGGTAGACGTACACGCATTGCTTGACACCCACAATCTTAGCGCAGTGATTCATTCAAACAAACTACACACGTTTAGTGCATGAAGCAAACTGCACCTGTTGATTCAATGAGTAGAGGTTTTCTCTTTCATTCAATGTCTCGAGCTTAACTCTTTAATTCAATGAAACAACCCGCATTCACACTTTCATTATTTCATATTTCAATCATTGACTCAAAGATTCGAATGTAATTCAATGATTTAATTATGCAAACTTCACTCATTAATGGAATGTATTTAACTGCATTCTTTCAATCAATGAACCAAACTGCAATCATTCATTCGCTGAGAAACATTCATTTCCAATGAATCGAGTTTTGACCATGCATTCAATGAAAGAAACTGCATGCATTCATTCTATGAAACTGACTACACTTCTTAATTCATTAAGTGCAGCCTTTCTCGTTTATTCAATGTCTCGAGGCTAACGCTTTCATTCACTGAAACAAACTGCACGCATCCATTCAATGAAACTGACTGCACGTATTAATTCAATGAGTAGAGCTTCTCTCATTCGTTGAATATGTCAAGTTTAACGATTTCAAACTGCATTCATTGAATCAAACTTCAAGGATTGCCCCAAGGAATCAAACGTAACAATGAAACAAACTGAACACACTTATTCAGTGAATCAAACTGCACACGTTCATTCAATGAAAGAGACTGCACTTGTCAATTCAATGAGTACAGCTCCTCTAATTCATTCAAAGCCACAAGCTTCAAACATTGTCTCAATCAAACTACAAAACATTCACTCTTGACACCTGCTATTAGAACTTCTCTTATTCATGCTATGTGTCAAGTTCAACGCTTTCATTCTACTGCATTCATTCAATCATTGAATCAAACTACAATCATTGATTCAATGCATCAAACCTTATTCCTTGTTGCAATGGAACAAACGTAACTCAGTTATATACTGAATCCTACTGCGCTTGTGCATTCAATGAAACAACTACACGCATTCATTCAATGATACTGATTGCACGTCTTAAATCAATGAGTGGAGCTTCGTTCAATGCGTCAAGCTTAACTCTTTGATTCAATGAAACCAACTGCATTCATTGATTCATTGAATCAAACTTCAAACATTGATTCAATGAATCAAACCTTATTCATTGTTTCCAAGAAAGAAACTTACTGAATGAATCAAACTGCACAAGTTCATTCAATCAAAGAGACTACACTTGTCAATTCAATGAGTACAGCTACTCTCATTCTTTGAATACCACAAGCTTCATGCACTGTCTCAATCGAACTGCACACATTCACTCCATGAGTAAAATTGCACGTGTCATTTCAATGAGTGGAGCTTCTCTCATTCCTTCAATGTGTTAAGCTTAACGCTTTAATTCAATGAAACAACCTGCATTCATTGAATCATTGAATCAAAGTACCATTATTGATTCCATGAATCATACCTTTATTCATTGTTTCAATGTAACAAACTTTTTATTACTACACTCGTTCATTCAATGAAACAGACTGCACATGATAATTCAATGAGTAGACGTACTCTCATTCGTTTCCTGCCACAAGCTTAACGCATTGATACAAAGAAGCAAACTACACGTGTTCATTCTACGAGTCTAGTTTTTCTCTTTCATTCAATGTCTCGAGCATAACTCTTTATTTCAATGAAACAACCTACATTCACTCGTTCATTATTTCATATTTCAATCTTTGATTCAAAGAATCGATTGTAATTTATTGATTTAATTATGCGACCTTCACTCATTTATGGGGTGAAAATAAGTGCATTCATTCAATCAATGAATCAAACTGCAATCATTCATTCGATGAGAAACACTGCAAGTAGTTTCAAATGAATCGAGCATTTGCCATTCATTCAATGGAATAAACTTCACGCGTTCATACAATGAAACAAACTGCATGTATGAAACAGACTGCAATGAAACAATGAAACAGAATGGGTAGACGTACACGCATTGCTTGACACCCACAATCTTAGCGCAGTGATTCGTTCAAACAAACTACACACGTTTAGTGCATGAAGCAAACTGCACCTGTCGATTCAATGAGTAGAGGTTTTCTCTTTCATTCAATGTCTCGAGCTTAACTCTTTAATTCAATGAAACAACCTGCATACACACATTCATTATTTCATATTTCAATCATTGACTCAAAGATTCGAATGTAATTCAATGATTTAATTATGCAAACTTCACTCATTAATGGAATGTATTTAACTGCATTCTTTCAATCAATGAACCAAACTGCAATCATTCATTCGCTGAGAAACATTCATTTCCAATGAATCGAGTTTTGACCATGCATTCAATGAAAGAAACTGCATGCATTCATTCTATGAAACTGACTACACTTCTTAATTCATTAAGTGCAGCCTTTCTCGTTTATTCAATGTCTCGAGGCTAACGCTTTCATTCACTGAAACAAACTGCACGCATCCATTCAATGAAACTGACTGCACGTATTAATTCAATGAGTAGAGCTTCTCTCATTCGTTGAATATGTCAAGTTTAACGATTTCAAACTGCATTCATTGAATCAAACTTCAAGGATTGCCCCAAGGAATCAAACGTAACAATGAAACAAACTTAACACACTTATTCAGTGAATCAAACTGCACACGTTCATTCAATGAAAGAGACTGCACTTGTCAATTCAATGAGTACAGCTCCTCTAATTCATTCAAAGCCACAAGCTTCAAACATTGTCTCAATCAAACTACAAAACATTCACTCCTTGAAACAAGATGCACCTGCTATTAGAACTTCTCTTATTCATGCTATGTGTCAAGTTCAACGCTTTCATTCTACTGCATTCATTCAATCATTGAATCAAACTACAATCATTGATTCAATGCATCAAACCTTATTCCTTGTTGCAATGGAACAAACGTAACTCGGTTATATTCTGAATCCTACTGCGCATGTGCACTCAATGAAACAACGACACGCATTCATTCAATGATACTGATTGCACGTCTTAAATCAATGAGTGGAGCTTCGTTCAATGCGTCAAGCTTAACGCTTTGATTCAATGAAACCAACTGCATTCATTGATTCATTGAATCAAACTTCAAACATTGATTCAATGAATCAAACCTTATTCATTGTTTCTATGAAAGAAACTTACTGAATGAATCAAACTGCACAAGTTCATTCAATCAAAGAGACTACACTTGTCAATTCAATGAGTACAGCTACTCTCATTCTTTGAATACCACAAGCTTCATGCACTGTCTCAATCGAACTGCACACATTCACTCCATGAGTATAATTGCACGTGTCATTTCAATGAGTGCAGCTTCTCTCATTCCTTCAATGTGTTATGCTTAACGCTTTAATTCAATGAAACAACCTGCATTCATTGAATCATTGAATCAAAGTACCATTATTGATTCCATGAATCATACCTTTATTCCTTGTTTCAATTTAACAAACTTTTTATTACTACACTCGTTCATTCAATGAAACAGACTGCACATGATAATTCAATGAGTAGACGTACTCTCATTCGTTTACTGCCACAAGCTTAACGCAATGATACAAAGAAGCAAACTACACGTGTTCATTCTACCAGTCTAGTTTTTCTCTTTCATTCAATGTCTCGAGCATAACTCTTTTTTACAATGAAACAACCTACATTCACTCGTTCATTATTTCATATTTCAATTTTTGATTCAAAGAATCGATTGTAATTTATTGATTTAATTATGCGACCTTCACTCATTTATGGGGTGAAAATAAGTGCATTCATTCAATCAATGAATCAAACTGCAATCATTCATTCGATGAGAAACACTGCAAGTAGTTTCAAATGAATCGATCATTTGCCATTCATTCAATGGAATAAACTTCACGCGTTCATACAATGAAACAAACTGCATGTATGAAACAGACTGCAATGAAACAATGAAACAGAATGGGTAGAGGTACTCTCATTGCTTGACACCCACAAACTTAGCGCAGTGATTCGTTCAAACAAGCTACACACATTTAGTGCATGAAGCAAACTGCAACTGTTGAATCAATGAGTAGAGGTTTTCTCTTTCATTCAATGTCTCGAGCTTAACTCTTTAATTCAATGAAACAACCTGCATACACACATTCATTATTTCATATTTCAATCATTGACTCAAAGATTCGAATGTAATTCAATGATTTAATTATGCAAACTTCACTCATTAATGGAATGTATTTAACTGCATTCTTTCAATCAATGAACCAAACTGCAATCATTCATTCGCTGAGAAACATTCATTTCCAATGAATCGAGTTTTGGCCATGCATTCAATGAAAGAAACTGCATGCATTCATTCTATGAAACTGACTACACTTCTTAATTCAATAAGTGCAGCCTTTCTCGTTTCTTCAATGTCTCGAGGCTAACGCTTTCATTCACTGAAACAAACTGCACGCATCCATTCAATGAAACTGACTGCACGTATTAATTCAATGAGTAGAGCTTCTCTCATTCGTTGAATATGTCAAGTTTAACGATTCAAACTGTATTCATTGAATCAAACTTCAAGGATTGCCACACGGAATCAAACGTTTTATGAATCATTGTTTCAATGAAACAAACTTAACACACTTATTCAGTGAATCGAACTGCACACGTTCATTCAATGAAAGAGACTGCACTTGTCAATTCAATGAGTACAGCTCCTCTAATTCATTCAAAGCCACAAGCTTCAAACATTGTCTCAATCAAACTACAAAACATTCACTCCTTGAAACAAGATGCACCTGCTATTAGAATTTCTCTTATTCATGCTATGTGTCAAGTTCAACGCTTTCATTCTACTGCATTCATTCAATCATTGAATCAAACTACAATCATTGATTCAATGCATCAAACCTTATTCCTTCTTGCAATGGAACAAACGTAACTCAGTTATATACTGAATCCTACTGCGCTTGTGCATTCAATGAAACAACTACACGCATTCATTCAATGATACTGATTGCACGTCTTAAATCAATGAGTGGAGCTTCGTTCAATGCGTCAAGCTTAACTCTTTGATTCAATGAAACCAACTGCATTCATTGATTCATTGAATCAAACTTCAAACATTGATTCAATGAATCAAACCTTATTCATTGTTTCCAAGAAAGAAACTTACTGAATGAATCAAACTGCACAAGTTCATTCAATCAAAGAGACTACACTTGTCAATTCAATGAGTACAGCTACTCTCATTCTTTGAATACCACAAGCTTCATGCACTGTCTCAATCGAACTGCACACATTCACTCCAAGAGTAAAATTGCACGTGTCATTTCAATGAGTGGAGCTTCTCTCATTCCTTCAATGTGTTAAGCTTAACGCTTTAATTCAATGAAACAACCTGCATTCATTGAATCATTGAATCAAAGTACCATTATTGATTCCATGAATCATACCTTTATTCATTGTTTCAATGTAACAAACTTTTTATTACTACACTCGTTCATTCAATGAAACAGACTGCACATGATAATTCAATGAGTAGACGTACTCTCATTCGTTTACTGCCACAAGCTTAACGCATTGATACAAAGAAGCAAACTACACGTGTTCATTCTACCAGTCTAGTTTTTCTCTTTCATTCAATGTCTCGAGCATAACTCTTTTTTTCAATGAAACAACCTACATTCACTCGTTCATTATTTCATATTACAATCTTTGATTCAAAGAATCGATTGTAATTTATTGATTTAATTATGCGACCTTCACTCATTTATGGGGTGAAAATAAGTGCATTCATTCAATCAATGAATCAAACTGCAATCATTCATTCGATGAGAAACACTGCAAGTAGTTTCAAATGAATCGAGCATTTGCCATTCATTCAATGGAATAAACCACGCGTTCATACAATGAAACAAACTGCATGTATGAAACAGACTGCAATGAAACAATGAAACAGAATGGGTAGACGTACACGCATTGCTTGACACCCACAATCTTAGCGCAGTGATTCGTTCAAACAAACTACACACGTTTAGTGCATGAAGCAAACTGCACCTGTTGATTCAATGAGTAGAGGTTTTCTCTTTCATTCAATGTCTCGAGCTTAACTCTTTAATTCAATGAAACAACCCGCATTCACACTTTCATTATTTCATATTTCAATCATTGACTCAAAGATTCGAATGTAATTCAATGATTTAATTATGCAAACTTCACTCATTAATGGAATGTATTTAACTGCATTCTTTCAATCAATGAACCAAACTGCAATCATTCATTCGCTGAGAAACATTCATTTCCAATGAATCGAGTTTTGACCATGCATTCAATGAAAGAAACTGCATGCATTCATTCTATGAAACTGACTACACTTCTTAATTCATTAAGTGCAGCCTTTCTCGTTTATTCAATGTCTCGAGGCTAACGCTTTCATTCACTGAAACAAACTGCAAGCATCCATTCAATGAAACTGACTGCACGTATTAATTCAATGAGTAGAGCTTCTCTCATTCGTTGAATATGTCAAGTTTAACGATTTCAAACTGCATTCATTGAATCAAACTTCAAGGATTGCCCCAAGGAATCAAACGTAACAATGAAACAAACTTAACACACTTATTCAGTGAATCAAACTGCACACGTTCATTCAATGAAAGAGACTGCACTTGTCAATTCAATGAGTACAGCTCCTCTAATTCATTCAAAGCCACAAGCTTCAAACATTGTCTCAATCAAACTACAAAACATTCACTCTTGACACCTGCTATTAGAACTTCTCTTATTCATGCTATGTGTCAAGTTCAACGCTTTCATTCTACTGCATTCATTCAATCATTGAATCAAACTACAATCATTGATTCAATGCATCAAACCTTATTCCTTGTTGCAATGGAACAAACGTAACTCAGTTATATTCTGAATCCTACTGCGCATGTGCACTCAATGAAACAACTACACGCATTCATTCAATGATACTGATTGCACGTCTTAAATCAATGAGTGGAGCTTCGTTCAATGCGTCAAGCTTAACGCTTTGATTCAATGAAACCAACTGCATTCATTGATTCATTGAATCAAACTTCAAACATTGATTCAATGAATCAAACCTTATTCATTGTTTCCAAGAAAGAAACTTACTGAATGAATCAAACTGCACAAGTTCATTCAATCAAAGAGACTACACTTGTCAATTCAATGAGTACAGCTACTCTCATTCTTTGACTACCACAAGCTTCATGCACTGTCTCAATCGAACTGCACACATTCACTCCATGAGTAAAATTGCACGTGTCATTTCAATGAGTGGAGCTTCTCTCATTCCTTCAATGTGTTAAGCTTAACGCTTTAATTCAATGAAACAACCTGCATTCATTGAATCATTGAATCAAAGTACCATTATTGATTCCATGAATCATACCTTTATTCATTGTTTCAATGTAACAAACTTTTTATTACTACACTCGTTCATTCAATGAAACAGACTGCACATGATAATTCAATGAGTAGACGTACTCTCATTCGTTTCCTGCCACAAGCTTAACGCATTGATACAAAGAAGCAAACTACACGTGTTCATTCTACCAGTCTAGTTTTTCTCTTTCATTCAATGTCTCGAGCATAACTCTTTTTTTCAATGAAACAACCTACATTCACTCGTTCATTATTTCATATTTCAATCTTTGATTCAAAGAATCGATTGTAATTTATTGATTTAATTATGCGACCTTCACTCATTTATGGGGTGAAAATAAGTGCATTCATTCAATCAATGAATCAAACTGCAATCATTCATTCGATGAGAAACACTGCAAGTAGTTTCAAATGAATCGAGCATTTGCCATTCATTCAATGGAATAAACCACGCGTTCATACAATGAAACAAACTGCATGTATGAAACAGACTGCAATGAAACAATGAAACAGAATGGGTAGACGTACACGCATTGCTTGACACCCACAAACTTAGCGCAGTGATTCGTTCAAACAAACTACACACGTTTAGTGCATGAAGCAAACTGCACCTGTCGATTCAATGAGTAGAGGTTTTCTCTTTCATTCAATGTCTCGAGCTTAACTCTTTAATTCAATGAAACAACCCGCATTCACACTTTCATTATTTCATATTTCAATCATTGACTCAAAGATTCGAATGTAATTCAATGATTTAATTATGCAAACTTCACTCATTAATGGAATGTATTTAACTGCATTCTTTCAATCAATGAACCAAACTGCAATCATTCATTCGCTGAGAAACATTCATTTCCAATGAATCGAGTTTTGGCCATGCATTCAATGAAAGAAACTGCATGCATTCATTCTATGAAACTGACTACACTTCTTAATTCATTAAGTGCAGCCTTTCTCGTTTATTCAATGTCTTGAGGCTAACGCTTTCATTCACTGAAACAAACTGCACGCATCCATTCAATGAAACTGACTGCACGTATTAATTCAATGAGTAGAGCTTCTCTCATTCGTTGAATATGTCAAGTTTAACGATTTCAAACTGCATTCATTGAATCAAACTTCAAGGATTGCCCCAAGGAATCAAACGTAACAATGAAACAAACTTAACACACTTATTCAGTGAATCAAACTGCACACGTTCATTCAATGAAAGAGACTGCACTTGTCAATTCAATGAGTACAGCTCCTCTAATTCATTCAAAGCCACAAGCTTCAAACATTGTCTCAATCAAACTACAAAACATTCACTCCTTGAAACAAGATGCACTTGCTATTAGAACTTCTCTTATTCATGCTATGTGTCAAGTTCAACGCTTTCATTCTACTGCATTCATTCAATCATTGAATCAAACTACAATCATTGATTCAATGCATCAAACCTTATTCCTTGTTGCAATGGAACAAACGTAACTCAGTTATATACTGAATCCTACTGCGCTTGTGCATTCAATGAAACAACTACACGCATTCATTCAATGATACTGATTGCACGTCTTAAATCAATGAGTGGAGCTTCGTTCAATGCGTCAAGCTTAACTCTTTGATTCAATGAAACCAACTGCATTCATTGATTCATTGAATCAAACTTCAAACATTGATTCAATGAATCAAACCTTATTCATTGTTTCTATGAAAGAAACTTACTGAATGAATCAAACTGCACAAGTTCATTCAATCAAAGAGACTACACTTGTCAATTCAATGAGTACAGCTACTCTCATTCTTTGAATACCACAAGCTTCATGCACTGTCTCAATCGAACTGCACACATTCACTCCATGAGTAAAATTGCACGTGTCATTTCAATGAGTGGAGCTTCTCTCATTCCTTCAATGTGTTAAGCTTAACGCTTTAATTCAATGAAACAACCTGCATTCATTGAATCATTGAATCAAAGTACCATTATTGATTCCATGAATCATACCTTTATTCATTGTTTCAATGTAACAAACTTTTTATTACTACACTCGTTCATTCAATGAAACAGACTGCACATGATAATTCAATGAGTAGACGTACTCTCATTCGTTGCCTGCCACAAGCTTAACGCATTGATACAAAGAAGCAAACTACACGTGTTCATTCTACCAGTCTAGTTTTTCTCTTTCATTCAATGTCTCGAGCATAACTCTTTTTTTCAATGAAACAACCTACATTCACTCGTTCATTATTTCATATTTCAATCTTTGATTCAAAGAATCGATTGTAATTTATTGATTTAATTATGCGACCTTCACTCATTTATGGGGTGAAAATAAGTGCATTCATTCAATCAATGAATCAAACTGCAATCATTCATTCGATGAGAAACACTGCAAGTAGTTTCAAATGAATCGAGCATTTGCCATTCATTCAATGGAATAAACTTCACGCGTTCATACAATGAAACAAACTGCATGTATGAAACAGACTGCAATGAAGCAATGAAACAGAATGGGTAGACGTACTCGCATTGCTTGACACCCACATTCTTAGCGCAGTGATTCGTTCAAACAAACTACACACGTTTAGTGCATGAAGCAAACTGCACCTGTTGATTCAATGAGTAGAGGTTTTCTCTTTCATTCAATGTCTCGAGCTTAACTCTTTAATTCAATGAAACAACCCGCATTCACACTTTCATTATTTCATATTTCAATCATTGACTCAAAGATTCGAATGTAATTCAATGATTTAATTATGCAAACTTCACTCATTAATGGAATGTATTTAACTGCATTCTTTCAATCAATGAACCAAACTGCAATCATTCATTCGCTGAGAAACATTCATTTCCAATGAATCGAGTTTTGACCATGCATTCAATGAAAGAAACTGCATGCATTCATTCTATGAAACTGACTACACTTCTTAATTCATTAAGTGCAGCCTTTCTCGTTTATTCAATGTCTCGAGGCTAACGCTTTCATTCACTGAAACAAACTGCACGCATCCATTCAATGAAACTGACTGCACGTATTAATTCAATGAGTAGAGCTTCTCTCATTCGTTGAATATGTCAAGTTTAACGATTTCAAACTGCATTCATTGAATCAAACTACAAGGATTGCCCCAAGGAATCAAACGTAACAATGAAACAAACTTAACACACTTATTCAGTGAATCAAACTGCACACGTTCATTCAATGAAAGAGACTGCACTTGTCAATTCAATGAGTACAGCTCCTCTAATTCATTCAAAGCCACAAGCTTCAAACATTGTCTCAATCAAACTACAAAACATTCACTCCTTGACACCTGCTATTAGAACTTCTCTTATTCATGCTATGTGTCAAGTTCAACGCTTTCATTCTACTGCATTCATTCAATCATTGAATCAAACTACAATCATTGATTCAATGCATCAAACCTTATTCCTTGTTGCAATGGAACAAACGTAACTCAGTTATATACTGAATCCTACTGCGCATGTGCATTCAATGAAACAACTACACGCATTCATTCAATGATACTGATTGCACGTCTTAAATCAATGAGTGGAGCTTCGTTCAATGCGTCAAGCTTAACGCTTTGATTCAATGAAACCAACTGCATTCATTGATTCATTGAATCAAACTTCAAACATTGATTCAATGAATCAAACCTTATTCATTGTTTCTATGAAAGAAACTTACTGAATGAATCAAACTGCACAAGTTCATTCAATCAAAGAGACTACACTTGTCAATTCAATGAGTACAGCTACTCTCATTCTTTGACTACCACAAGCTTCATGCACTGTCTCAATCGAACTGCACACATTCACTCCATGAGTATAATTGCACGTGTCATTTCAATGAGTGGAGCTTCTCTCATTCCTTCAATGTGTTAAGCTTAACGCTTTAATTCAATGAAACAACCTGCATTCATTGAATCATTGAATCAAAGTACCATTATTGATTCCATGAATCATACCTTTATTCCTTGTTTCAATGTAACAAACTTTTTATTACTACACTCGTTCATTCAATGAAACAGACTGCACATGATAATTCAATGAGTAGACGTACTCTCATTCGTTTACTGCCACAAGCTTAACGCATTGATACAAAGAAGCAAACTACACGTGTTCATTCTACCAGTCTAGTTTTTCTCTTTCATTCAATGTCTCGAGCATAACTCTTTTTTTCAATGAAACAACCTACATTCACTCGTTCATTATTTCATATTTCAATCTTTGATTCAAAGAATCGATTGTAATTTATTGATTTAATTATGCGACCTTCACTCATTTATGGGGTGAAAATAAGTGCATTCATTCAATCAATGAATCAAACTGCAATCATTCATTCGATGAGAAACACTGCAAGTAGTTTCAAATGAATCGAGCATTTGCCATTCATTCAATGGAATAAACCACGCGTTCATACAATGAAACAAACTGCATGTATGAATCAGACTGCAATGAAACAATGAAACAGAATGGGTAGAGGTACTCTCATTGCTTGACACTCACAAACTTAGCGCAGTGATTCGTTCAAACAAGCTACACACATTTAGTGCATGAAGCAAACTGCAACTGTTGAATCAATGAGTAGAGGTTTTCTCTTTCATTCAATGTCTCGAGCTTAACTCTTTAATTCAATGAAACAACCCGCATTCACACTTTCATTATTTCATATTTCAATCATTGACTCAAAGATTCGAATGTAATTCAATGATTTAATTATGCAAACTTCACTCATTAATGGAATGTATTTAACTGCATTCTTTCAATCAATGAACCAAACTGCAATCATTCATTCGCTGAGAAACATTCATTTCCAATGAATCGAGTTTTGACCATGCATTCAATGAAAGAAACTGCATGCATTCATTCTATGAAACTGACTTCACTTCTTAATTCATTAAGTGCAGCCTTTCTCGTTTATTCAATGTCTCGAGGCTAACGCTTTCATTCACTGAAACAAACTGCACGCATCCATTCAATGAAACTGACTGCACGTATTAATTCAATGAGTAGAGCTTCTCTCATTCGTTGAATATGTCAAGTTTAACGATTTCAAACTGCATTCATTGAATCAAACTTCAAGGATTGCCCCAAGGAATCAAACGTAACAATGAAACAAACTTAACACACTTATTCAGTGAATCAAACTGCACACGTTCATTCAATGAAAGAGACTGCACTTGTCAATTCAATGAGTACAGCTCCTCTAATTCATTCAAAGCCACAAGCTTCAAACATTGTCTCAATCAAACTACAAAACATTCACTCCTTGACACCTGCTATTAGAACTTCTCTTATTCATGCTATGTGTCAAGTTCAACGCTTTCATTCTACTGCATTCATTCAATCATTGAATCAAACTACAATCATTGATTCAATGCATCAAACCTTATTCCTTGTTGCAATGGAACAAACGTAACTCAGTTATATTCTGAATCCTACTGCGCATGTGCACTCAATGAAACAACTACACGCATTCATTCAATGATACTGATTGCACGTCTTAAATCAATGAGTGGAGCTTCGTTCAATGCGTCAAGCTTAACGCTTTGATTCAATGAAACCAACTGCATTCATTGATTCATTGAATCAAACTTCAAACATTGATTTAATGAATCAAACCTTATTCATTGTTTCTATGAAAGAAAGTTACTGAATGAATCAAACTGCACAAGTTCATTCAATCAAAGAGACTACACTTGTCAATTCAATGAGTACAGCTACTCTCATTCTTTGACTACCACAAGCTTCATGCACTGTCTCAATCGAACTGCACACATTCACTCCATGAGTATAATTGCACGTGTCATTTCAATGAGTGGAGCTTCTCTCATTCCTTCAATGTGTTAAGCTTAACGCTTTAATTCAATGAAACAACCTGCATTCATTGAATCATTGAATCAACGTACCATTATTGATTCCATGAATCATACCTTTATTCCTTGTTTCAATGTAACAAACTTTTTATTACTACACTCGTTCATTCAATGAAACAGACTGCACATGATAATTCAATGAGTAGACGTACTCTCATTCGTTTACTGCCACAAGCTTAACGCATTGATACAAAGAAGCAAACTACACGTGTTCATTCTACCAGTCTAGTTTTTCTCTTTCATTCAATGTCTCGAGCATAACTCTTTTTTTCAATGAAACAACCTACATTCACTCGTTCATTATTTCATATTTCAATCTTTGATTCAAGAATCGATTGTAATTTATTGATTTAATTATGCGACCTTCACTCATTTATGGGGTGAAAATAAGTGCATTCATTCAATCAATGAATCAAACTGCAATCATTCATTCGATGAGAAACACTGCAAGTAATTTCAAATGAATCGAGCATTTGCCATTCATTCAATGGAATAAACCACGCGTTCATACAATGAAACAAACTGCATGTATGAATCAGACTGCAATGAAACAATGAAACAGAATGGGTAGAGGTACTCTCATTGGTTGACACCCACAAACTTAGCGCAGTGATTCGTTCAAACAAGCTACACACATTTAGTGCATGAAGCAAACTGCAACTGTTGAATCAATGAGTAGAGGTTTTTTCTTTCATTCAATGTCTCGAGCTTAACTCTTTAATTCAATGAAACAACCTGCATACACACATTCATTATTTCATATTTCAATCATTGACTCAAAGATTCGAATGTAATTCAATGATTTAATTATGCAAACTTCACTCATTAATGGAATTTATTTAACTGCATTCTTTCAATCAATGAACCAAACTGCAATCATTCATTCGCTGAGAAACATTCATTTCCAATGAATCGAGTTTTGACCATGCATTCAATGAAAGAAACTGCATGCATTCATTCTATGAAACTGACTACACTTCTTAATTCATTAAGTGCAGCCTTTCTTGTTTATTCAATGTCTCGAGGCTAACGCTTTCATTCACTGAAACAAACTGCACGCATCCATTCAATGAAACTGACTGCACGTATTAATTCAATGAGTAGAGCTTCTCTCATTCGTTGAATATGTCAAGTTTAACGATTTCAAACTGCATTCATTGAATCAAACTTCAAGGATTGCCCCAAGGAATCAAACGTAACAATGAAACAAACTTAACACACTTATTCAGTGAATCAAACTGCACACGTTCATTCAATGAAAGAGACTGCACTTGTCAATTCAATGAGTACAGCTCCTCTAATTCATTCAAAGCCACAAGCTTCAAACATTGTCTCAATCAAACTACAAAACATTCACTCCTTGACACCTGCTATTAGAACTTCTCTTATTCATGCTATGTGTCAAGTTCAACGCTTTCATTCTACTGCATTCATTCAATCATTGAATCAAACTACAATCATTGATTCAATGCATCAAACCTTATTCCTTGTTGCAATGGAACAAACGTAACTCAGTTATATTCTGAATCCTACTGCGCATGTGCACTCAATGAAACAACTACACGCATTCATTCAATGATACTGATTGCACGTCTTAAATCAATGAGTGGAGCTTCGTTCAATGCGTCAAGCTTAACGCTTTGATTCAATGAAACCAACTGCATTCATTGATTCATTGAATCAAACTTCAAACATTGATTCAACGAATCAAACCTTATTCATTGTTTCTATGAAAGAAACTTACTGAATGAATCAAACTGCACAAGTTCATTCAATCAAAGAGACTACACTTGTCAATTCAATGAGTACAGCTACTCTCATTCTTTGACTACCACAAGCTTCATGCACTGTCTCAATCGAACTGCACACATTCACTCCATGAGTATAATTGCACGTGTCATTTCAATGAGTGCAGCTTCTCTCATTCCTTCAATGTGTTAAGCTTAACGCTTTAATTCAATGAAACAACCTGCATTCATTGAATCATTGAATCAAAGTACCATTATTGATTCCATGAATCATACCTTTATTCCTTGTTTCAATGTAACAAACTTTTTATCACTACACTCGTTCATTCAATGAAACAGACTGCACATGATAATTCAATGAGTAGACGTACTCTCATTCGTTTACTGCCACAAGCTTAACGCATTGATACAAAGAAGCAAACTACACGTGTTCATTCTACGAGTCTAGTTTTTCTCTTTCATTCAATGTCTCGAGCATAACTCTTTTTTTCAATGAAACAACCTACATTCACTCGTTCATTATTTCATATTTCAATCTTTGATTCAAAGAATCGATTGTAATTTATTGATTTAATTATGCGACCTTCACTCATTTATGGGGTGAAAGTATGTGCATTCATTCAATCAATGAATCAAACTGCAATCATTCATTCGATGAGAAACACTGCAAGAAGTTTCAAATGAATCGAGCATTTGCCATTCATTCAATGGAATAAACTTCACGCGTTCATACAATGAAACAAACTGCATGTATGAATCAGACTGCAATGAAACAATGAAACAGAATGGGTAGAGGTACTCTCATTGCTTGACACCCACAAACTTAGCGCAGTGATTCGTTCAAACAAGCTACACACATTTAGTGCATGAAGCAAACTGCAACTGTTGAATCAATGAGTAGAGGTTTTCTCTTTCATTCAATGTCTCGAGCTTAACTCTTTAATTCAATGAAACAACCTGCATACACACATTCATTATTTCATATTTCAATCATTGACTCAAAGATTCGAATGTAATTCAATGATTTAATTATGCAAACTTCACTCATTAATGGAATGTATTTAACTGCATTCTTTCAATCAATGAACCAAACTGCAATCATTCATTCGCTGAGAAACATTCATTTCCAATGAATCGAGTTTTGGCCATGCATTCAATGAAAGAAACTGCATGCATTCATTCTATGAAACTGACTACACTTCTTAATTCAATAAGTGCAGCCTTTCTCGTTTATTCAATGTCTCGAGGCTAACGCTTTCATTCACTGAAACAAACTGCATGCATCCATTCAATGAAACTGACTGCACGTATTAATTCAATGAGTAGAGCTTCTCTCATTCGTTGAATATGTCAAGTTTAACGATTCAAACTGTATTCATTGAATCAAACTTCAAGGATTGCCCCACGGAATCAAACGTTTCATGAATCATTGTTTCAATGAAACAAACTTAACACACTTATTCAGTGAATCGAACTGCACACGTTCATTCAATGAAAGAGACTGCACTTGTCAATTCAATGAGTACAGCTCCTCTAATTCATTCAAAGCCACAAGCTTCAAACATTGTCTCAATCAAACTACAAAACATTCACTCCTTGAAACAAGATGCACCTGCTATTAGAACTTCTCTTATTCATGCTATGTGTCAAGTTCAACGCTTTCATTCTACTGCATTCATTCAATCATTGAATCAAACTACAATCATTGATTCAATGCATCAAACCTTATTCCTTGTTGCAATGGAACAAACGTAACTCAGTTATATACTGAATCCTACTGCGCATGTGCATTCAATGAAACAACTACACGCATTCATTCAATGATACTGATTGCACGTCTTAAATCAATGAGTGGAGCTTCGTTCAATGCGTCAAGCTTAACTCTTTGATTCAATGAAACCAACGGCATTCATTGATTCATTGAATCAAACTTCAAACATTGATTCAATGAATCAAACCTTATTCATTGTTTCTATGAAAGAAACTTACTGAATGAATCAAACTGCACAAGTTCATTCAATCAAAGAGACTACACTTGTCAATTCAATGAGTACAGCTACTCTCATTCTTTGAATACCACAAGCTTCATGCACTGTCTCAATCGAACTGCACACATTCACTCCATGAGTAAAATTGCACGTGTCATTTCAATGAGTGGAGCTTCTCTCATTCCTTCAATGTGTTAAGCTTAACGCTTTAATTCAATGAAACAACCTGCATTCATTGAATCATTGAATCAAAGTACCATTATCGATTCCATGAATCATACCTTTATTCATTGTTTCAATGTAACAAACTTTTTATTACTACACTCGTTCATTCAATGAAACAGACTGCACATGATAATTCAATGAGTAGACGTACTCTCGTTCGTTTCCTGCCACAAGCTTAACGCATTGATACAAAGAAGCAAACTACACGTGTTCATTCTACGAGTCTAGTTTTTCTCTTTCATTCAATGTCTCTTTTTTTCAATGAAACAACCTACATTCACTCGTTCATTATTTCATATTACAATCTTTGATTCAAAGAATCGATTGTAATTTATTGATTTAATTATGCGACCTTCACTCATTTATGGGGTGAAAATAAGTGCATTCATTCAATCAATGAATCAAACTGCAATCATTCATTCGATGAGAAACACTGCAAGTAGTTTCAAATGAATCGAGCATTTGCCATTCATTCAATGGAATAAACCACGCGTTCATACAATGAAACAAACTGCATGTATGAAACAGACTGCAATGAAGCAATGAAACAGAATGGGTAGACGTACACGCATTGCTTGACACCCACAATCTTAGCGCAGTGATTCGTTCAAACAAACTACACACGTTTAGTGCATGAAGCAAACTGCACCTGTTGATTCAATGAGTAGAGGTTTTCTCTTTCATTCAATGTCTCGAGCTTAACTCTTTAATTCAATGAAACAACCCGCATTCACACTTTCATCATTTCATATTTCAATCATTGACTCAAAGATTCGAATGTAATTCAATGATTTAATTATGCAAACTTCACTCATTAATGGAATGTATTTAACTGCATTCTTTCAATCAATGAACCAAACTGCAATCATTCATTCGCTGAGAAACATTCATTTCCAATGAATCGAGTTTTGACCATGCATTCAATGAAAGAAACTGCATGCATTCATTCTATGAAAATGACTGCACTTCTTAATTCATTAAGTGCAGCCTTTCTTGTTTATTCAATGTCTCGAGGCTAACGCTTTCATTCACTGAAACAAACTGCACGCATCCATTCAATGAAACTGACTGCACGTATTAATTCAATGAGTAGAGCTTCTCTCATTCGTTGAATATGTCAAGTTTAAAGAGTTAAGCTCGAGACATTGAATGAAAGAGAAAACCTCTACTCATTGAATCAACAGGTGCAGTTTGCTTCATGCACTAAACGTGCGTAGTTTGTTTGAACGAATCACTGCGCTAAGATTGTGGGTGTCAAGCAATGAGAGTACCTCTACCCATTCTGTTTCATTATTTCATTGCAGTCTGTTTCATACATGCAGTTTGTTTCATTGTATGAACGCGTGAAGTTTATTCCATTGAATGAATGGCAAATGCTCGATTCATTTGAAACTACTTGCAGTGTTTCTCATCGAATGAATGATTGCAGTTTGATTCATTGATTGAATGAATGCACTTATTTTCACCCCATAAACGAGTGAAGGTCGCATAATTAAATCAATAAATTACAATCGATTCTTTGAATCAAAGATTGAAATATGAAATAATGAACGAGTGAATGTAGGTTGTTTCATTGAAAAAAAGAGTTATGCTCGAGACATTGAATGAAAGAGAAAAACTAGACTCGTAGAATGAACACGTGTAGTTTGCTTCTTTGTATCAATGCGTTAAGCTTGTGGCAGTAAACGAATGAGAGTACGTCTACTCATTGAATTATCTTGTGCAGTCTGTTTCATTGAATGAACGAGTGTAGTAATAAAAAGTTTGTTACATTGAAACAAGGAATAAAGGTATGATTCATGGAATCAATAATGGTACTTTGATTCAATGATTCAATGAATGCAGGTTGTTTCATTGAATTAAAGCGTTAAGCATAACACATTGAGGGAATGAGAGAAGCTCCACTCATTGAAATGACACGTGCAATTTTACTCATGGAGTGAAGTTCGATTGAGACAGTGCATGAAGCTTGTGGTATTCAATGAATGAGAGTAGCTGTACTCATTGAATTGACAAGTGTAGTCTCTTTGATTGAATGAACTTGTGCAGTTTGATTCATTCAGTAAGTTTCTTTCATAGAAACAATGAATAAGGTTTGATTCATTGAATCAATGTTTGAAGTTTGATTCAATGAATCAATGAATGCAGTTGGTTTCATTGAATCAAAGCGTTAACCTTGACGCATTGAACGAAGCTCCACTCATTGATTTAAGACGTGCAATCAGTATCATTGAACGAATGCGTGTAGTTGTTTCATTGAATGCACATGCGCAGTAGGATTCAGTATATAACTGAGCTACGTTTGTTCCATTGCAACAAGGAATAAGGTTTGATGCATTGAAACAAGGAATAAAGGTATGATTCATGGAATCAATAATGGTACTTTGATTCAATGATTCAATGAATGCAGGTTGTTTCATTGAATTAAAGCGTTCAGCATAACACATTGAAGGAATGAGAGAAGCTCCACTCATTGAAATGACACGTGCAATTTTACTCATGGAGTGAATGTGTGCAGTTCGATTGAGACAGTGCATGAAGCTTGTGGTATTCAATGAATGAGAGTAGCTGTACTCATTGAATTGACAAGTGTAGTCTGTTTGATTGAATGAACTTGTGCAGTTTGATTCATTCAGTATGTTTCTTTCATAGAAACAATGAATAAGGTTTGATTCATTGAATCAATGTTTGAAGTTTGATTCAATGAATCAATGAATGCAGCTTGTTTCATTGAATCAAAGCGTTAAGCTTGACGCATTGAACGAAGCTCCACTCATTGATTTAAGACGTGCAATCAGTATCATTGAATGAATGCGTGTAGTTGTTTCATTGAATGCACATGCGCAGTAGGATTCAGTATATAACTGAGTTACGTTTGTTCCATTGCAACAAGGAATAAGGTTTGATGCATTGAATCAATGATTGTAGTTTGATTCAATGATTGAATGAATGCAGTAGAATGAAAGCGTTGAACTTGACACATAGCATGAATAAGAGAAGTTCTAATAGCAGGTGCATCTTGTTTCAAGGAGTGAATGTTTTGTAGTTTGAGTGAGACAATGTTTGAAGCTTGTGGCTTTGAATGAATTAGAGGAGCTGTACTCATTGAATTGACAAGTGCAGTCTCTTTCATTGAATGAACGTGTGCAGTCTGATTCACTGAATAAGTGTGTTAAGTTTGTTTCATTGAAACAATGATTCATGAAACGTTTGATTCCTTGGGGCAATCGTTGAAGTTTGATTCAATGAATGCAGTTTGAAATCGTTAAACTTGACATATTCAACGAATGAGAGAAGCTCTACTCATTGAATTAATACGTGCAGTCAGTTTCATTGAATGGTTGCATGCAGTTTGTTTCAGTGAATGAAAGCGTTAGCCTCGAGACATTGAATAAACGAGAAAGGCTGCACTTATTGAATTAAGAAGTGTAGTCAGTTTCATAGAATGAATGCATGCAGTTTCTTTCATTGAATGCATGGCCAAAACTCGATTCATTGGAAATGAATGTTTCTCAGCGAATGAATGATTGCAGTTTGGTTCATTGATTGAAAGAATGCAGTTAAATACATGCCATTAATGAGTGAAGTTTGCATAATTAAATCATTGAATTACATTCGAATCTTTGAGTCAATGATTGAGATATGAAATAATGAATGTGTGTATGCAGGTTGTTTCATTGAATTAAAGCGTTAAGCATAACACATTGAAGGGATGAGAGAAGCTCCACTCATTGAAATGACACGTGCAATTTTACTCATGGAGTGAATGTGTGCAGTTCGATTGAGACAGTGCATGAAGCTTGTGGTATTCAATGAATGAGAGTAGCTGTACTCATTGAATTGACAAGTGTAGTCTCTTTGATTGAATGAACTTGTGCAGTTAGATACATTCAGTAAGTTTCTTTCATAGAAACAATGAATAAGGTTTGATTCATTGAATCAATGTTTGAAGTTTGATTCAATGAATCAATGAATGCAGTTGGTTTCATTGAATCAAAGCGTTAAACTTGACGCATTGAACGAAGCTCCACTCATTGATTTAAGACGTGCAATCAGTATCATTGAATGAATGCGTGTAGTTGTTTCATTGAATGCACATGCGCAGTAGGATTCAGTATATAACTGAGTTACGTTTGTTCCATTGCAACAAGGAATAAGGTTTGATGCATGGAATCAATGATTGTAGTTTGATTCAATGATTGAATGAATGCAGTAGAATGAAAGCGTTGAACTTGACACATAGCATGAATAAGAGAAGTTCTAATAGCAGGTGCATCTTGTTTCAAGGAGTGAATGTTTTGTAGTTTGATTGAGACAATGTTTGAAGCTTGTGGCTTTGAATGAATTAGAGGAGCTGTACTCATTGAATTGACAAGTGCAGTCTCTTTCATTGAATGAACGTGTGCAGTTTGATTCACTGAATAAGTGTGTTAAGTTTGTTTCATTGAAACAATGATTCATGAAACGTTTGATTCCTTGGGGCAATCCTTGAAGTTTGATTCAATGAATGCAGTTTGAAATCGTTAAACTTGACATATTCAACGAATGAGAGAAGCTCTACTCATTGAATTAATACGTGCAGTCAGTTTCATTGAATGGATGCATGCAGTTTGTTTCAGTGAATGAAAGCGTTAGCCTCGAGACATTGAATAAACGAGAAAGGGTGCACTTATTGAATTAAGAAGTGTAGTTTGTTTCATAGAATGAATGCATGCAGTTTCTTTCATTGAATGCATGGCCAAAACTCGATTCATTGGAAATGAATGTTTCTCAGCGAATGAATGATTGCAGTTTGGTTCATTGATTGAAAGAATGCAGTTAAATACATGCCATTAATGAGTGAAGTTTGCATAATTAAATCATTGAATTGCATTCGAATCTTTGAGTCAATGATTGAAATATGAAATAATGAATGTGTGTATGCAGGTTGTTTCATTGAATTAAAGCGTTAAGCATAACACATTGAAGGGATGAGAGAAGCTCCACTCATTGAAATGACACGTGCAATTTTACTCATGGAGTGAATGTGTGCAGTTCGATTGAGACAGTGCATGAAGCTTGTGGTATTCAATGAATGAGAGTAGCTGTACTCATTGAATTGACAAGTGTAGTCTCTTTGATTGAATGAACTTGTGCAGTTAGATACATTCAGTAAGTTTCTTTCATAGAAACAATGAATAAGGTTTGATTCATTGAATCAATGTTTGAAGTTTGATTCAATGAATCAATGAATGCAGTTGGTTTCATTGAATCAAAGCGTTAAACTTGACGCATTGAACGAAGCTCCACTCATTGATTTAAGACGTGCAATCAGTATCATTGAATGAATGCGTGTAGTTGTTTCATTGAATGCACATGCGCAGTAGGATTCAGTATATAACTGAGTTACGTTTGTTCCATTGCAACAAGGAATAAGGTTTGATGCATGGAATCAATGATTGTAGTTTGATTCAATGATTGAATGAATTCAGTAGAATGAAAGCGTTGAACTTGACACATAGCATGAATAAGAGAAGTTCTAATAGCAGGTGCATCTTGTTTCAAGGAGTGAATGTTTTGTAGTTTGATTGAGACAATGTTTGAAGCTTGTGGCTTTGAATGAATTAGAGGAGCTGTACTCATTGAATTGACAAGTGCAGTCTCTTTCATTGAATGAACGTGTGCAGTTTGATTCACTGAATAAGTGTGTTAAGTTTGTTTCATTGAAACAATGATTCATGAAACGTTTGATTCCTTGGGGCAATCCTTGAAGTTTGATTCAATGAATGCAGTTTGAAATCGTTAAACTTGACATATTCAACGAATGAGAGAAGCTCTACTCATTGAATTAATACGTGCAGTCAGTTTCATTGAATGGATGCATGCAGTTTGTTTCAGTGAATGAAAGCGTTAGCCTCGAGAGATTGAATAAACGAGAAAGGCTGCACTTATTGAATTAAGAAGTGTAGTCAGTTTCATAGAATGAATGCATGCAGTTTCTTTCATTGAATGCATGGCCAAAACTCGATTCATTGGAAATGAATGTTTCTCAGCGAATGAATGATTGCAGTTTGGTTCATTGATTGAAAGAATGCAGTTAAATACATGCCATTAATGAGTGAAGTTTGCATAATTAAATCATTGAATTACATTCGAATCTTTGAGTCAATGATTGAAATATGAAATAATGAATGTGTGTATGCAGGTTGTTTCATTGAATTAAAGCGTTAAGCATAACACATTGAAGGGATGAGAGAAGCTCCACTCATTGAAATGACACGTGCAATTTTACTCATGGAGTGAATGTGTGCAGTTCGATTGAGACAGTGCATGAAGCTTGTGGTATTCAATGAATGAGAGTAGCTGTACTCATTGAATTGACAAGTGTAGTCTCTTTGATTGAATGAACTTGTGCAGTTAGATACATTCAGTAAGTTTCTTTCATAGAAACAATGAATAAGGTTTGATTCATTGAATCAATGTTTGAAGTTTGATTCAATGAATCAATGAATGCAGTTGGTTTCATTGAATCAAAGCGTTAAACTTGACGCATTGAACGAAGCTCCACTCATTGATTTAAGACGTGCAATCAGTATCATTGAATGAATGCGTGTAGTTGATTCATTGAGTGCACATGCGCAGTAGGATTCAGTATATAACTGAGTTACGTTTGTTCCATTGCAACAAGGAATAAGGTTTGATGCATGGAATCAATGATTGTAGTTTGATTCAATGATTGAATGAATGCAGTAGAATGAAAGCGTTGAACTTGACACATAGCATGAATAAGAGAAGTTCTAATAGCAGGTGCATCTTGTTTCAAGGAGTGAATGTTTTGTAGTTTGATTGAGACAATGTTTGAAGCTTGTGGCTTTGAATGAATTAGAGGAGCTGTACTCATTGAATTGACAAGTGCAGTCTCTTTCATTGAATGAACGTGTGCAGTTTGATTCACTGAATAAGTGTGTTACGTTTGTTTCATTGAAACAATGATTCATGAAACGTTTGATTCCTTGGGGCAATCCTTGAAGTTTGATTCAATGAATGCAGTTTGAAATCGTTAAACTTGACATATTCAACGAATGAGAGAAGCTCTACTCATTGAATTAATACGTGCAGTCAGTTTCATTGAATGGATGCATGCAGTTTGTTTCAGTGAATGAAAGCGTTAGCCTCGAGACATTGAATAAACGAGAAAGGCTGCACTTATTGAATTAAGAAGTGCAGTCAGTTTCATAGAATGAATGCATGCAGTTTCTTTCATTGAATGCATGGCCAAAACTCGATTCATTGGAAATGAATGTTTCTCAGCGAATGAATGATTGCAGTTTGGTTCATTGATTGAAAGAATGCAGTTAAATACATGCCATTAATGAGTGAAGTTTGCATAATTAAATCATTGAATTACATTCGAATCTTTGAGTCAATGATTGAAATATGAAATAATGAATGTGTGTATGCAGGTTGTTTCATTGAATTAAAGCGTTAAGCATAACACATTGAAGGGATGAGAGAAGCTCCACTCATTGAAATGACACGTGCAATTTTACTCATGGAGTGAATGTGTGCAGTTCGATTGAGACAGTGCATGAAGCTTGTGGTATTCAATGAATGAGAGTAGCTGTACTCATTGAATTGACAAGCGTAGTCTCTTTGATTGAATGAACTTGTGCAGTTAGATACATTCAGTAAGTTTCTTTCATAGAAACAATGAATAAGGTTTGATTCATTGAATCAATGTTTGAAGTTTGATTCAATGAATCAATGAATGCAGTTGGTTTCATTGAATCAAAGCGTTAAGCTTGACGCATTGAACGAAGCTCCACTCATTGATTTAAGACGTGCAATCAGTATCATTGAATGAATGCGTGTAGTTGATTCATTGAGTGCACATGCGCAGTAGGATTCAGTATATAACTGAGTTACGTTTGTTCCATTGCAAAAAGGAATAAGGTTTGATGCATTGAATCAATGATTGTAGTTTGATTCAATGATTGAATGAATGCAGTAGAATGAAAGCGTTGAACTTGACACAGCATGAATAAGAGAAGTTCTAATAGCAGGTGTCAAGGAGTGAATGTTTTGTAGTTTGATTGAGACAATGTTTGAAGCTTGTGGCTTTGAATGAATTAGAGGAGCTGTACTCATTGAGTTGAGAAGTGCAGTCTCTTACATTGAATGAACGTGTGCAGTTTGATTCACTGAATAAGTGTGTTAAGTTTGTTTCATTGTTACGTCTGATTCCTTGGGGCAATCCTTGAAGTTTGTTCAATGAATGCAGTTTGAAATCGTTAAACATGACATATTCAACGAATGAGAGAAGCTCTACTCATTGAATTAATACGTGCAGTCAGTTTCATTGAATGGATGCGTGCAGTTTGTTTCAGTGAATGAAAGCGTTAGCCTCGAGACATTGAATAAACGAGAAAGGCTGCACTTATTGAATTAAGAAGTGTAGTCAGTTTCATAGAATGAATGCATGCAGTTTCTTTCATTGAATGCATGACCAAAACTCGATTCATTGGAAATGAATGTTTCTCAGCGAATGAATGATTGCAGTTTGGTTCATTGATTGAAAGAATGCAGTTAAATACATTCCATTAATGAGTGAAGTTTGCATAATTAAATCATTGAATTACATTCGAATCTTTGAGTCAATGATTGAAATATGAAATAATGAATGTGTGTATGCAGGTTGTTTGATTGAATTAAAGAGTTAAGCTCGAGACATTGAATGAAAGAGAAAACCTGTACTCATTGAATCAACAGGTGCAGTTTGCTTCATGCACTAAATGTGTGTAGTTTGTTTGAACGAATCACTGCGCTAAGATTGTGGGTGTCAAGCAATGAGAGTACCTCTACCCATTCTGTTTCATTGTTTCATTGCAGTCTGTTTCATACATGCAGTTTGTTTCATTGTATGAACGCGTGAAGTTTATTCCATTGAATGAATGGCAAATGCTCGATTCATTTGAAACTACTTGCAGTGTTTCTCATCGAATGAATGATTGCAGTTTGATTCATTGATTGAATGAATGCACTTTTTTCACCCCATTAATGAGTGAAGGTCGCATAATTGAATCAATAAATTACAATCGATTCTTTGAATCAAAGATTGAAATATGAAATAATGAACGAGTGAATGTAGGTTGTTTCATTGAAAAAAAGAGTTATGCTCGAGACATTGAATGAAAGAGAAAAACTACACTCGTAGAATGAACACGTGTAGTTTGCTTCTTTGTATCAATGCGTTAAGCTTGTGGCAGTAAACGAATGAGAGTACGTCTACTCATTGAATTATCATGTGCAGTCTGTTTCATTGAATGAACGAGTGTAGTAATAAAAAGTTTGTTACATTGAAACAAGGAATAAAGGTATGATTCATGGAATCAATAATGGTACTTTGATTCAATGATTCAATGAATGCAGGTTGTTTCATTGAATTAAAGCGTTAAGCATAACACATTGAAGAAATGAGAGAAGCTCCACTCATTGAAATGACACGTGCAATTTTACTCATGGAGTGAATGTGTGCAGTTCGATTGAGACAGTGCATGAAGCTTGTGGTATTCAATGAATGAGAGTAGCTGTACTCATTGAATTGACAAGTGTAGTCTCTTTGATTGAATGAACTTGTGCAGTTTGATTCATTCAGTAAGTTTCTTTCATAGAAACAATGAATAAGGTTTGATTCATTGAATCAATTTTGAAGTTTGATTCAATGAATCAATGAATGCAGTTGTTTCATTGAATCAAAGCGTTAAGCTTGACGCATTGAACGAAGCTCCACTCATTGATTTAAGACGTGCAATCAGTATCATTGAATGAATGCGTGTAGTTGTTTCATTGAATGCACATGCGCAGTAGGATTCAGTATATAACTGAGTTACGTTTGTTCCATTGCAACAAGGAATAAGGTTTGATGCATGGAATCAATGATTGTAGTTTGATTCAATGATTGAATGAATGCAGTAGAATGAAAGCGTTGAACTTGACACATAGCATGAATAAGAGAAGTTCTAATAGCAGGTGCATCTTGTTTCAAGGAGTGAATGTTTTGTAGTTTGATTGAGACAATGTTTGAAGCTTGTGGCTTTGAATGAATTAGAGGAGCTGTACTCATTGAATTGACAAGTGCAGTCTCTTTCATTGAATGAACGTGTGCAGTTTGATTCACTGAATAAGTGTGTTAAGTTTGTTTCATTGAAACAATGATTCATGAAACGTTTGATTCCTTGGGGCAATCCTTGAAGTTTGATTCAATGAATGCAGTTTGAAATCGTTAAACTTGACATATTCAACGAATGAGAGAAGCTCTACTCATTGAATTAATACGTGCAGTCAGTTTCATTGAATGGATGCGTGCAGTTTGTTTCAGTGAATGAAAGCGTTAGCCTCGAGACATTGAATAAACGAGAAAGGCTGCACTTATTGAATTAAGAAGTGTAGTCAGTTTCATAGAATGAATGCATGCAGTTTCTTTCATTGAATGCATGACCAAAACTCGATTCATTGGAAATGAATGTTTCTCAGCGAATGAATGATTGCAGTTTGGTTCATTGATTGAAAGAATGCAGTTAAATACATTCCATTAATGAGTGAAGTTTGCATAATTAAATCATTGAATTACATTCGAATCTTTGAGTCAATGATTGAAATATGAAATAATGAATGTGTGTATGCAGGTTGTTTGATTGAATTAAAGAGTTAAGCTCGAGACATTGAATGAAAGAGAAAACCACTACTCATTGAATCAACAGGTGCAGTTTGCTTCATGCACTAAATGTGTGTAGTTTGTTTGAACGAATCACTGCGCTAAGATTGTGGGTGTCAAGCAATGAGAGTACCTCTACCAATTCTGTTTCATTGTTTCATTGCAGTCTGTTTCATACATGCAGTTTGTTTCATTGTATGAACGCGTGAAGTTTATTCCATTGAATGAATGGCAAATGCTCGATTCATTTGAAACTACTTGCAGTGTTTCTCATCGAATGAATGATTGCAGTTTGATTCATTGATTGAATGAAAGCACTTTTTTCACCCCATACATGAGTGAAGGTCGCATAATTAAATCAATAAATTACAATCGATTCTTTGAATCAAAGATTGAAATATGAAATAATGAACGAGTGAATGTAGGTTGTTTCATTGAAAAAAAGAGTTATGCTCGAGACATTGAATGAAAGAGAAAAACTACACTCGTAGAATGAACACGTGTAGTTTGCTTCTTTGTATCAATGCGTTAAGCTTGTGGCAGTAAACGAATGAGAGTACGTCTACTCATTGAATTATCATGTGCAGTCTGTTTCATTGAATGAACGAGTGTAGTAATAAAAAGTTTGTTACATTGAAAAAAGGAATAAAGGTATGATTCATGGAATCAATAATGGTACTTTGATTCAATGATTCAATGAATGCAGGTTGTTTCATTGAATTAAAGCGTTAAGCATAACACATTGAAGGAATGAGAGAAGCTCCACTCATTGAAATGACACGTGCAATTTTACTCATGGAGTGAATGTGTGCAGTTCGATTGAGACAGTGCATGAAGCTTGTGGTATTCAATGAATGAGAGTAGCTGTACTCATTGAATTGACAAGTGTAGTCTCTTTGATTGAATGAACTTGTGCAGTTTGATTCATTCAGTAAGTTTCTTTCATAGAAACAATGAATAAGGTTTGATTCATTGAATCAATGTTTGAAGTTTGATTCAATGAATCAATGAATGCAGTTGGTTTCATTGAATCAAAGCGTTAAGCTCGACGCATTGAACGAAGCTCCACTCATTGATTTAAGACGTGCAATCAGTATCATTGAATGAATGCGTGTAGTTGATTCATTGAGTGCACATGCGCAGTAGGATTCAGTATATAACTGAGTTACGTTTGTTCCATTGCAAAAAGGAATAAGGTTTGATGCATTGAATCAATGATTGTAGTTTGATTCAATGATTGAATGAATGCAGTAGAATGAAAGCGTTGAACTTGACACAGCATGAATAAGAGAAGTTCTAATAGCAGGTGTCAAGGAGTGAATGTTTTGTAGTTTGATTGAGACAATGTTTGAAGCTTGTGGCTTTGAATGAATTAGAGGAGCTGTACTCATTGAATTGACAAGTGCAGTCTCTTTCATTGAATGAACGTGTGCAGTTTGATTCACTGAATAAGTGTGTTAAGTTTGTTTCATTGAAACAATGATTCATGAAACGTTTGATTCCTTGGGGCAATCCTTGAAGTTTGATTCAATGAATGCAGTTTGAAATCGTTAAACTTGACATATTCAACGAATGAGAGAAGCTCTACTCATTGAATTAATACGTGCAGTCAGTTTCATTGAATGGATGCGTGCAGTTTGTTTCAGTGAATGAAAGCGTTAGCCTCGAGACATTGAATAAACGAGAAAGGCTGCACTTATTGAATTAAGAAGTGTAGTCAGTTTCATAGAATGAATGCATGCAGTTTCTTTCATTGAATGCATGACCAAAACTCGATTCATTGGAAATGAATGTTTCTCAGCGAATGAATGATTGCAGTTTGGTTCATTGATTGAAAGAATGCAGTTAAATACATTCCATTAATGAGTGAAGTTTGCATAATTAAATCATTGAATTACATTCGAATCTTTGAGTCAATGATTGAAATATGAAATAATGAATGTGTGTATGCAGGTTGTTTGATGAATTAAAGAGTTAAGCTCGAGACATTGAATGAAAGAGAAAACCTCTACTCATTGAATCAACAGGTGCAGTTTGCTTCATGCACTAAATGTGTGTAGTTTGTTTGAACGAATCACTGCGCTAAGATTGTGGGTGTCAAGCAATGAGAGTACCTCTACCCATTCTGTTTCATTGTTTCATTGCAGTCTGTTTCATACATGCAGTTTGTTTCATTGTATGAACGCGTGAAGTTTATTCCATTGAATGAATGGCAAATGCTCGATTCATTTGAAACTACTTGCAGTGTTTCTCATCGAATGAATGATTGCAGTTTGATTCATTGATTGAATGAATGCACTTTTTTCACCCCATAAATGAGTGAAGGTCGCATAATTAAATCAATAAATTACAATCGATTCTTTGAATCAAAGATTGAAATATGAAATAATGAACGAGTGAATGTAGGTTGTTTCATTGAAAAAAAGAGTTATGCTCGAGACATTGAATGAAAGAGAAAAACTACACTCGTAGAATGAACACGTGTAGTTTGCTTCTTTGTATCAATGCGTTAAGCTTGTGGCAGTAAACGAATGAGAGTACGTCTACTCATTGAATTATCATGTGCAGTCTGTTTCATTGAATGAACGAGTGTAGTAATAAAAAGTTTGTTACATTGAAACAAGGAATAAAGGTATGATTCATGGAATCAATAATGGTACTTTGATTCAATGATTCAATGAATGCAGGTTGTTTCATTGAATTAAAGCGTTAAGCATAACACATTGAAGGAATGAGAGAAGCTCCACTCATTGAAATGACACGTGCAATTTTACTCTTGGAGTGAATGTGTGCAGTTCGATTGAGACAGTGCATGAAGCTTGTGGTATTCAATGAATGAGAGTAGCTGTACTCATTGAATTGACAAGTGTAGTCTCTTTGATTGAATGAACTTGTGCAGTTTGATTCATTCAGTAAGTTTCTTTCATAGAAACAATGAATAAGGTTTGATTCATTGAATCAATGTTTGAAGTTTGATTCAATGAATGCAGTTGGTTTCATTGAATCAAAGCGTTAAGCTTGACGCATTGAACGAAGCTCCACTCATTGATTTAAGACGTGCAATCAGTATCATTGAATGAATGCGTGTAGTTGATTCATTGAGTGCACATGCGCAGTAGGATTCAGTATATAACTGAGTTACGTTTGTTCCATTGCAACAAGGAATAAGGTTTGATGCATTGAATCAATGATTGTAGTTTGATTCAATGATTGAATGAATGCAGTAGAATGAAAGCGTTGAACTTGACACAGCATGAATAAGAGAAGTTCTAATAGCAGGTGACAAGGAGTGAATGTTTTGTAGTTTGATTGAGACAATGTTTGAAGCTTGTGGCTTTGAATGAATTAGAGGAGCTGTACTCATTGAGTTGAGAAGTGCAGTCTCTTACATTGAATGAACGTGTGCAGTTTGATTCACTGAATAAGTGTGTTAAGTTTGTTTCATTGTTACGTCTGATTCCTTGGGGCAATCCTTGAAGTTTGATTCAATGAATGCAGTTTGAAATCGTTAAACTTGACATATTCAACGAATGAGAGAAGCTCTACTCATTGAATTAATACGTGCAGTCAGTTTCATTGAATGGATGCATGCAGTTTGTTTCAGTGAATGAAAGCGTTAGCCTCGAGACATTGAATAAACGAGAAAGGCTGCACTTATTGAATTAAGAAGTGTAGTCAGTTTCATAGAATGAATGCATGCAGTTTCTTTCATTGAATGCATGGCCAAAACTTGATTCATTGGAAATGAATGTTTCTCAGCGAATGAATGATTGCAGTTTGGTTCATTGATTGAAAGAATGCAGTTAAATACATGCCATTAATGAGTGAAGTTTGCATAATTAAATCATTGAATTACATTCGAATCTTTGAGTCAATGATTGAAATATGAAATAATGAATGTGTGTATGCAGGTTGTTTCATTGAATTAAAGCGTTAAGCATAACACATTGAAGGGATGAGAGAAGCTCCACTCATTGAAATGACACGTGCAATTTTACTCATGGAGTGAATGTGTGCAGTTCGATTGAGACAGTGCATGAAGCTTGTGGTATTCAATGAATGAGAGTAGCTGTACTCATTGAATTGACAAGTGTAGTCTCTTTGATTGAATGAACTTGTGCAGTTAGATACATTCAGTAAGTTTCTTTCATAGAAACAATGAATAAGGTTTGATTCATTGAATCAATGTTTGAAGTTTGATTCAATGAATCAATGAATGCAGTTGGTTTCATTGAATCAAAGCGTTAAACTTGACGCATTGAACGAAGCTCCACTCATTGATTTAAGACGTGCAATCAGTATCATTGAATGAATGCGTGTAGTTGATTCATTGAGTGCACATGCGCAGTAGGATTCAGTATATAACTGAGTTACGTTTGTTCCATTGCAACAAGGAATAAGGTTTGATGCATGGAATCAATGATTGTAGTTTGATTCAATGATTGAATGAATGCAGTAGAATGAAAGCGTTGAACTTGACACATAGCATGAATAAGAGAAGTTCTAATAGCAGGTGCATCTTGTTTCAAGGAGTGAATGTTTTGTAGTTTGATTGAGACAATGTTTGAAGCTTGTGGCTTTGAATGAATTAGAGGAGCTGTACTCATTGAATTGACAAGTGCAGTCTCTTTCATTGAATGAACGTGTGCAGTTTGATTCACTGAATAAGTGTGTTAAGTTTGTTTCATTGAAACAATGATTCATGAAACGTTTGATTCCTTGGGGCAATCCTTGAAGTTTGATGCAATGAATGCAGTTTGAAATCGTTAAACTTGACATATTCAACGAATGAGAGAAGCTCTACTCATTGAATTAATACGTTCAGTCAGTTTCATTGAATGGATGCATGCAGTTTGTTTCAGTGAATGAAAGCGTTAGCCTCGAGAGATTGAATAAACGAGAAAGGCTGCACTTATTGAATTAAGAAGTGTAGTCAGTTTCATAGAATGAATGCATGCAGTTTCTTTCATTGAATGCATGGCCAAAACTCGATTCATTGGAAATGAATGTTTCTCAGCGACTGAATGATTGCAGTTTGGTTCATTGATTGAAAGAATGCAGTTAAATACATGCCATTAATGAGTGAAGTTTGCATAATTAAATCATTGAATTACATTTGAATCTTTGAGTCAATGATTGAAATATGAAATAATGAATGTGTGTATGCAGGTTGTTTCATTGAATTAAAGCGTTAAGCATAACACATTGAAGGGATGAGAGAAGCTCCACTCATTGAAATGACACGTGCAATTTTACTCATGGAGTGAATGTGTGCAGTTCGATTGAGACAGTGCATGAAGCTTGTGGTATTCAATGAATGAGAGTAGCTGTACTCATTGAATTGACAAGTGTAGTCTCTTTGATTGAATGAACTTGTGCAGTTAGATACATTCAGTAAGTTTCTTTCATAGAAACAATGAATAAGGTTTGATTCATTGAATCAATGTTTGAAGTTTGATTCAATGAATCAATGAATGCAGTTGGTTTCATTGAATCAAAGCGTTAAACTTGACGCATTGAACGAAGCTCCACTCATTGATTTAAGACGTGCAATCAGTATCATTGAATGAATGCGTGTAGTTGATTCATTGAGTGTACATGCGCAGTAGGATTCAGCATATAACTGAGTTACGTTTGTTCCATTGCAACAAGGAATAAGGTTTGATGCATGGAATCAATGATTGTAGTTTGATTCAATGATTGAATGAATGCAGTAGAATGAAAGCGTTGAACTTGACACATAGCATGAATAAGAGAAGTTCTAATAGCAGGTGTCAAGGAGTGAATGTTTTGTAGTTTGATTGAGACAATGTTTGAAGCTTGTGGCTTTGAATGAATTAGAGGAGCTGTACTCATTGAATTGACAAGTGCAGTCTCTTTCATTGAATGAACGTGTGCAGTTTGATTCACTGAATAAGTGTGTTAAGTTTGTTTCATTGTTACGTCTGATTCCTTGGGGCAATCCTTGAAGTTTGATTCAATGAATGCAGTTTGAAATCGTTAAACTTGACATATTCAACGAATGAGAGAAGCTCTACTCATTGAATTAATACGTGCAGTCAGTTTCATTGAATGGATGCATGCAGTTTGTTTCAGTGAATGAAAGCGTTAGCCTCGAGACATTGAATAAACGAGAAAGGCTGCACTTATTGAATTAAGAAGTGTAGTCAGTTTCATAGAATGAATGCATGTAGTTTCTTTCATTGAATGCATGGCCAAAACTCGATTCATTGGAAATGAATGTTTCTCAGCGAATGAATGATTGCAGTTTGGTTCATTGATTGAAAGAATGCAGTTAAATACATTCCATTAATGAGTGAAGTTTGCATAATTAAATCATTGAATTACATTCGAATCTTTGAGTCAATGATTGAAATATGAAATAATGAATGTGTGTATGCAGGTTGTTTGATTGAATTAAAGAGTTAAGCTCGAGACATTGAATGAAAGAGAAAACCTCTACTCGTTGAATCAACAGGTGCAGTTTGCTTCATGCACTAAACGTGTGTAGTTTGTTTGAACGAATCACTGCGCTAAGTTTGTGGGTGTCAACCAATGAGAGTACCTCTACCCATTCTGTTTCATTGTTTCATTGCAGTCTGATTCATACATGCACTTTGTTTCATTGTATGAACGCGTGAAGTTTATTCCATTGAATGAATGGCAAATGCTCGATTCATTTGAAACTACTTGCAGTGTTTCTCATCGAATGAATGATTGCAGTTTGATTCATTGATTGAATGAATGCACTTATTTTCACCCCATAAATGAGTGAAGGTCGCATAATTAAATCAATAAATTACAATCGATTCTTTGAATCAAAGATTGAAATATGAAATAATGAACGAGTGAATGTAGGTTGTTTCATTGAAAAAAAGAGTTATGCTCGAGACATTGAATGAAAGAGAAAAACTACACTCGTAGAATGAACACGTGTAGTTTGCTTCTTTGTATCAATGCGTTAAGCTTGTGGCAGTAAACGAATGAGAGTACGTCTACTCATTGAATTATCATGTGCAGTCTGTTTCATTGAATGAACGAGTGTAGAAATAAAAAGTTTGTTACATTGAAACAAGGAATAAAGGTATGATTCATGGAATCAATAATGGTACTTTGATTCAATGATTCAATGAATGCAGGTTGTTTCATTGAATTAAAGCGTTCAGCATAACACATTGAAGGAATGAGAGAAGCTCCACTCATTGAAATGACACGTGCAATTTTACTCATGGAGTGAATGTGTGCAGTTCGATTGAGACAGTGCATGAAGCTTGTGGTATTCAATGAATGAGAGTAGCTGTACTCATTGAATTGACAAGTGTAGTCTCTTTGATTGAATGAACTTGTGCAGTTAGATTCATTCAGTAAGTTTCTTTCATAGAAACAATGAATAAGGTTTGATTCATTGAATCAATGTTTGAAGTTTGATTCAATGAATCAATGAATGCAGTTGGTTTCATTGAATCAAAGCGTTAAGCTTGACGCATTGAACGAAGCTCCACTCATTGATTTAAGACGTGCAATCAGTATCATTGAATGAATGCGTGTAGTTGTTTCATTGAATGCACATGCGCAGTAGGATTCAGTATGTAACTGAGTTACGTTTGTTCCATTGCAACAAGGAAAAAGGTTTGATGCATTGAATCAATGATTGTAGTTTGATTCAATGATTGAATGAATGCAGTAGAATGAAAGCGTTGAACTTGACACATAGCATGAATAAGAGAAGTTCTAATAGCAGGTGCATCTTGTTTCAAGGAGTGAATGTTTTGTAGTTTGATTGAGACAATGTTTGAAGCTTGTGGCTTTGAATGAATTAGAGGAGCTGTACTCATTGAATTGACAAGTGCAGTCTCTTTCATTGAATGAACGTGTGCAGTTTGATTCACTGAATAAGTGTGTTAAGTTTGTTTCATTGTTACGTCTGATTCCTTGGGGCAATCCTTGAAGTTTGATTCAATGAATGCAGTTTGAAATCGTTAAACTTGACATATTCAACGAATGAGAGAAGCTCTACTCATTGAATTAATACGTGCAGTCAGTTTCATTGAATGGATGCGTGCAGTTTGTTTCAGTGAATGAAAGCGTTAGCCTCGAGACATTGAATAAACGAGAAAGGCTGCACTTATTGAATTAAGAAGTGTAGTCAGTTTCATAGAATGAATGCATGTAGTTTCTTTCATTGAATGCATGGCCAAAACTCGATTCATTGGAAATGAATGTTTCTCAGCGAATGAATGATTGCAGTTTGGTTCATTGATTGAAAGAATGCAGTTAAATACATTCCATTAATGAGTGAAGTTTGCATAATTAAATAATTGAATTACATTCGAATCTTTGAGTCAATGATTGAAATATGAAATAATGAATGTGTGTATGCAGGTTGTTTGATTGAATTAAAGAGTTAAGCTCGAGACATTGAATGAAAGAGAAAACCTCTACTCGTTGAATCAACAGGTGCAGTTTGCTTCATGCACTAAACGTGTGTAGTTTGTTTGAACGAATCACTGCGCTAAGTTTGTGGGTGTCAACCAATGAGAGTACCTCTACCCATTCTGTTTCATTGTTTCATTGCAGTCTGATTCATACATGCACTTTGTTTCATTGTATGAACGCGTGAAGTTTATTCCATTGAATGAATGGCAAATGCTCGATTCATTTGAAACTACTTGCAGTGTTTCTCATCGAATGAATGATTGCAGTTTGATTCATTGATTGAATGAATGCACTTATTTTCACCCCATAAATGAGTGAAAGTCGCATAATTAAATCAATAAATTACAATCGATTCTTTGAATCAAAGATTGAAATATGAAATAATGAACGAGTGAATGTAGGTTGTTTCATTGAAAAAAAGAGTTATGCTCGAGACATTGAATGAAAGAGAAAAACTACACTCGTAGAATGAACACGTGTAGTTTGCTTCTTTGTATCAATGCGTTAAGCTTGTGGCAGTAAACGAATGAGAGTACGTCTACTCATTGAATTATCATGTGCAGTCTGTTTCATTGAATGAACGAGTGTAGAAATAAAAAGTTTGTTACATTGAAACAAGGAATAAAGGTATGATTCATGGAATCAATAATGGTACTTTGATTCAATGATTCAATGAATGCAGGTTGTTTCATTGAATTAAAGCGTTCAGCATAACACATTGAAGGAATGAGAGAAGCTCCACTCATTGAAATGACACGTGCAATTTTACTCATGGAGTGAATGTGTGCAGTTCGATTGAGACAGTGCATGAAGCTTGTGGTATTCAATGAATGAGAGTAGCTGTACTCATTGAATTGACAAGTGTAGTCTCTTTGATTGAATGAACTTGTGCAGTTAGATTCATTCAGTAAGTTTCTTTCATAGAAACAATGAATAAGGTTTGATTCATTGAATCAATGTTTGAAGTTTGATTCAATGAATCAATGAATGCAGTTGGTTTCATTGAATCAAAGCGTTAAGCTTGACGCATTGAACGAAGCTCCACTCATTGATTTAAGACGTGCAATCAGTATCATTGAATGAATGCGTGTAGTTGATTCATTGAATGCACATGCGCAGTAGGATTCAGTATATAACTGAGTTACGTTTGTTCCATTGCAACAAGGAATAAGGTTTGATGCATGGAATCAATGATTGTAGTTTGATTCAATGATTGAATGAATGCAGTAGAATGAAAGCGTTGAACTTGACACATAGCATGAATAAGAGAAGTTCTTATAGCAGGTGCATCTTGTTTCAAGGAGTGAATGTTTTGTAGTTTGATTGAGACAATGTTTGAAGCTTGTGGCTTTGAATGAATTAGAGGAGCTGTACTCATTGAATTGACAAGTGCAGTCTCTTTCATTGAATGAACGTGTGCAGTTTGATTCACTGAATAAGTGTGTTAAGTTTGTTTCATTGAAACAATGATTCATGAAACGTTTGATTCCTTGGGGCAATCCTTGAAGTTTGATTCAATGAATGCAGTTTGAAATCGTTAAACTTGACATATTCAACGAATGAGAGAAGCTCTACTCATTGAATTAATACGTGCAGTCAGTTTCATTGAATGGATGCATGCAGTTTGTTTCAGTGAATGAAAGCGTTAGCCTCGAGACATTGAATAAACGAGAAAGGCTGCACTTATTGAATTAAGAAGTGTAGTCAGTTTCATAGAATGAATGCATGCAGTTTCTTTCATTGAATGCATGGCCAAAACTCGATTCATTGGAAATGAATGTTTCTCAGCGACTGAATGATTGCAGTTTGGTTCATTGATTGAAAGAATGCAGTTAAATACATGCCATTAATGAGTGAAGTTTGCATAATTAAATCATTGAATTACATTCGAATCTTTGAGTCAATGATTGAAATATGAAATAATGAATGTGTGTATGCAGGTTGTTTCATTGAATTAAAGCGTTAAGCATAACACATTGAAGGGATGAGAGAAGCTCCACTCATTGAAATGACACGTGCAATTTTACTCATGGAGTGAATGTGTGCAGTTCGATTGAGACAGTGCATGAAGCTTGTGGTATTCAATGAATGAGAGTAGCTGTACTCATTGAATTGACAAGTGTAGTCTCTTTGATTGAATGAACTTGTGCAGTTAGATACATTCAGTAAGTTTCTTTCATAGAAACAATGAATAAGGTTTGATTCATTGAATCAATGTTTGAAGTTTGATTCAATGAATCAATGAATGCAGTTGGTTTCATTGAATCAAAGCGTTAAACTTGACGCATTGAACGAAGCTCCACTCATTGATTTAAGACGTGCAATCAGTATCATTGAATGAATGCGTGTAGTTGATTCATTGAGTGTACATGCGCAGTAGGATTCAGTATATAACTGAGTTACGTTTGTTCCATTGCAACAAGGAATAAGGTTTGATGCATGGAATCAATGATTGTAGTTTGATTCAATGATTGAATGAATGCAGTAGAATGAAAGCGTTGAACTTGACACATAGCATGAATAAGAGAAGTTCTAATAGCAGGTGTCAAGGAGTGAATGTTTTGTAGTTTGATTGAGACAATGTTTGAAGCTTGTGGCTTTGAATGAATTAGCGGAGCTGTACTCATTGAATTGACAAGTGCAGTCTCTTACATTGAATGAACGTGTGCAGTTTGATTCACTGAATAAGTGTGTTAAGTTTGTTTCATTGTTACGTCTGATTCCTTGGGGCAATCCTTGAAGTTTGATTCAATGAATGCAGTTTGAAATCGTTAAACTTGACATATTCAACGAATGAGAGAAGCTCTACTCATTGAATTAATACGTGCAGTCAGTTTCATTGAATGGATGCATGCAGTTTGTTTCAGTGAATGAAAGCGTTAGCCTCGAGACATTGAATAAACGAGAAAGGCTGCACTTATTGAATTAAGAAGTGTAGTCAGTTTCATAGAATGAATGCATGTAGTTTCTTTCATTGAATGCATGGCGAAAACTCGATTCATTGGAAATGAATGTTTCTCAGCGAATGAATGATTGCAGTTTGGTTCATTGATTGAAAGAATGCAGTTAAATACATTCCATTAATGAGTGAAGTTTGCATAATTAAATCATTGAATTACATTCGAATCTTTGAGTCAATGATTGAAATATGAAATAATGAATGTGTGTATGCAGGTTGTTTGATTGAATTAAAGAGTTAAGCTCGAGACATTGAATGAAAGAGAAAACCTCTACTCGTTGAATCAACAGGTGCAGTTTGCTTCATGCACTAAACGTGTGTAGTTTGTTTGAACGAATCACTGCGCTAAGTTTGTGGGTGTCAACCAATGAGAGTACCTCTACCCATTCTGTTTCATTGTTTCATTGCAGTCTGATTCATACATGCACTTTGTTTCATTGTATGAACGCGTGAAGTTTATTCCATTGAATGAATGGCAAATGCTCGATTCATTTGAAACTACTTGCAGTGTTTCTCATCGAATGAATGATTGCAGTTTGATTCATTGATTGAATGAATGCACTTATTTTCACCCCATAAATGAGTGAAGGTCGCATAATTAAATCAATAAATTACAATCGATTCTTTGAATCAAAGATTGAAATATGAAATAATGAACGAGTGAATGTAGGTTGTTTCATTGAAAAAAAGAGTTATGCTCGAGACATTGAATGAAAGAGAAAAACTACACTCGTAGAATGAACACGTGTAGTTTGCTTCTTTGTATCAATGCGTTAAGCTTGTGGCAGTAAACGAATGAGAGTACGTCTACTCATTGAATTATCATGTGCAGTCTGTTTCATTGAATGAACGAGTGTAGAAATAAAAAGTTTGTTACATTGAAACAAGGAATAAAGGTATGATTCATGGAATCAATAATGGTACTTTGATTCAATGATTCAATGAATGCAGGTTGTTTCATTGAATTAAAGCGTTCAGCATAACACATTGAAGGAATGAGAGAAGCTCCACTCATTGAAATGACACGTGCAATTTTACTCATGGAGTGAATGTGTGCAGTTCGATTGAGACAGTGCATGAAGCTTGTGGTATTCAATGAATGAGAGTAGCTGTACTCATTGAATTGACAAGTGTAGTCTGTTTGATTGAATGAACTTGTGCAGTTTGATTCATTCAGTAAGTTTCTTTCATAGAAACAATGAATAAGGTTTGATTCATTGAATCAATTTTTGAAGTTTGATTCAATGAATCAATGAATGCAGTTGTTTCATTGAATCAAAGCGTTAAGCTTGACGCATTGAACGAAGCTCCACTCATTGATTTAAGACGTGCAATCAGTATCATTGAATGAATGCGTGTAGTTGTTTCATTGAATGCACATGCGCAGTAGGATTCAGTATATAACTGAGTTACGTTTGTTCCATTGCAACAAGGAATAAGGTTTGATGCATTGAATCAATGATTGTAGTTTGATTCAATGATTGAATGAATGCAGTAGAATGAAAGAGTTGAACTTGACACATAGCATGAATAAGAGAAGTTCTAATAGCAGGTGCATCTTGTTTCAAGGAGTGAATGTTTTGTAGTTTGATTGAGACAATGTTTGAAGCTGGTGGCTTTGAATGAATTAGAGGAGCTGTACTCATTGAATTGACAAGTGCAGTCTCTTTCATTGAATGAACGTGTGCAGTTTGATTCACTGAATAAGTGTGTTAAGTTTGTTTCATTGAAACAATGATTCATGAAACGTTTGATTCCTTGGGGCAATCCTTGAAGTTTGATTCAATGAATGCAGTTTGATATCGTTAAACTTGACATATTCAACGAATGAGAGAAGCTCTACTCATTGAATTAATACGTGCAGTCAGTTTCATTGAATGGATGCATGCAGTTTGTTTCAGTGAATGAAAGCGTTAGCCTCGAGACATTGAATAAACGAGAAAGGCTGCACTTATTGAATTAAGAAGTGTAGTCAGTTTCATAGAATGAATGCATGCAGTTTCTTTCATTGAATACATGGCCAAAACTCGATTCATTGGAAATGAATGTTTCTCAGCGAATGAATGATTGCAGTTTGGTTCATTGATTGAAAGAATGCAGTTAAATACATGCCATTAATGAGTGAAGTTTGCATAATTAAATCATTGAATTACATTCGAATCTTTGAGTCAATGATTGAAATATGAAATAATGAATGTGTGTATGCAGGTTGTTTCATTGAATTAAAGCGTTAAGCATAACACATTGAAGGGATGAGAGAAGCTCCACTCATTGAAATGACACGTGCAATTTTACTCATGGAGTGAATGTGTGCAGTTCGATTGAGACAGTGCATGAAGCTTGTGGTATTCAATGAATGAGAGTAGCTGTACTCATTGAATTGACAAGTGTAGTCTCTTTGATTGAATGAACTTGTGCAGTTAGATACATTCAGTAAGTTTCTTTCATAGAAACAATGAATAAGGTTTGATTCATTGAATCAATGTTTGAAGTTTGATTCAATGAATCAATGAATGCAGTTGGTTTCATTGAATCAAAGCGTTAAGCTTGACGCATTGAACGAAGCTCCACTCATTGATTTAAGACGTGCAATCAGTATCATTGAATGAATGCATGTAGTTGATTCATTGAGTGTACATGCGCAGTAGGATTCAGTATATAACTGAGTTACGTTTGTTCCATTGCAACAAGGAATAAGGTTTGATGCATTGAATCAATGATTGTAGTTTGGTTCAATGATTGAATGAATGCAGTAGAATGAAAGCGTTGAACTTGACACATAGCATGAATAAGAGAAGTTCTAATAGCAGGTGTCAAGGAGTGAATGTTTTGTAGTTTGATTGAGACAATGTTTGAAGCTTGTGGCTTTGAATGAATTAGAGGAGCTGTACTCATTGAATTGACAAGTGCAGTCTCTTACATTGAATGAACGTGTGCAGTTTGATTCACTGAATAAGTGTGTTAAGTTTGTTTCATTGTTACGTCTGATTCCTTGGGGCAATCCTTGAAGTTTGATTCAATGAATGCAGTTTGAAATCGTTAAACTTGACATATTCAACGAATGAGAGAAGCTCTACTCATTGAATTAATACGTGCAGTCAGTTTCATTGAATGGATGCGTGCAGTTTGTTTCAGTGAATGAAAGCGTTAGCCTCGAGACATTGAATAAACGAGAAAGGGTGCACTTATTGAATTAAGAAGTGTAGTTTGTTTCATAGAATGAATGCATGCAGTTTCTTTCATTGAATGCATGGCCAAAACTCGATTCATTGGAAATGAATGTTTCTCAGCGAATGAATGATTGCAGTTTGGTTCATTGATTGAAAGAATGCAGTTAAATACATTCCATTAATGAGTGAAGTTTGCATAATTAAATCATTGAATTACATTCGAATCTTTGAGTCAATGATTGAAATATGAAATAATGAATGTGTGTATGCAGGTTGTTTCATTGAATTAAAACGTTAAGCATAACACATTGAAGGGATGAGAGAAGCTCCACTCATTGAAATGACACGTGCAATTTTACTCATGGAGTGAATGTGTGCAGTTCGATTGAGACAGTGCATGAAGCTTGTGGTATTCAATGAATGAGAGTAGCTGTACTCATTGAATTGACAAGTGTAGTCTCTTTGATTGAATGAACTTGTGCAGTTAGATTCATTCAGTAAGTTTCTTTCATAGAAACAATGAATAAGGTTTGATTCATTGAATCAATGTTTGAAGTTTGATTCAATGAATCAATGAATGCAGTTGGTTTCATTGAATCAAAGCGTTAAGCTTGACGCATTGAACGAAGCTCCACTCATTGATTTAAGACGTGCAATCAGTATCATTGAATGAATGCGTGTAGTTGATTCATTGAGTGCACATGCGCAGTAGGATTCAGTATATAACTGAGTTACGTTTGTTCCATTGCAACAAGGAATAAGGTTTGATGCATGGAATCAATGATTGTAGTTTGATTCAATGATTGAATGAATGCAGTAGAATGAAAGCGTTGAACTTGACACATAGCATGAATAAGAGAAGTTCTAATAGCAGGTGTCAAGGAGTGAATGTTTTGTAGTTTGATTGAGACAATGTTTGAAGCTTGTGGCTTTGAATGAATTAGAGGAGCTGTACTCATTGAATTGACAAGTGCAGTCTCTCACATTGAATGAACGTGTGCAGTTTGATTCACTGAATAAGTGTGTTAAGTTTGTTTCATTGTTACGTCTGATTCCTTGGGGCAATCCTTGAAGTTTGATTCAATGAATGCAGTTTGAAATCGTTAAACTTGACATATTCAACGAATGAGAGAAGCTCTACTCATTGAATTAATACGTGCAGTCAGTTTCATTGAATGGATGCATGCAGTTTGTTTCAGTGAATGAAAGCGTTAGCCTCGAGACATTGAATAAACGAGAAAGGCTGCACTTATTGAATTAAGAAGTGTAGTCAGTTTCATAGAATGAATGCATGCAGTTTCTTTCATTGAATGCATGGCCAAAACTCGATTCATTGGAAATGAATGTTTCTCAGCGAATGAATGATTGCAGTTTGGTTCATTGATTGAAAGAATGCAGTTAAATACATTCCGTTAATGAGTGAAGTTTGCATAATTAAATCATTGAATTACATTCGAATCTTTGAGTCAATGATTGAAATATGAAATAATGAATGTGTGTATGCAGGTTGTTTGATTGAATTAAAGAGTTAAGCTCGAGACATTGAATGAAAGAGAAAACCTCTACTCATTGAATCAACAGGTGCAGTTTGCTTCATGCACTAAATGTGTGTAGTTTGTTTGAACGAATCACTGCGCTAAGTTTGTGGGTGTCAACCAATGAGAGTACCTCTACCCATTCTGTTTCATTGTTTCATTGCAGTCTGATTCATACAAGCAGTTTGTTTCATTGTATGAACGCGTGAAGTTTATTCCATTGAATGAATGGCAAATGCTCGATTCATTTGAAACTACTTGCAGTGTTTCTCATCGAATGAATGATTGCAGTTTGATTCATTGATTGAATGAATGCACTTATTTTCACCCCATAAATGAGTGAAGGTCGCATAATTAAATCAATAAATTACAATCGATTCTTTGAATCAAAGATTGAAATATGAAATAATGAACGAGTGAATGTAGGTTGTTTCATTGAGAAAAAGAGTTATGGTCGAGACATTGAATGAAAGAGAAAAACTACACTCGTAGAATGAACACGTGTAGTTTGCTTCTTTGTATCAATGCGTTAAGCTTGTGGCAGTAAACGAATGAGAGTACGTCTACTCATTGAATTATCATGTGCAGTCTGTTTCATTGAATGAACGAGTGTAGTAATAAAAAGTTTGTTACATTGAAACAAGGAATAAAGGTATGATTCATGGAATCAATAATGGTACTTTGATTCAATGATTCAATGAATGCAGGTTGTTTCATTGAATTAAAGCGTTAAGCATAACACATTGAAGGAATGAGAGAAGCTCCACTCATTGAAATGACACGTGCAATTTTACTCATGGAGTGAATGTGTGCAGTTCGATTGAGACAGTGCATGAAGCTTGTGGTATTCAATGAATGAGAGTAGCTGTACTCATTGAATTGACAAGTGTAGTCTCTTTGATTGAATGAACATGTGCAGTTTGATTCATTCAGTAAGTTTCTTTCATAGAAACAATGAATAAGGGTTGATTCATTGAATCAATGTTTGAAGTTTGATTCAATGAATCAATGAATGCAGTTGGTTTCATTGAATCAAAGCGTTAAGCTTGACGCATTGAACGAAGCTCCACTCATTGATTTAAGACGTGCAATCAGTATCATTGAATGAATGCGTGTAGTTGATTCATTGAGTGTACATGCGCAGTAGGATTCAGTATATAACTGAGTTACGTTTGTTCCATTGCAACAAGGAATAAGGTTTGATGCATTGAATCAATGATTGTAGTTTGGTTCAATGATTGAATGAATGCAGTAGAATGAAAGCGTTGAACTTGACACATAGCATGAATAAGAGAAGTTCTAATAGCAGGTGTCAAGGAGTGAATGTTTTGTAGTTTGATTGAGACAATGTTTGAAGCTTGTGGCTTTGAATGAATTAGAGGAGCTGTACTCATTGAATTGACAAGTGCAGTCTCTTACATTGAATGAACGTGTGCAGTTTGATTCACTGAATAAGTGTGTTAAGTTTGTTTCATTGTTACGTCTGATTCCTTGGGGCAATCCTTGAAGTTTGATTCAATGAATGCAGTTTGAAATCGTTAAACTTGACATATTCAACGAATGAGAGAAGCTCTACTCATTGAATTAATACGTGCAGTCAGTTTCATTGAATGGATGCGTGCAGTTTGTTTCAGTGAATGAAAGCGTTAGCCTCGAGACATTGAATAAACGAGAAAGGCTGCACTTATTGAATTAAGAAGTGTAGTCAGTTTCATAGAATGAATGCATGCAGTTTCTTTCATTGAATGCATGGCCAAAACTCGATTCATTGGAAATGAATGTTTCTCAGCGAATGAATGATTGCAGTTTGGTTCATTGATTGAAAGAATGCAGTTAAATACATTCCATTAATGAGTGAAGTTTGCATAATTAAATCATTGAATTACATTCGAATCTTTGAGTCAATGATTGAAATATGAAATAATGAATGTGTGTATGCAGGTTGTTTGATTGAATTAAAGAGTTAAGCTCGAGACATTGAATGAAAGAGAAAACCTCTACTCATTGAATCAACAGGTGCAGTTTGCTTCATGCACTAAATGTGTGTAGTTTGTTTGAACGAATCACTGCGCTAAGATTGTGGGTGTCAAGCAATGAGAGTACCTCTACCCATTCTGTTTCATTGTTTCATTGCAGTCTGTTTCATACATGCAGTTTGTTTCATTGTATGAACGCGTGAAGTTTATTCCATTGAATGAATGGCAAATGCTCGATTCATTTGAAACTACTTGCAGTGTTTCTCATCGAATGAATGATTGCAGTTTGATTCATTGATTGAATGAATGCACTTTTTTCACCCCATAAATGAGTGAAGGTCGCATAATTAAATCAATAAATTACAATCGATTCTTTGAATCAAAGATTGAAATATGAAATAATGAACGAGTGAATGTAGGTTGTTTCATTGAAAAAAAGAGTTATGCTCGAGACATTGAATGAAAGAGAAAAACTACACTCGTAGAATGAACACGTGTAGTTTGCTTCTTTGTATCAATGCGTTAAGCTTGTGGCAGTAAACGAATGAGAGTACGTCTACTCATTGAATTATCATGTGCAGTCTGTTTCATTGAATGAACGAGTGTAGTAATAAAAAGTTTGTTATATTGAAACAAGGAATAAAGGTATGATTCATGGAATCAATAATGGTACTTTGATTCAATGATTCAATGAATGAAGGTTGTTTCATTGAATTAAAGCGTTAAGCATAACACATTGAAGGAATGAGAGAAGCTCCACTCATTGAAATGACACGTGCAATTTTACTCATGGAGTGAATGTGTGCAGTTCGATTGAGACAGTGCATGAAGCTTGTGGTATTCAATGAATGAGAGTAGCTGTACTCATTGAATTGACAAGTGTAGTCTCTTTGATTGAATGAACTTGTGCAGTTTGATTCATTCAGTAAGTTTCTTTCATAGAAACAATGAATAAGGTTTGATTCATTGAATCAATGTTTGAAGTTTGATTCAATGAATGCAGTTGGTTTCATTGAATCAAAGCGTTAAGCTCGACGCATTGAACGAAGCTCCACTCATTGATTTAAGACATGCAATCAGTATCATTGAATGAATGCGTGTAGTTGTTTCATTGAGTGCACATGCGCAGTAGGATTCAGTATATAACTGAGTTACGTTTGTTCCATTGCAAAAAGGAATAAGGTTTGATGCATTGAATCAATGATTGTAGTTTGATTCAATGATTGAATGAATGCAGTAGAATGAAAGCGTTGAACTTGACACAGCATGAATAAGAGAAGTTCTAATAGCAGGTGTCAAGGAGTGAATGTTTTGTAGTTTGATTGAGACAATGTTTGAAGCTTGTGGCTTTGAATGAATTAGAGGAGCTGTACTCATTGAGTTGAGAAGTGCAGTCTCTTTCATTGAATGAACGTGTGCAGTTTGATTCACTGAATAAGTGTGTTAAGTTTGTTTCATTGTTACGTCTGATTCCTTGGGGCAATCCTTGAAGTTTGATTCAATGAATGCAGTTTGAAATCGTTAAACTTGACATATTCAACGAATGAGAGAAGCTCTACTCATTGAATTAATACGTGCAGTCAGTTTCATTGAATGGATGCGTGCAGTTTGTTTCAGTGAATGAAAGCGTTAGCCTCGAGACATTGAATAAACGAGAAAGGCTGCACTGATTGAATTAAGAAGTGTAGTCAGTTTCATAGAATGAATGCATGCAGTTTCTTTCATTGAATGCATGGCCAAAACTCGATTCATTGGAAATGAATGTTTATCAGCGAATGAATGATTGCAGTTTGGTTCATTGATTGAAAGAATGCAGTTAAATACATTCCATTAATGAGTGAAGTTTGCATAATTAAATCATTGAATTACATTCGAATCTTTGAGTCAATGATTGAAATATGAAATAATGAATGTGTGTATGCAGGTTGTTTGATTGAATTAAAGAGTTAAGCTCGAGACATTGAATGAAAGAGAAAACCTCTACTCATTGAATCAACAGGTGCAGTTTGCTTCATGCACTAAATGTGTGTAGTTTGTTTGAACGAATCACTGCGCTAAGATTGTGGGTGTCAAGCAATGAGAGTACCTCTACCCATTCTGTTTCATTGTTTCATTGCAGTCTGTTTCATACATGCAGTTTGTTTCATTGTATGAACGCGTGAAGTTTATTCCATTGAATGAATGGCAAATGCTCGATTCATTTGAAACTACTTGCAGTGTTTCTCATCGAATGAATGATTGCAGTTTGATTCATTGTTTGAATGAATGCACTTTTTTCACCCCATAAATGAGTGAAGGTCGCATAATTAAATCAATAAATTACAATCGATTCTTTGAATCAAAGATTGAAATATGAAATAATGAACGAGTGAATGTAGGTTGTTTCATTGAAAAAAAGAGTTATGCTCGAGACATTGAATGAAAGAGAAAAACTACACTCGTAGAATGAACACGTGGAGTTTGCTTCTTTGTATCAATGCGTTAAGCTTGTGGCAGTAAACGAATGAGAGTACGTCTACTCATTGAATTATCATGTGCAGTCTGTTTCATTGAATGAACGAGTGTAGTAATAAAAAGTTTGTTACATTGAAACAAGGAATAAAGGTATGATTCATGGAATCAATAATGGTACTTTGATTCAATGATTCAATGAATGCAGGTTGTTTCATTGAATTAAAGCGTTAAGCATAACACATTGAAGGAATGAGAGAAGCTCCACTCAATGAAATGACACGTGCAATTTTACTCATGGAGTGAATGTGTGCAGTTCGATTGAGACAGTGCATGAAGCTTGTGGTATTCAATGAATGAGAGTAGCTGTACTCATTGAATTGACAAGTGTAGTCTCTTTGATTGAATGAACTTGTGCAGTTTGATTCATTCAGTAAGTTTCTTTCATAGAAACAATGAATAAGGTTTGATTCATTGAATCAATGTTTGAAGTTTGATTCAATGAATCAATGAATGCAGTTGTTTCATTGAATCAAAGCGTTAGGCTTGACGCATTGAACGAAGCTCCACTCATTGATTTAAGACGTGCAATCAGTATCATTGAATGAATGCGTGTAGTTGTTTCATTGAATGCACATGCGCAGTAGGATTCAGCATATAACTGAGTTACGTTTGTTCCATTGCAACAAGGAATAAGGTTTGATGCATGGAATCAATGATTGTAGTTTGATTCAATGATTGAATGAATGCAGTAGAATGAAAGCGTTGAACTTGACACATAGCATGAATAAGAGAAGTTCTAATAGCAGGTGCATCTTGTTTCAAGGAGTGAATGTTTTGTAGTTTGATTGAGACAATGTTTGAAGCTTGTGGCTTTGAATGAATTAGAGGAGCTGTACTCATTGAATTGACAAGTGCAGTCTCTTTCATTGAATGAACGTGTGCAGTTTGATTCACTGAATAAGTGTGTTAAGTTTGTTTCATTGAAACAATGATTCATGAAACGTTTGATTCCTTGGGGCAATCCTTGAAGTTTGATTCAATGAATGCAGTTTGAAATCGTTAAACTTGACATATTCAACGAATGAGAGAAGCTCTACTCATTGAATTAATACGTGCAGTCAGTTTCATTGAATGGATGCATGCAGTTTGTTTCAGTGAATGAAAGCGTTAGCCTCGAGACATTGAATAAACGAGAAAGGCTGCACTTATTGAATTAAGAAGTGTAGTCAGTTTCATAGAATGAATGATGCAGTTTCTTTCATTGAATGCATGGCCAAAACTCGATTCATTGGAAATGAATGTTTCTCAGCGAATGAATGATTGCAGTTTGGTTCATTGATTGAAAGAATGCAGTTAAATACATGCCATTAATGAGTGAAGTTTGCATAATTAAATCATTGAATTACATTCGAATCTTTGAGTCAATGATTGAAATATGAAATAATGAATGTGTGTATGCAGGTTGTTTCATTGAATTAAAGCGTTAAGCATAACACATTGAAGGAATGAGAGAAGCTCTACTCATTGAAATGACACGTGCAATTTTACTCATGGAGTGAATGTGTGCAGTTCGATTGAGACAGTGCATGAAGCTTGTGGTATTCAATGAATGAGAGTAGCTGTACTCATTGAATTGACAAGTGTAGTCTCTTTGATTGAATGAACTTGTGCAGTTAGATTCATTCAGTAAGTTTCTTTCATAGAAACAATAAGGTTTGATTCATTGAATCAATGTTTGAAGTTTGATTCAATGAATCAATGAATGCAGTTGGTTTCATTGAATCAAAGCGTTAAGCTTGACGCATTGAACGAAGCTCCACTCATTGATTTAAGACGTGCAATCAGTATCATTGAATGAATGCGTGTAGTTGATTCATTGAGTGCACATGCGCAGTAGGATTCAGTATATAACTGAGTTACGTTTGTTCCATTGCAACAAGGAATAAGGTTTGATGCATGGAATCAATGATTGTAGTTTGATTCAATGATTGAATGAATGCAGTAGAATGAAAGCGTTGAACTTGACACATAGCATGAATAAGAGAAGTTCTAATAGCAGGTGTCAAGGAGTGAATGTTTTGTAGTTTGATTGAGACAATGTTTGAAGCTTGTGGCTTTGAATGAATTAGAGGAGCTGTACTCATTGAATTGACAAGTGCAGTCTCTTACATTGAATGAACGTGTGCAGTTTGATTCACTGAATAAGTGTGTTAAGTTTGTTTCATTGTTACGTCTGATTCCTTGGGGCAATCCTTGAAGTTTGATTCAATGAATGCAGTTTGAAATCGTTAAACTTGACATATTCAACGAATGAGAGAAGCTCTACTCATTGAATTAATACGTGCAGTCAGTTTCATTGAATGGATGCGTGCAGTTTGTTTCAGTGAATGAAAGCGTTAGCCTCGAGACATTGAATAAACGAGAAAGGGTGCACTTATTGAATTAAGAAGTGTAGTCAGTTTCATAGAATGAATGCATGTAGTTTCTTTCATTGAATGCATGGCCAAAACTCGATTCATTGGAAATGAATGTTTCTCAGCGAATGAATGATTGCAGTTTGGTTCATTGATTGAAAGAATGCAGTTAAATACATTCCATTAATGAGTGAAGTTTGCATAATTAAATCATTGAATTACATTCGAATCTTTGAGTCAATGATTGAAATATGAAATAATGAATGTGTGTATGCAGGTTGTTTGATTGAATTAAAGAGTTAAGCTCGAGACATTGAATGAAAGAGAAAACCTCTACTCATTGAATCAACAGGTGCAGTTTGCTTCATGCACTAAACGTGTGTAGTTTGTTTGAACGAATCACTGCGCTAAGTTTGTGGGTGTCAAGCAATGAGAGTACCTCTACCCATTCTGTTTCATTGTTTCATTGCAGTCTGATTCATACATGCAGTTTGTTTCATTGTATGAACGCGTGAAGTTTATTCCATTGAATGAATGGCAAATGCTCGATTCATTTGAAACTACTTGCAGTGTTTCTCATCGAATGAATGATTGCAGTTTGATTCATTGATTGAATGAATGCACTTATTTTCACCCCATAAATGAGTGAAGGTCGCATAATTAAATCAATAAATTACAATCGATTCTTTGAATCAAAGATTGAAATATGAAATAATGAACGAGTGAATGTAGGTTGTTTCATTGAGAAAAAGAGTTATGCTCGAGACATTGAATGAAAGAGAAAAACTACACTCGTAGAATGAACACGTGTAGTTTGCTTCTTTGTATCAATGCGTTAAGCTTGTGGCAGTAAACGAATGAGAGTACGTCTACTCATTGAATTATCATGTGCAGTCTGTTTCATTGAATGAACGAGTGTAGTAATAAAAAGTTTGTTACATTGAAACAAGGAATAAAGGTATGATTCATGGAATCAATAATGGTACTTTGATTCAATGATTCAATGAATGCAGGTTGTTTCATTGAATTAAAGCGTTAAGCATAACACATTGAAGGAATGAGAGAAGCTCCACTCATTGAAATGACACGTGCAATTTTACTCATGGAGTGAATGTGTGCAGTTCGATTGAGACAGTGCATGAAGCTTGTGGTATTCAATGAATGAGAGTAGCTGTACTCATTGAATTGACAAGTGTAGTCTCTTTGATTGAATGAACATGTGCAGTTTGATTCATTCAGTAAGTTTCTTTCATAGAAACAATGAATAAGGGTTGATTCATTGAATCAATGTTTGAAGTTTGATTCAATGAATCAATGAATGCAGTTGGTTTCATTGAATCAAAGCGTTAAGCTTGACGCATTGAACGAAGCTCCACTCATTGATTTAAGACGTGCAATCAGTATCATTGAATGAATGCGTGTAGTTGATTCATTGAGTGTACATGCGCAGTAGGATTCAGTATATAACTGAGTTACGTTTGTTCCATTGCAACAAGGAATAAGGTTTGATGCATGGAATCAATGATTGTAGTTTGATTCAATGATTGAATGAATGCAGTAGAATGAAAGCGTTGAACTTGACACATAGCATGAATAAGAGAAGTTCTAATAGCAGGTGTCAAGGAGTGAATGTTTTGTAGTTTGATTGAGACAATGTTTGAAGCTTGTGGCTTTGAATGAATTAGAGGAGCTGTACTCATTGAATTGACAAGTGCAGTCTCTTTCATTGAATGAACGTGTGCAGTTTGATTCACTGAATAAGTGTGTTAAGTTTGTTTCATTGTTACGTCTGATTCCTTGGGGCAATCCTTGAAGTTTGATTCAATGAATGCAGTTTGAAATCGTTAAACTTGACATATTCAACGAATGAGAGAAGCTCTACTCATTGAATTAATACGTGCAGTCAGTTTCATTGAATGGATGCGTGCAGTTTGTTTCAGTGAATGAAAGCGTTAGCCTCGAGACATTGAATAAACGAGAAAGGCTGCACTTATTGAATTAAGAAGTGTAGTCAGTTTCATAGAATGAATGCATGCAGTTTCTTTCATTGAATGCATGGCCAAAACTCGATTCATTGGAAATGAATGTTTCTCAGCGAATGAATGATTGCAGTTTGGTTCATTGATTGAAAGAATGCAGTTAAATACATTCCATTAATGAGTGAAGTTTGCATAATTAAATCATTGAATTACATTCGAATCTTTGAGTCAATGATTGAAATATGAAATAATGAATGTGTGTATGCAGGTTGTTTGATTGAATTAAAGAGTTAAGCTCGAGACATTGAATGAAAGAGAAAACCTCTACTCATTGAATCAACAGGTGCAGTTTGCTTCATGCACTAAATGTGTGTAGTTTGTTTGAACGAATCACTGCGCTAAGATTGTGGGTGTCAAGCAATGAGAGTACCTCTACCCATTCTGTTTCATTGTTTCATTGCAGTCTGTTTCATACATGCAGTTTGTTTCATTGAATGAACGCGTGAAGTTTATTCCATTGAATGAATGGCAAATGCTCGATTCATTTGAAACTACTTGCAGTGTTTCTCATCGAATGAATGATTGCAGTTTGATTCATTGATTGAATGAATGCACTTTTTTCACCCCATAAATGAGTGAAGGTCGCATAATTAAATCAATAAATTACAATCGATTCTTTGAATCAAAGATTGAAATATGAAATAATGAACGAGTGAATGTAGGTTGTTTCATTGAAAAAAAGAGTTATGCTCGAGACATTGAATGAAAGAGAAAAACTACACTCGTAGAATGAACACGTGTAGTTTGCTTCTTTGTATCAATGCGTTAAGCTTGTGGCAGTAAACGAATGAGAGTACGTCTACTCATTGAATTATCATGTGCAGTCTGTTTCATTGAATGAACGAGTGTAGTAATAAAAAGTTTGTTATATTGAAACAAGGAATAAAGGTATGATTCATGGAATCAATAATGGTACTTTGATTCAATGATTCAATGAATGCAGGTTGTTTCATTGAATTAAAGCGTTAAGCATAACACATTGAAGGAATGAGAGAAGCTCCACTCATTGAAATGACACGTGCAATTTTACTCATGGAGTGAATGTGTGCAGTTCGATTGAGACAGTGCATGAAGCTTGTGGTATTCAATGAATGAGAGTAGCTGTACTCATTGAATTGACAAGTGTAGTCTCTTTGATTGAATGAACTTGTGCAGTTTGATTCATTCAGTAAGTTTCTTTCATCGAAACAATGAATAAGGTTTGATTCATTGAATCAATGTTTGAAGTTTGATTCAATGAATGCAGTTTGTTTCATTGAAACAAAGCGTTAAGCTCGACGCATTGAACGAAGCTCCACTCATTGATTTAAGACGTGCAATCAGTATCATTGAATGAATGCGTGTAGTTGATTCATTGAATGCACATGCGCAGTAGGATTCAGTATATAACTGAGTTACGTTTGTTCCATTGCAACAAGGAATAAGGTTTGATGCATTGAATCAATGATTGTAGTTTGATTCAATGATTGAATGAATGCAGTAGAATGAAAGCGTTGAACTTGACACAGCATGAATAAGAGAAGTTCTAATAGTAGGTGTCAAGGAGTGAATGTTTTGTAGTTTGATTGAGACAATGTTTGAAGCTTGTGGCTTTGAATGAATTAGAGGAGCTGTACTCATTGAGTTGAGAAGTGCAGTCTCTTTCATTGAATGAACGTGTGCAGTTTGATTCACTGAATAAGTGTGTTAAGTTTGTTTCATTGTTACGTCTGATTCCTTGGGGCAATCCTTGAAGTTTGATTCAATGAATGCAGTTTGAAATCGTTAAACTTGACATATTCAACGAATGAGAGAAGCTCTACTCATTGAATTAATACGTGCAGTCAGTTTCATTGAATGGATGCGTGCAGTTTGTTTCAGTGAATGAAAGCGTTAGCCTCGAGACATTGAATAAACGAGAAAGTCTGCACTTATTGAATTAAGAAGTGTAGTCAGTTTCATAGAATGAATGCATGCAGTTTCTTTCATTGAATGCATGGCCAAAACTCGATTCATTGGAAATGAATGTTTCTCAGCGAATGAATGATTGCAGTTTGGTTCATTGATTGAAAGAATGCAGTTAAATACATTCCATTAATGAGTGAAGTTTGCATAATTAAATCATTGAATTACATTCGAATCTTTGAGTCAATGATTGAAATATGAAATAATGAATGTGTGTATGCAGGTTGTTTGATTGAATTAAAGAGTTAAGCTCGAGACATTGAATGAAAGAGAAAACCTCTACTCATTGAATCAACAGGTGCAGTTTGCTTCATGCACTAAATGTGTGTAGTTTGTTTGAACGAATCACTGCGCTAAGATTGTGGGTGTCAAGCAATGAGAGTACCTCTACCCATTCTGTTTCATTGTTTCATTGCAGTCTGTTTCATACATGCAGTTTGTTTCATTGAATGAACGCGTGAAGTTTATTCCATTGAATGAATGGCAAATGCTCGATTCATTTGAAACTACTTGCAGTGTTTCTCATCGAATGAATGATTGCAGTTTGATTCATTGATTGAATGAATGCACTTTTTTCACCCCATAAATGAGTTAAGGTCGCATAATTGAATCAATAAATTACAATCGATTCTTTGAATCAAAGATTGAAATATGAAATAATGAACGAGTGAATGTAGGTTGTTTCATTGAAAAAAAGAGTTATGCTCGAGACATTGAATGAAAGAGAAAAACTACACTCGTAGAATGAACACGTGTAGTTTGCTTCTTTGTATCAATGCGTTAAGCTTGTGGCAGTAAACGAATGAGAGTACGTCTACTCATTGAATTATCATGTGCAGTCTGTTTCATTGAATGAACGAGTGTAGTAATAAAAAGTTTGTTACATTGAAACAAGGAATAAAGGTATGATTCATGGAATCAATAATGGTACTTTGATTCAATGATTCAATGAATGCAGGTTGTTTCATTGAATTAAAGCGTTAAGCATAACACATTGAAGGAATGAGAGAAGCTCCACTCATTGAAATGACACGTGCAATTTTACTCATGGAGTGAATGTGTGCAGTTCGATTGAGACAGTGCATGAAGCTTGTGGTATTCAATGAATGAGAGTAGCTGTACTCATTGAATTGACAAGTGTAGTCTCTTTGATTGAATGAACTTGTGCAGTTTGATTCATTCAGTAAGTTTCTTTCATAGAAACAATGAATAAGGTTTGATTCATTGAATCAATTTTTGAAGTTTGATTCAATGAATCAATGAATGCAGTTGTTTCATTGAATCAAAGCGTTAAGCTTGACGCATTGAACGAAGCTCCACTCATTGATTTAAGACGTGCAATCAGTATCATTGAATGAATGCGTGTAGTTGATTCATTGAATGCACATGCGCAGTAGGATTCAGTATATAACTGAGTTACGTTTGTTCCATTGCAACAAGGAATAAGGTTTGATGCATTGAATCAATGATTGTAGTTTGATTCAATGATTGAATGAATGCAGTAGAATGAAAGCGTTGAACTTGACACAGCATGAATAAGAGAAGTTCTAATAGCAGGTGTCAAGGAGTGAATGTTTTGTAGTTTGATTGAGACAATGTTTGAAGCTTGTGGCTTTGAATGAATTAGAGGAGCTGTACTCATTGAGTTGAGAAGTGCAGTCTCTTACATTGAATGAACGTGTGCAGTTTGATTCACTGAATAAGGGTGTTAAGTTTGTTTCATTGTTACGTCTGATTCCTTGGGGCAATCCTTGAAGTTTGATTCAATGAATGCAGTTTGAAATCGTTAAACTTGACATATTCAACGAATGAGAGAAGCTCTACTCATTGAATTAATACGTGCAGTCAGTTTCATTGAATGGATGAGTGCAGTTTGTTTCAGTGAATGAAAGCGTTAGCCTCGAGACATTGAATAAACGAGAAAGGCTGCACTGATTGAATTAAGAAGTGTAGTCAGTTTCATAGAATGAATGCATGCAGTTTCTTTCATTGAATGCATGGCCAAAACTCGATTCATTGGAAATGAATGTTTCTCAGCGATTGAATGATTGCAGTTTGGTTCATTGATTGAAAGAATGCAGTTAAATACATTCCATTAATGAGTGAAGTTTGCATAATTAAATCATTGAATTACATTCGAATCTTTGAGTCAATGATTGAAATATGAAATAATGAATGTGTGTATGCAGGTTGTTTGATTGAATTAAAGAGTTAAGCTCGAGACATTGAATGAAAGAGAAAACCTCTACTCATTGAATCAACAGGTGCAGTTTGCTTCATGCACTAAATGTGTGTAGTTTGTTTGAACGAATCACTGCGCTAAGATTGTGGGTGTCAAGCAATGAGAGTACCTCTACCCATTCTGTTTCATTGTTTCATTGCAGTCTGTTTCGTACATGCAGTTTGTTTCATTGTATGAACGCGTGAAGTTTATTCCATTGAATGAATGGCAAATGCTCGATTCATTTGAAACTACTTGCAGTGTTTCTCATCGAATGAATGATTGCAGTTTGATTCATTGATTGAATGAATGCACTTTTTTCACCCCATAAATGAGTTAAGGTCGCATAATTGAATCAATAAATTACAATCGATTCTTTGAATCAAAGATTGAAATATGAAATAATGAACGAGTGAATGTAGGTTGTTTCATTGAAAAAAAGAGTTATGCTCGAGACATTGAATGAAAGAGAAAAACTACACTCGTAGAATGAACACGTGTAGTTTGCTTCTTTGTATCAATGCGTTAAGCTTGTGGCAGTAAACGAATGAGAGTACGTCTACTCATTGAATTATCATGTGCAGTCTGTTTCATTGAATGAACGAGTGTAGTAATAAAAAGTTTGTTACATTGAAACAAGGAATAAAGGTATGATTCATGGAATCAATAATGGTACTTTGATTCAATGATTCAATGAATGCAGGTTGTTTCATTGAATTAAAGCGTTAAGCATAACACATTGAAGGAATGAGAGAAGCTCCACTCATTGAAATGACACGTGCAATTTTACTCATGGAGTGAATGTGTGCAGTTCGATTGAGACAGTGCATGAAGCTTGTGGTATTCAATGAATGAGAGTAGCTGTACTCATTGAATTGACAAGTGTAGTCTCTTTGATTGAATGAACTTGTGCAGTTTGATTCATTCAGTAAGTTTCTTTCATAGAAACAATGAATAAGGTTTGATTCATTGAATCAATGTTTGAAGTTTGATTCAATGAATCAATGAATGCAGCTTGTTTCATTGAATCAAAGCGTTAAGCTTGACGCATTGAACGAAGCTCCACTCATTGATTTAAGACGTGCAATCAGTATCATTGAATGAATGCGTGTAGTTGATTCATTGAATGCACATGCGCAGTAGGATTCAGTATATAACTGAGTTACGTTTGTTCCATTGCAACAAGGAATAAGGTTTGATGCATTGAATCAATGATTGTAGTTTGATTCAATGATTGAATGAATGCAGTAGAATGAAAGCGTTGAACTTGACACAGCATGAATAAGAGAAGTTCTAATAGCAGGTGTCAAGGAGTGAATGTTTTGTAGTTTGATTGAGACAATGTTTGAAGCTTGTGGCTTTGAATGAATTAGAGGAGCTGTACTCATTGAGTTGAGAAGTGCAGTCTCTTACATTGAATGAACGTGTGCAGTTTGATTCACTGAATAAGGGTGTTAAGTTTGTTTCATTGTTACGTCTGATTCCTTGGGGCAATCCTTGAAGTTTGATTCAATGAATGCAGTTTGAAATCGTTAAACTTGACATATTCAACGAATGAGAGAAGCTCTACTCATTGAATTAATACGTGCAGTCAGTTTCATTGAATGGATGCGTGCAGTTTGTTTCAGTGAATGAAAGCGTTAGCCTCGAGACATTGAATAAACGAGAAAGGCTGCACTTATTGAATTAAGAAGTGTAGTCAGTTTCATAGAATGAATGCATGCAGTTTCTTTCATTGAATGCATGGCCAAAACTCGATTCATTGGAAATGAATGTTTCTCAGCGAATGAATGATTGCAGTTTGGTTCATTGATTGAAAGAATGCAGTTAAATACATTCCATTAATGAGTGAAGTTTGCATAATTAAATCATTGAATTACATTCGAATCTTTGAGTCAATGATTGAAATATGAAATAATGAATGTGTGTATGCAGGTTGTTTGATTGAATTAAAGAGTTAAGCTCGAGACATTGAATGAAAGAGAAAACCTCTACTCATTGAATCAACAGGTGCAGTTTGCTTCATGCACTAAATGTGTGTAGTTTGTTTGAACGAATCACTGCGCTAAGATTGTGGGTGTCAAGCAATGAGAGTACCTCTACCCATTCTGTTTCATTGTTTCATTGCAGTCTGTTTCATACATGCAGTTTGTTTCATTGAATGAACGCGTGAAGTTTATTCCATTGAATGAATGGCAAATGCTCGATTCATTTGAAACTACTTGCAGTGTTTCTCATCGAATGAATGATTGCAGTTTGATTCATTGATTGAATGAATGCACTTATTTTCACCCCATAAATGAGTGAAGGTCGCATAATTAAATCAATAAATTACAATCGATTCTTTGAATCAAAGATTGAAATATGAAATAATGAACGAGTGAATGTAGGTTGTTTCATTGAAAAAAAGAGTTATGCTCGAGACATTGAATGAAAGAGAAAAACTACACTCGTAGAATGAACACGTGTAGTTTGCTTCTTTGTATCAATGCGTTAAGCTTGTGGCAGTAAACGAATGAGAGTACGTCTACTCATTGAATTATCATGTGCAGTCTGTTTCATTGAATGAACGAGTGTAGTAATAAAAAGTTTGTTATATTGAAACAAGGAATAAAGGTATGATTCATGGAATCAATAATGGTACTTTGATTCAATGATTCAATGAATGCAGGTTGTTTCATTGAATTAAAGCGTTAAGCATAACACATTGAAGGAATGAGAGAAGCTCCACTCATTGAAATGACACGTGCAATTTTACTCATGGAGTGAATGTGTGCAGTTCGATTGAGACAGTGCATGAAGCTTGTGGTATTCAATGAATGAGAGTAGCTGTACTCATTGAATTGACAAGTGTAGTCTCTTTGATTGAATGAACTTGTGCAGTTTGATTCATTCAGTAAGTTTCTTTCATCGAAACAATGAATAAGGTTTGATTCATTGAATCAATGTTTGAAGTTTGATTCAATGAATGAATGCAGCTTGTTTCATTGAAACAAAGCGTTAAGCTCGACGCATTGAACGAAGCTCCACTCATTGATTTAAGACGTGCAATCAGTATCATTGAATGAATGCGTGTAGTTGATTCATTGAGTGCACATGCGCAGTAGGATTCAGTATATAACTGAGTTACGTTTGTTCCATTGCAACAAGGAATAAGGTTTGATGCATTGAATCAATGATTGTAGTTTGATTCAATGATTGAATGAATGCAGTAGAATGAAAGCGTTGAACTTGACACAGCATGAATAAGAGAAGTTCTAATAGTAGGTGTCAAGGAGTGAATGTTTTGTAGTTTGATTGAGACAATGTTTGAAGCTTGTGGCTTTGAATGAATTAGAGGAGCTGTACTCATTGAGTTGAGAAGTGCAGTCTCTTTCATTGAATGAACGTGTGCAGTTTGATTCACTGAATAAGTGTGTTAAGTTTGTTTCATTGTTACGTCTGATTCCTTGGGGCAATCCTTGAAGTTTGATTCAATGAATGCAGTTTGAAATCGTTAAACTTGACATATTCAACGAATGAGAGAAGCTCTACTCATTGAATTAATACGTGCAGTCAGTTTCATTGAATGGATGCGTGCAGTTTGTTTCAGTGAATGAAAGCGTTAGCCTCGAGACATTGAATAAACGAGAAAGTCTGCACTTATTGAATTAAGAAGTGTAGTCAGTTTCATAGAATGAATGCATGCAGTTTCTTTCATTGAATGCATGGCCAAAACTCGATTCATTGGAAATGAATGTTTCTCAGCGAATGAATGATTGCAGTTTGGTTCATTGATTGAAAGAATGCAGTTAAATACATTCCATTAATGAGTGAAGTTTGCATAATTAAATCATTGAATTACATTCGAATCTTTGAGTCAATGATTGAAATATGAAATAATGAATGTGTGTATGCAGGTTGTTTGATTGAATTAAAGAGTTAAGCTCGAGACATTGAATGAAAGAGAAAACCTCTACTCATTGAATCAACAGGTGCAGTTTGCTTCATGCACTAAATGTGTGTAGTTTGTTTGAACGAATCACTGCGCTAAGATTGTGGGTGTCAAGCAATGAGAGTACCTCTACCCATTCTGTTTCATTGTTTCATTGCAGTCTGTTTCATACATGCAGTTTGTTTCATTGAATGAACGCGTGAAGTTTATTCCATTGAATGAATGGCAAATGCTCGATTCATTTGAAACTACTTGCAGTGTTTCTCATCGAATGAATGATTGCAGTTTGATTCATTGATTGAATGAATGCACTTTTTTCACCCCATAAATGAGTTAAGGTCGCATAATTGAATCAATAAATTACAATCGATTCTTTGAATCAAAGATTGAAATATGAAATAATGAACGAGTGAATGTAGGTTGTTTCATTGAAAAAAAGAGTTATGCTCGAGACATTGAATGAAAGAGAAAAACTACACTCGTAGAATGAACACGTGTAGTTTGCTTCTTTGTATCAATGCGTTAAGCTTGTGGCAGTAAACGAATGAGAGTACGTCTACTCATTGAATTATCATGTGCAGTCTGTTTCATTGAATGAACGAGTGTAGTAATAAAAAGTTTGTTACATTGAAACAAGGAATAAAGGTATGATTCATGGAATCAATAATGGTACTTTGATTCAATGATTCAATGAATGCAGGTTGTTTCATTGAATTAAAGCGTTAAGCATAACACATTGAAGGAATGAGAGAAGCTGCACTCATTGAAATGACACGTGCAATTTTACTCATGGAGTGAATGTGTGCAGTTCGATTGAGACAGTGCATGAAGCTTGTGGTATTCAATGAATGAGAGTAGCTGTACTCATTGAATTGACAAGTGTAGTCTCTTTGATTGAATGAACTTGTGCAGTTTGATTCATTCAGTAAGTTTCTTTCATAGAAACAATGAATAAGGTTTGATTCATTGAATCAATTTTTGAAGTTTGATTCAATGAATCAATGAATGCAGTTGTTTCATTGAATCAAAGCGTTAAGCTTGACGCATTGAACGAAGCTCCACTCATTGATTTAAGACGTGCAATCAGTATCATTGAATGAATGCGTGTAGTTGATTCATTGAATGCACATGCGCAGTAGGATTCAGTATATAACTGAGTTACGTTTGTTCCATTGCAACAAGGAATAAGGTTTGATGCATTGAATCAATGATTGTAGTTTGATTCAATGATTGAATGAATGCAGTAGAATGAAAGCGTTGAACTTGACACATAGCATGAATAAGAGAAGTTCTAATAGCAGGTGTCAAGGAGTGAATGTTTTGTAGTTTGATTGAGACAATGTTTGAAGCTTGTGGCTTTGAATGAATTAGAGGAGCTGTACTCATTGAGTTGAGAAGTGCAGTCTCTTACATTGAATGAACGTGTGCAGTTTGATTCACTGAATAAGGGTGTTAAGTTTGTTTCATTGTTACGTCTGATTCCTTGGGGCAATCCTTGAAGTTTGATTCAATGAATGCAGTTTGAAATCGTTAAACTTGACATATTCAACGAATGAGAGAAGCTCTACTCATTGAATTAATACGTGCAGTCAGTTTCATTGAATGGATGAGTGCAGTTTGTTTCAGTGAATGAAAGCGTTAGCCTCGAGACATTGAATAAACGAGAAAGGCTGCACTGATTGAATTAAGAAGTGTAGTCAGTTTCATAGAATGAATGCATGCAGTTTCTTTCATTGAATGCATGGCCAAAACTCGATTCATTGGAAATGAATGTTTCTCAGCGATTGAATGATTGCAGTTTGGTTCATTGATTGAAAGAATGCAGTTAAATACATTCCATTAATGAGTGAAGTTTGCATAATTAAATCATTGAATTACATTCGAATCTTTGAGTCAATGATTGAAATATGAAATAATGAATGTGTGTATGCAGGTTGTTTGATTGAATTAAAGAGTTAAGCTCGAGACATTGAATGAAAGAGAAAACCTCTACTCATTGAATCAACAGGTGCAGTTTGCTTCATGCACTAAATGTGTGTAGTTTGTTTGAACGAATCACTGCGCTAAGATTGTGGGTGTCAAGCAATGAGAGTACCTCTACCCATTCTGTTTCATTGTTTCATTGCAGTCTGTTTCATACATGCAGTTTGTTTCATTGAATGAACGCGTGAAGTTTATTCCATTGAATGAATGGCAAATGCTCGATTCATTTGAAACTACTTGCAGTGTTTCTCATCGAATGAATGATTGCAGTTTGATTCATTGATTGAATGAATGCACTTTTTTCACCCCATAAATGAGTTAAGGTCGCATAATTGAATCAATAAATTACAATCGATTCTTTGAATCAAAGATTGAAATATGAAATAATGAACGAGTGAATGTAGGTTGTTTCATTGAAAAAAAGAGTTATGCTCGAGACATTGAATGAAAGAGAAAAACTACACTCGTAGAATGAACACGTGTAGTTTGCTTCTTTGTATCAATGCGTTAAGCTTGTGGCAGTAAACGAATGAGAGTACGTCTACTCATTGAATTATCATGTGCAGTCTGTTTCATTGAATGAACGAGTGTAGTAATAAAAAGTTTGTTACATTGAAACAAGGAATAAAGGTATGATTCATGGAATCAATAATGGTACTTTGATTCAATGATTCAATGAATGCAGGTTGTTTCATTGAATTAAAGCGTTAAGCATAACACATTGAAGGAATGAGAGAAGCTCCACTCATTGAAATGACACGTGCAATTTTACTCATGGAGTGAATGTGTGCAGTTCGATTGAGACAGTGCATGAAGCTTGTGGTATTCAATGAATGAGAGTAGCTGTACTCATTGAATTGACAAGTGTAGTCTCTTTGATTGAATGAACTTGTGCAGTTTGATTCATTCAGTAAGTTTCTTTCATAGAAACAATGAATAAGGTTTGATTCATTGAATCAATTTTTGAAGTTTGATTCAATGAATCAATGAATGCAGTTGTTTCATTGAATCAAAGCGTTAAGCTTGACGCATTGAACGAAGCTCCACTCATTGATTTAAGACGTGCAATCAGTATCATTGAATGAATGCGTGTAGTTGATTCATTGAATGCACATGCGCAGTAGGATTCAGTATATAACTGAGTTACGTTTGTTCCATTGCAACAAGGAATAAGGTTTGATGCATTGAATCAATGATTGTAGTTTGATTCAATGATTGAATGAATGCAGTAGAATGAAAGCGTTGAACTTGACACATAGCATGAATAAGAGAAGTTCTAATAGCAGGTGTCAAGGAGTGAATGTTTTGTAGTTTGATTGAGACAATGTTTGAAGCTTGTGGCTTTGAATGAATTAGAGGAGCTGTACTCATTGAGTTGAGAAGTGCAGTCTCTTACATTGAATGAACGTGTGCAGTTTGATTCACTGAATAAGGGTGTTAAGTTTGTTTCATTGTTACGTCTGATTCCTTGGGGCAATCCTTGAAGTTTGATTCAATGAATGCAGTTTGAAATCGTTAAACTTGACATATTCAACGAATGAGAGAAGCTCTACTCATTGAATTAATACGTGCAGTCAGTTTCATTGAATGGATGAGTGCAGTTTGTTTCAGTGAATGAAAGCGTTAGCCTCGAGACATTGAATAAACGAGAAAGGCTGCACTGATTGAATTAAGAAGTGTAGTCAGTTTCATAGAATGAATGCATGCAGTTTCTTTCATTGAATGCATGGCCAAAACTCGATTCATTGGAAATGAATGTTTCTCAGCGATTGAATGATTGCAGTTTGGTTCATTGATTGAAAGAATGCAGTTAAATACATTCCATTAATGAGTGAAGTTTGCATAATTAAATCATTGAATTACATTCGAATCTTTGAGTCAATGATTGAAATATGAAATAATGAATGTGTGTATGCAGGTTGTTTGATTGAATTAAAGAGTTAAGCTCGAGACATTGAATGAAAGAGAAAACCTCTACTCATTGAATCAACAGGTGCAGTTTGCTTCATGCACTAAATGTGTGTAGTTTGTTTGAACGAATCACTGCGCTAAGATTGTGGGTGTCAAGCAATGAGAGTACCTCTACCCATTCTGTTTCATTGTTTCATTGCAGTCTGTTTCATACATGCAGTTTGTTTCATTGTATGAACGCGTGAAGTTTATTCCATTGAATGAATGGCAAATGCTCGATTCATTTGAAACTACTTGCAGTGTTTCTCATCGAATGAATGATTGCAGTTTGATTCATTGATTGAATGAATGCACTTTTTTCACCCCATAAATGAGTGAAGGTCGCATAATTAAATCAATAAATTACAATCGATTCTTTGAATCAAAGATTGAAATATGAAATAATGAACGAGTGAATGTAGGTTGTTTCATTGAAAAAAAGAGTTATGCTCGAGACATTGAATGAAAGAGAAAAACTACACTCGTAGAATGAACACGTGTAGTTTGCTTCTTTGTATCAATGCGTTAAGCTTGTGGCAGTAAACGAATGAGAGTACGTCTACTCATTGAATTATCATGTGCAGTCTGTTTCATTGAATGAACGAGTGTAGTAATAAAAAGTTTGTTACATTGAAACAAGGAATAAAGGTATGATTCATGGAATCAATAATGGTACTTTGATTCAATGATTCAATGAATGCAGGTTGTTTCATTGAATTAAAGCGTTAAGCATAACACATTGAAGGAATGAGAGAAGCTCCACTCATTGAAATGACACGTGCAATTTTACTCATGGAGTGAATGTGTGCAGTTCGATTGAGACAGTGCATGAAGCTTGTGGTATTCAATGAATGAGAGTAGCTGTACTCATTGAATTGACAAGTGTAGTCTCTTTGATTGAATGAACTTGTGCAGTTTGATTCATTCAGTAAGTTTCTTTCATCGAAACAATGAATAAGGTTTGATTCAATGAATCAATGAATGCAGCTTGTTTCATTGAATCAAAGCGTTAAGCTTGACGCATTGAACGAAGCTCCACTCATTGATTTAAGACGTGCAATCAGTATCATTGAATGAATGCGTGTAGTTGTTTCATTGAATGCACATGCGCAGTAGGATTCAGTATATAACTGAGTTACGTTTGTTCCATTGCAACAAGGAATAACGTTTGATGCATGGAATCAATGATTGTAGTTTGATTCAATGATTGAATGAATGCAGTAGAATGAAAGCGTTGAACTTGACACATAGCATGAATAAGAGAAGTTCTAATAGCAGGTGCATCTTGTTTCAAGGAGTGAATGTTTTGTAGTTTGATTGAGACAATGTTTGAAGCTTGTGGCTTTGAATGAATTAGAGGAGCTGTACTCATTGAATTGACAAGTGCAGTCTCTTTCATTGAATGAACGTGTGCAGTTTGATTCACTGAATAAGTGTGTTAAGTTTGTTTAATTGAAACAATGATTCATGAAACGTTTGATTCCTTGGGGCAATCCTTGAAGTTTGATTCAATGAATGCAGTTTGAAATCGTTAAACTTGACATATTCAACGAATGAGAGAAGCTCTACTCATTGAATTAATACGTGCAGTCAGTTTCATTGAATGGATGCATGCAGTTTGTTTCAGTGAATGAAAGCGTTAGCCTCGAGACATTGAATAAACGAGAAAGGCTGCACTTATTGAATTAAGAAGTGTAGTCAGTTTCATAGAATGAATGCATGCAGTTTCTTTCATTGAATGCATGGCCAAAACTTGATTCATTGGAAATGAATGTTTCTCAGCGAATGAATGATTGCAGTTTGGTTCATTGATTGAAAGAATGCAGTTAAATACATGCCATTAATGAGTGAAGTTTGCATAATTAAATCATTGAATTACATTCGAATCTTTGAGTCAATGATTGAAATATGAAATAATGAATGTGTGTATGCAGGTTGTTTCATTGAATTAAAGCGTTAAGCATAACACATTGAAGGAATGAGAGAAGCTCCACTCATTGAAATGACACGTGCAATTTTACTCATGGAGTGAATGTGTGCAGTTCGATTGAGACAGTGCATGAAGCTTGTGGTATTCAATGAATGAGAGTAGCTGTACTCATTGAATTGACAAGTGTAGTCTCTTTGATTGAATGAACTTGTGCAGTTAGATTCATTCAGTAAGTTTCTTTCATAGAAACAATGAATAAGGTTTGATTCATTGAATCAATGTTTGAAGTTTGATTCAATGAATCAATGAATGCAGTTGGTTTCATTGAATCAAAGCGTTAAGCTTGACGCATTGAACGAAGCTCCACTCATTGATTTAAGACGTGCAATCAGTATCATTGAATGAATGCGTGTAGTTGATTCATTGAATGCACATGCGCAGTAGGATTCAGTATATAACTGAGTTACGTTTGTTCCATTGCAACAAGGAATAAGGTTTGATGCATTGAATCAATGATTGTAGTTTGATTCAATGATTGAATGAATGCAGTAGAATGAAAGCGTTGAACTTGACACAGCATGAATAAGAGAAGTTCTAATAGTAGGTGTCAAGGAGTGAATGTTTTGTAGTTTGATTGAGACAATGTTTGAAGCTTGTGGCTTTGAATGAATTAGAGGAGCTGTACTCATTGAGTTGAGAAGTGCAGTCTCTTACATTGAATGAACGTGTGCAGTTTGATTCACTGAATAAGTGTGTTAAGTTTGTTTCATTGTTACGTCTGATTCCTTGGGGCAATCCTTGAAGTTTGATTCAATGAATGCAGTTTGAAATCGTTAAACTTGACATATTCAACGAATGAGAGAAGCTCTACTCATTGAATTAATACGTGCAGTCAGTTTCATTGAATGGATGCGTGCAGTTTGTTTCAGTGAATGAAAGCGTTAGCCTCGAGACATTGAATAAACGAGAAAGGCTGCACTTATTGAATTAAGAAGTGTAGTCAGTTTCATAGAATGAATGCATGCAGTTTCTTTCATTGAATGCATGGCCAAAACTCGATTCATTGGAAATGAATGTTTCTCAGCGAATGAATGATTGCAGTTTGGTTCATTGATTGAAAGAATGCAGTTAAATACATTCCATTAATGAGTGAAGTTTGCATAATTAAATCATTGAATTACATTCGAATCTTTGAGTCAATGATTGAAATATGAAATAATGAATGTGTGTATGCAGGTTGTTTGATTGAATTAAAGAGTTAAGCTCGAGACATTGAATGAAAGAGAAAACCTCTACTCATTGAATCAACAGGTGCAGTTTGCTTCATGCACTAAATGTGTGTAGTTTGTTTGAACGAATCACTGCGCTAAGATTGTGGGTGTCAAGCAATGAGAGTACCTCTACCCATTCTGTTTCATTGTTTCATTGCAGTCTGTTTCGTACATGCAGTTTGTTTCATTGTATGAACGCGTGAAGTTTATTCCATTGAATGAATGGCAAATGCTCGATTCATTTGAAACTACTTGCAGTGTTTCTCATCGAATGAATGATTGCAGTTTGATTCATTGATTGAATGAATGCACTTTTTTCACCCCATAAATGAGTTAAGGTCGCATAATTGAATCAATAAATTACAATCGATTCTTTGAATCAAAGATTGAAATATGAAATAATGAACGAGTGAATGTAGGTTGTTTCATTGAAAAAAAGAGTTACGCTCGAGACATTGAATGAAAGAGAAAAACTACACTCGTAGAATGAACACGTGTAGTTTGCTTCTTTGTATCAATGCGTTAAGCTTGTGGCAGTAAACGAATGAGAGTACCTCTACTCATTGAATTATCATGTGCAGTCTGTTTCATTGAATGAACGAGTGTAGTAATAAAAAGTTTGTTACATTGAAACAAGGAATAAAGGTATGATTCATGGAATCAATAATGGTACTTTGATTCAATGATTCAATGAATGCAGGTTGTTTCATTGAATTAAAGCGTTAAGCATAACACATTGAAGGAATGAGAGAAGCTCCACTCATTGAAATGACACGTGCAATTTTACTCATGGAGTGAATGTGTGCAGTTCGATTGAGACAGTGCATGAAGCTTGTGGTATTCAATGAATGAGAGTAGCTGTACTCATTGAATTGACAAGTGTAGTCTCTTTGATTGAATGAACTTGTGCAGTTTGATTCATTCAGTAAGTTTCTTTCATAGAAACAATGAATAAGGTTTGATTCATTGAATCAATGTTTGAAGTTTGATTCAATGAATCAATGAATGCAGCTTGTTTCATTGAATCAAAGCGTTAAGCTTGACGCATTGAACGAAGCTCCACTCATTGATTTAAGACGTGCAATCAGTATCATTGAATGAATGCGTGTAGTTGATTCATTGAATGCACATGCGCAGTAGGATTCAGTATATAACTGAGTTACGTTTGTTCCATTGCAACAAGGAATAAGGTTTGATGCATTGAATCAATGATTGTAGTTTGATTCAATGATTGAATGAATGCAGTAGAATGAAAGCGTTGAACTTGACACAGCATGAATAAGAGAAGTTCTAATAGCAGGTGTCAAGGAGTGAATGTTTTGTAGTTTGATTGAGACAATGTTTGAAGCTTGTGGCTTTGAATGAATTAGAGGAGCTGTACTCATTGAGTTGAGAAGTGCAGTCTCTTACATTGAATGAACGTGTGCAGTTTGATTCACTGAATAAGGGTGTTAAGTTTGTTTCATTGTTACGTCTGATTCCTTGGGGCAATCCTTGAAGTTTGATTCAATGAATGCAGTTTGAAATCGTTAAACTTGACATATTCAACGAATGAGAGAAGCTCTACTCATTGAATTAATACGTGCAGTCAGTTTCATTGAATGGATGAGTGCAGTTTGTTTCAGTGAATGAAAGCGTTAGCCTCGAGACATTGAATAAACGAGAAAGGCTGCACTTATTGAATTAAGAAGTGTAGTCAGTTTCATAGAATGAATGCATGCAGTTTCTTTCATTGAATGCATGGCCAAAACTCGATTCATTGGAAATGAATGTTTCTCAGCGATTGAATGATTGCAGTTTGGTTCATTGATTGAAAGAATGCAGTTAAATACATTCCATTAATGAGTGAAGTTTGCATAATTAAATCATTGAATTACATTCGAATCTTTGAGTCAATGATTGAAATATGAAATAATGAATGTGTGTATGCAGGTTGTTTGATTGAATTAAAGAGTTAAGCTCGAGACATTGAATGAAAGAGAAAACCTCTACTCATTGAATCAACAGGTGCAGTTTGCTTCATGCACTAAATGTGTGTAGTTTGTTTGAACGAATCACTGCGCTAAGATTGTGGGTGTCAAGCAATGAGAGTACCTCTACCCATTCTGTTTCATTGTTTCATTGCAGTCTGTTTCATACATGCAGTTTGTTTCATTGTATGAACGCGTGAAGTTTATTCCATTGAATGAATGGCAAATGCTCGATTCATTTGAAACTACTTGCAGTGTTTCTCATCGAATGAATGATTGCAGTTTGATTCATTGATTGAATGAATGCACTTTTTTCACCCCATAAATGAGTGAAGGTCGCATAATTAAATCAATAAATTACAATCGATTCTTTGAATCAAAGATTGAAATATGAAATAATGAACGAGTGAATGTAGGTTGTTTCATTGAAAAAAAGAGTTATGCTCGAGACATTGAATGAAAGAGAAAAACTACACTCGTAGAATGAACACGTGTAGTTTGCTTCTTTGTATCAATGCGTTAAGCTTGTGGCAGTAAACGAATGAGAGTACGTCTACTCATTGAATTATCATGTGCAGTCTGTTTCATTGAATGAACGAGTGTAGTAATAAAAAGTTTGTTACATTGAAACAAGGAATAAAGGTATGATTCATGGAATCAATAATGGTACTTTGATTCAATGATTCAATGAATGCAGGTTGTTTCATTGAATTAAAGCGTTAAGCATAACACATTGAAGGAATGAGAGAAGCTCCACTCATTGAAATGACACGTGCAATTTTACTCATGGAGTGAATGTGTGCAGTTCGATTGAGACAGTGCATGAAGCTTGTGGTATTCAATGAATGAGAGTAGCTGTACTCATTGAATTGACAAGTGTAGTCTCTTTGATTGAATGAACTTGTGCAGTTTGATTCATTCAGTAAGTTTCTTTCATCGAAACAATGAATAAGGTTTGATTCATTGAATCAATTTTTGAAGTTTGATTCAATGAATCAATGAATGCAGTTGTTTCATTGAATCAAAGCGTTAAGCTTGACGCATTGAACGAAGCTCCACTCATTGATTTAAGACGTGCAATCAGTATCATTGAATGAATGCGTGTAGTTGTTTCATTGAATGCACATGCGCAGTAGGATTCAGTATATAACTGAGTTACGTTTGTTCCATTGCAACAAGGAATAACGTTTGATGCATGGAATCAATGATTGTAGTTTGATTCAATGATTGAATGAATGCAGTAGAATGAAAGCGTTGAACTTGACACATAGCATGAATAAGAGAAGTTCTAATAGCAGGTGCATCTTGTTTCAAGGAGTGAATGTTTTGTAGTTTGATTGAGACAATTCATTCAAAGCTTGTGGCTTTGAATGAATTAGAGGAGCTGTACTCATTGAATTGACAAGTGCAGTCTCTTTCATTGAATGAACGTGTGCAGTTTGATTCACTGAATAAGTGTGTTAAGTTTGTTTAATTGAAACAATGATTCATGAAACGTTTGATTCCGTGGGGCAATCCTTGAAGTTTGATTCAATGAATGCAGTTTGAAATCGTTAAACTTGACATATTCAACGAATGAGAGAAGCTCTACTCATTGAATTAATACGTGCAGTCAGTTTCATTGAATGGATGCATGCAGTTTGTTTCAGTGAATGAAAGCGTTAGCCTCGAGACATTGAATAAACGAGAAAGGCTGCACTTATTGAATTAAGAAGTGTAGTCAGTTTCATAGAATGAATGCATGCAGTTTCTTTCATTGAATGCATGGCCAAAACTTGATTCATTGGAAATGAATGTTTCTCAGCGAATGAATGATTGCAGTTTGGTTCATTGATTGAAAGAATGCAGTTAAATACATGCCATTAATGAGTGAAGTTTGCATAATTAAATCATTGAATTACATTCGAATCTTTGAGTCAATGATTGAAATATGAAATAATGAATGTGTGTATGCAGGTTGTTTCATTGAATTAAAGCGTTAAGCATAACACATTGAAGGGATGAGAGAAGCTCCACTCATTGAAATGACACGTGCAATTTTACTCATGGAGTGAATGTGTGCAGTTCGATTGAGACAGTGCATGAAGCTTGTGGTATTCAATGAATGAGAGTAGCTGTACTCATTGAATTGACAAGTGTAGTCTCTTTGATTGAATGAACTTGTGCAGTTAGATTCATTCAGTAAGTTTCTTTCATAGAAACAATGAATAAGGTTTGATTCATTGAATCAATGTTTGAAGTTTGATTCAATGAATCAATGAATGCAGTTGGTTTCATTGAATCAAAGCGTTAAGCTTGACGCATTGAACGAAGCTCCACTCATTGATTTAAGACGTGCAATCAGTATCATTGAATGAATGCGTGTAGTTGATTCATTGAGTGCACATGCGCAGTAGGATTCAGTATATAACTGAGTTACGTTTGTTCCATTGCAACAAGGAATAAGGTTTGATGCATGGAATCAATGATTGTAGTTTGATTCAATGATTGAATGAATGCAGTAGAATGAAAGCGTTGAACTTGACACATAGCATGAATAAGAGAAGTTCTAATAGCAGGTGTCAAGGAGTGAATGTTTTGTAGTTTGATTGAGACAATGTTTGAAGCTTGTGGCTTTGAATGAATTAGAGGAGCTGTACTCATTGAATTGACAAGTGCAGTCTCTCACATTGAATGAACGTGTGCAGTTTGATTCACTGAATAAGTGTGTTAAGTTTGTTTCATTGTTACGTCTGATTCCTTGGGGCAATCCTTGAAGTTTGATTCAATGAATGCAGTTTGAAATCGTTAAACTTGACATATTCAACGAATGAGAGAAGCTCTACTCATTGAATTAATACGTGCAGTCAGTTTCATTGAATGGATGCGTGCAGTTTGTTTCAGTGAATGAAAGCGTTAGCCTCGAGACATTGAATAAACGAGAAAGGCTGCACTTATTGAATTAAGAAGTGTAGTCAGTTTCATAGAATGAATGCATGCAGTTTCTTTCATTGAATGCATGGCCAAAACTCGATTCATTGGAAATGAATGTTTCTCAGCGAATGAATGATTGCAGTTTGGTTCATTGATTGAAAGAATGCAGTTAAATACATTCCGTTAATGAGTGAAGTTTGCATAATTAAATCATTGAATTACATTCGAATCTTTGAGTCAATGATTGAAATATGAAATAATGAATGTGTGTATGCAGGTTGTTTGATTGAATTAAAGAGTTAAGCTCGAGACATTGAATGAAAGAGAAAACCTCTACTCATTGAATCAACAGGTGCAGTTTGCTTCATGCACTAAATGTGTGTAGTTTGTTTGAACGAATCACTGCGCTAAGCTTGTGGGTGTCAACCAATGAGAGTACCTCTACCCATTCTGTTTCATTGTTTCATTGCAGTCTGTTTCATACAAGCAGTTTGTTTCATTGTATGAACGCGTGAAGTTTATTCCATTGAATGAATGGCAAATGCTCGATTCATTTGAAACTACTTGCAGTGTTTCTCATCGAATGAATGATTGCAGTTTGATTCATTGATTGAATGAATGCACTTATTTTCACCCCATAAATGAGTGAAGGTCGCATAATTAAATCAATAAATTACAATCGATTCTTTGAATCAAAGATTGAAATATGAAATAATGAACGAGTGAATGTAGGTTGTTTCATTGAGAAAAAGAGTTATGCTCGAGACATTGAATGAAAGAGAAAAACTACACTCGTAGAATGAACACGTGTAGTTTGCTTCTTTGTATCAATGCGTTAAGCTTGTGGCAGTAAACGAATGAGAGTACGTCTACTCATTGAATTATCATGTGCAGTCTGTTTCATTGAATGAACGAGTGTAGTAATAAAAAGTTTGTTACATTGAAACAAGGAATAAAGGTATGATTCATGGAATCAATAATGGTACTTTGATTCAATGATTCAATGAATGCAGGTTGTTTCATTGAATTAAAGCGTTAAGCATAACACATTGAAGGAATGAGAGAAGCTCCACTCATTGAAATGACACGTGCAATTTTACTCATGGAGTGAATGTGTGCAGTTCGATTGAGACAGTGCATGAAGCTTGTGGTATTCAATGAATGAGAGTAGCTGTACTCATTGAATTGACAAGTGTAGTCTCTTTGATTGAATGAACTTGTGCAGTTTGATTCATTCAGTAAGTTTCTTTCATTGACACAATGAATAAGGTTTGATTCATTGAATCAATGTTTGAAGTTTGATTCAATGAATGCAGTTGGTTTCATTGAATCAAAGCGTTAAGCTTGACGCATTGAACGAAGCTCCACTCATTGATTTAAGACGTGCAATCAGTATCATTGAATGAATGCGTGTAGTTGATTCATTGAGTGCACATGCGCAGTAGGATTCAGTATATAACTGAGTTACGTTTGTTCCATTGCAACAAGGAATAAGGTTTGATGCATTGAATCAATGATTGTAGTTTGATTCAATGATTGAATGAATGCAGTAGAATGAAAGCGTTGAACTTGACACAGCATGAATAAGAGAAGTTCTAATAGTAGGTGTCAAGGAGTGAATGTTTTGTAGTTTGATTGAGACAATGTTTGAAGCTTGTGGCTTTGAATGAATTAGAGGAGCTGTACTCATTGAGTTGAGAAGTGCAGTCTCTTACATTGAATGAACGTGTGCAGTTTGATTCACTGAATAAGTGTGTTAAGTTTGTTTCATTGTTACGTCTGATTCCTTGGGGCAATCCTTGAAGTTTGATTCAATGAATGCAGTTTGAAATCGTTAAACTTGACATATTCAACGAATGAGAGAAGCTCTACTCATTGAATTAATACGTGCAGTCAGTTTCATTGAATGGATGCGTGCAGTTTGTTTCAGTGAATGAAAGCGTTAGCCTCGAGACATTGAATAAACGAGAAAGGCTGCACTTATTGAATTAAGAAGTGTAGTCAGTTTCATAGAATGAATGCATGCAGTTTCTTTCATTGAATGCATGGCCAAAACTCGATTCATTGGAAATGAATGTTTCTCAGCGAATGAATGATTGCAGTTTGGTTCATTGATTGAAAGAATGCAGTTAAATACATTCCATTAATGAGTGAAGTTTGCATAATTAAATCATTGAATTACATTCGAATCTTTGAGTCAATGATTGAAATATGAAATAATGAATGTGTGTATGCAGGTTGTTTGATTGAATTAAAGAGTTAAGCTCGAGACATTGAATGAAAGAGAAAACCTCTACTCATTGAATCAACAGGTGCAGTTTGCTTCATGCACTAAATGTGTGTAGTTTGTTTGAACGAATCACTGCGCTAAGATTGTGGGTGTCAAGCAATGAGAGTACCTCTACCCATTCTGTTTCATTGTTTCATTGCAGTCTGTTTCGTACATGCAGTTTGTTTCATTGTATGAACGCGTGAAGTTTATTCCATTGAATGAATGGCAAATGCTCGATTCATTTGAAACTACTTGCAGTGTTTCTCATCGAATGAATGATTGCAGTTTGATTCATTGATTGAATGAATGCACTTTTTTCACCCCATAAATGAGTTAAGGTCGCATAATTGAATCAATAAATTACAATCGATTCTTTGAATCAAAGATTGAAATATGAAATAATGAACGAGTGAATGTAGGTTGTTTCATTGAAAAAAAGAGTTACGCTCGAGACATTGAATGAAAGAGAAAAACTACACTCGTAGAATGAACACGTGTAGTTTGCTTCTTTGTATCAATGCGTTAAGCTTGTGGCAGTAAACGAATGAGAGTACCTCTACTCATTGAATTATCATGTGCAGTCTGTTTCATTGAATGAACGAGTGTAGTAATAAAAAGTTTGTTACATTGAAACAAGGAATAAAGGTATGATTCATGGAATCAATAATGGTACTTTGATTCAATGATTCAATGAATGCAGGTTGTTTCATTGAATTAAAGCGTTAAGCATAACACATTGAAGGAATGAGAGAAGATCCACTCATTGAAATGACACGTGCAATTTTACTCATGGAGTGAATGTGTGCAGTTCGATTGAGACAGTGCATGAAGCTTGTGGTATTCAATGAATGAGAGTAGCTGTACTCATTGAATTGACAAGTGTAGTCTCTTTGATTGAATGAACTTGTGCAGTTTGATTCATTCAGTAAGTTTCTTTCATAGAAACAATGAATAAGGTTTGATTCATTGAATCAATTTTTGAAGTTTGATTCAATGAATCAATGAATGCAGTTGTTTCATTGAATCAAAGCGTTAAGCTTGACGCATTGAACGAAGCTCCACTCATTGATTTAAGACGTGCAATCAGTATCATTGAATGAATGCGTGTAGTTGATTCATTGAGTGCACATGCGCAGTAGGATTCAGTATATAACTGAGTTACGTTTGTTCCATTGCAACAAGGAATAAGGTTTGATGCATTGAATCAATGATTGTAGTTTGATTCAATGATTGAATGAATGCAGTAGAATGAAAGCGTTGAACTTGACACAGCATGAATAAGAGAAGTTCTAATAGCAGGTGTCAAGGAGTGAATGTTTTGTAGTTTGATTGAGACAATGTTTGAAGCTTGTGGCTTTGAATGAATTAGAGGAGCTGCACTCATTGAGTTGAGAAGTGCAGTCTCTTACATTGAATGAACGTGTGCAGTTTGATTCACTGAATAAGTGTGTTCAGTTTGTTTCATTGTTACGTCTGATTCCTTGGGGCAATCCTTGAAGTTTGATTCAATGAATGCAGTTTGAAATCGTTAAACTTGACATATTCAACGAATGAGAGAAGCTCTACTCATTGAATTAATACGTGCAGTCAGTTTCATTGAATGGATGAGTGCAGTTTGTTTCAGTGAATGAAAGCGTTAGCCTCGAGACATTGAATAAACGAGAAAGGCTGCACTTATTGAATTAAGAAGTGTAGTCAGTTTCATAGAATGAATGCATGCAGTTTCTTTCATTGAATGCATGGCCAAAACTCGATTCATTGGAAATGAATGTTTCTCAGCGATTGAATGATTGCAGTTTGGTTCATTGATTGAAAGAATGCAGTTAAATACATTCCATTAATGAGTGAAGTTTGCATAATTAAATCATTGAATTACATTCGAATCTTTGAGTCAATGATTGAAATATGAAATAATGAATGTGTGTATGCAGGTTGTTTGATTGAATTAAAGAGTTAAGCTCGAGACATTGAATGAAAGAGAAAACCTCTACTCATTGAATCAACAGGTGCAGTTTGCTTCATGCACTAAATGTGTGTAGTTTGTTTGAACGAATCACTGCGCTAAGATTGTGGGTGTCAAGCAATGAGAGTACCTCTACCCATTCTGTTTCATTGTTTCATTGCAGTCTGTTTCATACATGCAGTTTGTTTCATTGTATGAACGCGTGAAGTTTATTCCATTGAATGAATGGCAAATGCTCGATTCATTTGAAACTACTTGCAGTGTTTCTCATCGAATGAATGATTGCAGTTTGATTCATTGATTGAATGAATGCACTTTTTTCACCCCATAAATGAGTGAAGGTCGCATAATTAAATCAATAAATTACAATCGATTCTTTGAATCAAAGATTGAAATATGAAATAATGAACGAGTGAATGTAGGTTGTTTCATTGAAAAAAAGAGTTATGCTCGAGACATTGAATGAAAGAGAAAAACTACACTCGTAGAATGAACACGTGTAGTTTGCTTCTTTGTATCAATGCGTTAAGCTTGTGGCAGTAAACGAATGAGAGTACGTCTACTCATTGAATTATCATGTGCAGTCTGTTTCATTGAATGAACGAGTGTAGTAATAAAAAGTTTGTTACATTGAAACAAGGAATAAAGGTATGATTCATGGAATCAATAATGGTACTTTGATTCAATGATTCAATGAATGCAGGTTGTTTCATTGAATTAAAGCGTTAAGCATAACACATTGAAGGAATGAGAGAAGCTCCACTCATTGAAATGACACGTGCAATTTTACTCATGGAGTGAATGTGTGCAGTTCGATTGAGACAGTGCATGAAGCTTGTGGTATTCAATGAATGAGAGTAGCTGTACTCATTGAATTGACAAGTGTAGTCTCTTTGATTGAATGAACTTGTGCAGTTTGATTCATTCAGTAAGTTTCTTTCATCGAAACAATGAATAAGGTTTGATTCATTGAATCAATTTTTGAAGTTTGATTCAATGAATCAATGAATGCAGTTGTTTCATTGAATCAAAGCGTTAAGCTTGACGCATTGAACGAAGCTCCACTCATTGATTTAAGACGTGCAATCAGTATCATTGAATGAATGCGTGTAGTTGTTTCATTGAATGCACATGCGCAGTAGGATTCAGTATATAACTGAGTTACGTTTGTTCCATTGCAACAAGGAATAACGTTTGATGCATGGAATCAATGATTGTAGTTTGATTCAATGATTGAATGAATGCAGTAGAATGAAAGCGTTGAACTTGACACATAGCATGAATAAGAGAAGTTCTAATAGCAGGTGCATCTTGTTTCAAGGAGTGAATGTTTTGTAGTTTGATTGAGACAATTCATTCAAAGCTTGTGGCTTTGAATGAATTAGAGGAGCTGTACTCATTGAATTGACAAGTGCAGTCTCTTTCATTGAATGAACGTGTGCAGTTTGATTCACTGAATAAGTGTGTTAAGTTTGTTTCATTGAAACAATGATTCATGAAACGTTTGATTCCTTGGGGCAATCCTTGAAGTTTGATTCAATGAATGCAGTTTGAAATCGTTAAACTTGACATATTCAACGAATGAGAGAAGCTCTACTCATTGAATTAATACGTGCAGTCAGTTTCATTGAATGGATGCGTGCAGTTTGTTTCAGTGAATGAAAGCGTTAGCCTCGAGACATTGAATAAACGAGAAAGGCTGCACTTATTGAATTAAGAAGTGTAGTCAGTTTCATAGAATGAATGCATGCAGTTTCTTTCATTGAATGCATGGCCAAAACTTGATTCATTGGAAATGAATGTTTCTCAGCGAATGAATGATTGCAGTTTGGTTCATTGATTGAAAGAATGCAGTTAAATACATTCCATTAATGAGTGAAGTTTGCATAATTAAATCATTGAATTACATTCGAATCTTTGAGTCAATGATTGAAATATGAAATAATGAATGTGTGTATGCAGGTTGTTTCATTGAATTAAAGCGTTAAGCTCGAGACATTGAAGGAATGAGAGAAGCTCACTCATTGAAATGACACGTGCAATTTTACTCATGGAGTGAATGTGTGCAGTTAGATTGAGACAGTGCATGAAGCTTGTGGTATTCAATGAATGAGAGTAGCTGTACTCATTGAATTGACAAGTGTAGTCTCTTTGATTGAATGAACTTGTGCAGTTAGATACATTCAGTAAGTTTCTTTCATAGAAACAATGAATAAGGTTTGATTCATTGAATCAATGTTTGAAGTTTGATTCAATGAATCAATGAATGCAGTTGGTTTCATTGAATCAAAGCGTTAAACTTGACGCATTGAACGAAGCTCCACTCATTGATTTAAGACGTGCAATCAGTATCATTGAATGAATGCGTGTAGTTGATTCATTGAGTGCACATGCGCAGTAGGATTCAGTATATAACTGAGTTACGTTTAGATTAGATTAGATTAGATTAGACTTACAGTGTGGAAACAGGCCCTTGGCCCAACAAGTCCACACCGACCCGCCGAAGCGCAACCCACCCATACCCCTACATTTACCCCTTACCTAACACTACGGGCAATTTAGCTTGGCCAATTCACCTGACCTGCACATCTTTGTGACTGTGGGAGGAAACCGGAGCACCCGGAGGAAACCCACGCAGACAAGGGGAGAACGTGCAAACTCCACACAGTCAGTCGCCTGAGTCGGGAATTGAACCCGGGTCTACAGGCGCTGTGAGGCAGCAGTGCTAACCACTGTGCCACCGTGCCGCCATTTGCAACAAGGAATTTTTGTTCCATTGCAACAAGGAATAAGGTTTGATGCATTGAATCAATGATTGTAGTTTGATTCAATGATTGAATGAATGCAGTAGAATGAAAGCGTTGAACTTGACACATAGCATGAATAAGAGAAGTTCTAATAGCAGGTGTCAAGGAGTGAATGTTTTGTAGTTTGATTGAGACAATGTTTGAAGCTTGTGGCTTTGAATGAATTAGAGGAGCTGTACTCATTGAATTGACAAGTGCAGTCTCTTTCATTGAATGAACGTGTGCAGTTTGATTCACTGAATAAGTGTGTTAAGTTTGTTTCATTGTTACGTCTGATTCCTTGGGGCAATCCTTGAAGTTTGATTCAATGAATGCAGTTTGAAATCGTTAAACTTGACATATTCAACGAATGAGAGAAGCTCTACTCATTGAATTAATACGTGCAGTCAGTTTCATTGAATGGATGCGTGCAGTTTGTTTCAGTGAATGAAAGCGTTAGCCTCGAGACATTGAATAAACGAGAAAGGGTGCACTTATTGAATTAAGAAGTGTAGTTTGTTACATAGAATGAATGCATGCAGTTTCTTTCATTGAATGCATGGCCAAAACTCGATTCATTGGAAATGAATGTTTCTCAGCGAATGAATGATTGCAGTTTGGTTCATTGATTGAAAGAATGCAGTTAAATACATTCCATTAATGAGTGAAGTTTGCATAATTAAATCATTGAATTACATTCGAATCTTTGAGTCAATGATTGAAATATGAAATAATGAATGTGTGTATGCAGGTTGTTTCATTGAATTAAAGAGTTAAGCTCGAGACATTGAATGAAAGAGAAAACCTCTACTCATTGAATCAACAGGTGCAGTTTGCTTCATGCACTAAACGTGTGTAGTTTGTTTGAACGAATCACTGCGCTAAGTTTGTGGGTGTCAAGCAATGAGAGTACCTCTACCCATTCTGTTTCATTGTTTCATTGCAGTCTGATTCATACATGCAGTTTGTTTCATTGTATGAACGCGTGAAGTTTATTCCATTGAATGAATGGCAAATGCTCGATTCATTTGAAACTACTTGCAGTGTTTCTCATCGAATGAATGATTGCAGTTTGATTCATTGATTGAATGAATGCACTTATTTTCACCCCATAAATGAGTGAAGGTCGCATAATTAAATCAATAAATTACAATCGATTCTTTGAATCAAAGATTGAAATATGAAATAATGAACGAGTGAATGTAGGTTGTTTCATTGAGAAAAAGAGTTATGCTCGAGACATTGAATGAAAGAGAAAAACTACACTCGTAGAATGAACACGTGTAGTTTGCTTCTTTGTATCAATGCGTTAAGCTTGTGGCAGTAAACGAATGAGAGTACGTCTACTCATTGAATTATCATGTGCAGTCTGTTTCATTGAATGAACGAGTGTAGTAATAAAAAGTTTGTTACATTGAAACAAGGAATAAAGGTATGATTCATGGAATCAATAATGGTACTTTGATTCAATGATTCAATGAATGCAGGTTGTTTCATTGAATTAAAGCGTTAAGCATAACACATTGAAGGAATGAGAGAAGCTCCACTCATTGAAATGACACGTGCAATTTTACTCATGGAGTGAATGTGTGCAGTTCGATTGAGACAGTGCATGAAGCTTGTGGTATTCAATGAATGAGAGTAGCTGTACTCATTGAATTGACAAGTGTAGTCTCTTTGATTGAATGAACTTGTGCAGTTTGATTCATTCAGTAAGTTTCTTTCATTGACACAATGAATAAGGTTTGATTCATTGAATCAATGTTTGAAGTTTGATTCAATGAATGCAGTTGGTTTCATTGAATCAAAGCGTTAAGCTTGACGCATTGAACGAAGCTCCACTCATTGATTTAAGACGTGCAATCAGTATCATTGAATGAATGCGTGTAGTTGATTCATTGAGTGCACATGCGCAGTAGGATTCAGTATATAACTGAGTTACGTTTGTTCCATTGCAACAAGGAATAAGGTTTGATGCATTGAATCAATGATTGTAGTTTGATTCAATGATTGAATGAATGCAGTAGAATGAAAGCGTTGAACTTGACACATAGCATGAATAAGAGAAGTTCTAATAGTAGGTGTCAAGGAGTGAATGTTTTGTAGTTTGATTGAGACAATGTTTGAAGCTTGTGGCTTTGAATGAATTAGAGGAGCTGTACTCATTGAGTTGAGAAGTGCAGTCTCTTACATTGAATGAACGTGTGCAGTTTGATTCACTGAATAAGTGTGTTAAGTTTGTTTCATTGTTACGTCTGATTCCTTGGGGCAATCCTTGAAGTTTGATTCAATGAATGCAGTTTGAAATCGTTAAACTTGACATATTCAACGAATGAGAGAAGCTCTACTCATTGAATTAATACGTGCAGTCAGTTTCATTGAATGGATGCGTGCAGTTTGTTTCAGTGAATGAAAGCGTTAGCCTCGAGACATTGAATAAACGAGAAAGGCTGCACTTATTGAATTAAGAAGTGTAGTCAGTTTCATAGAATGAATGCATGCAGTTTCTTTCATTGAATGCATGGCCAAAACTCGATTCATTGGAAATGAATGTTTCTCAGCGAATGAATGATTGCAGTTTGGTTCATTGATTGAAAGAATGCAGTTAAATACATTCCATTAATGAGTGAAGTTTGCATAATTAAATCATTGAATTACATTCGAATCTTTGAGTCAATGATTGAAATATGAAATAATGAATGTGTGTATGCAGGTTGTTTGATTGAATTAAAGAGTTAAGCTCGAGACATTGAATGAAAGAGAAAACCTCTACTCATTGAATCAACAGGTGCAGTTTGCTTCATGCACTAAATGTGTGTAGTTTGTTTGAACGAATCACTGCGCTAAGATTGTGGGTGTCAAGCAATGAGAGTACCTCTACCCATTCTGTTTCATTGTTTCATTGCAGTCTGTTTCGTACATGCAGTTTGTTTCATTGTATGAACGCGTGAAGTTTATTCCATTGAATGAATGGCAAATGCTCGATTCATTTGAAACTACTTGCAGTGTTTCTCATCGAATGAATGATTGCAGTTTGATTCATTGATTGAATGAATGCACTTTTTTCACCCCATAAATGAGTTAAGGTCGCATAATTGAATCAATAAATTACAATCGATTCTTTGAATCAAAGATTGAAATATGAAATAATGAACGAGTGAATGTAGGTTGTTTCATTGAAAAAAAGAGTTACGCTCGAGACATTGAATGAAAGAGAAAAACTACACTCGTAGAATGAACACGTGTAGTTTGCTTCTTTGTATCAATGCGTTAAGCTTGTGGCAGTAAACGAATGAGAGTACCTCTACTCATTGAATTATCATGTGCAGTCTGTTTCATTGAATGAACGAGTGTAGTAATAAAAAGTTTGTTACATTGAAACAAGGAATAAAGGTATGATTCATGGAATCAATAATGGTACTTTGATTCAATGATTCAATGAATGCAGGTTGTTTCATTGAATTAAAGCGTTAAGCATAACACATTGAAGGAATGAGAGAAGCTCCACTCATTGAAATGACACGTGCAATTTTACTCATGGAGTGAATGTGTGCAGTTCGATTGAGACAGTGCATGAAGCTTGTGGTATTCAATGAATGAGAGTAGCTGTACTCATTGAATTGACAAGTGTAGTCTCTTTGATTGAATGAACTTGTGCAGTTTGATTCATTCAGTAAGTTTCTTTCATAGAAACAATGAATAAGGTTTGATTCATTGAATCAATTTTTGAAGTTTGATTCAATGAATCAATGAATGCAGTTGTTTCATTGAATCAAAGCGTTAAGCTTGACGCATTGAACGAAGCTCCACTCATTGATTTAAGACGTGCAATCAGTATCATTGAATGAATGCGTGTAGTTGATTCATTGAGTGCACATGCGCAGTAGGATTCAGTATATAACTGAGTTACGTTTGTTCCATTGCAACAAGGAATAAGGTTTGATGCATTGAATCAATGATTGTAGTTTGATTCAATGATTGAATGAATGCAGTAGAATGAAAGCGTTGAACTTGACACAGCATGAATAAGAGAAGTTCTAATAGCAGGTGTCAAGGAGTGAATGTTTTGTAGTTTGATTGAGACAATGTTTGAAGCTTGTGGCTTTGAATGAATTAGAGGAGCTGCACTCATTGAGTTGAGAAGTGCAGTCTCTTACATTGAATGAACGTGTGCAGTTTGATTCACTGAATAAGGGTGTTAAGTTTGTTTCATTGTTACGTCTGATTCCTTGGGGCAATCCTTGAAGTTTGATTCAATGAATGCAGTTTGAAATCGTTAAACTTGACATATTCAACGAATGAGAGAAGCTCTACTCATTGAATTAATACGTGCAGTCAGTTTCATTGAATGGATGAGTGCAGTTTGTTTCAGTGAATGAAAGCGTTAGCCTCGAGACATTGAATAAACGAGAAAGGCTGCACTTATTGAATTAAGAAGTGTCGTCAGTTTCATAGAATGAATGCATGCAGTTTGTTTCATTGAATGCATGGCCAAAACTCGATTCATTGGAAATGAATGTTTCTCAGCGATTGAATGATTGCAGTTTGGTTCATTGATTGAAAGAATGCAGTTAAATACATTCCATTAATGAGTGAAGTTTGCATAATTAAATCATTGAATTACATTCGAATCTTTGAGTCAATGATTGAAATATGAAATAATGAATGTGTGTATGCAGGTTGTTTGATTGAATTAAAGAGTTAAGCTCGAGACATTGAATGAAAGAGAAAACCTCTACTCATTGAATCAACAGGTGCAGTTTGCTTCATGCACTAAATGTGTGTAGTTTGTTTGAACGAATCACTGCGCTAAGATTGTGGGTGTCAAGCAATGAGAGTACCTCTACCCATTCTGTTTCATTGTTTCATTGCAGTCTGTTTCATACATGCAGTTTGTTTCATTGTATGAACGCGTGAAGTTTATTCCATTGAATGAATGGCAAATGCTCGATTCATTTGAAACTACTTGCAGTGTTTCTCATCGAATGAATGATTGCAGTTTGATTCATTGATTGAATGAATGCACTTTTTTCACCCCATAAATGAGTGAAGGTCGCATAATTAAATCAATAAATTACAATCGATTCTTTGAATCAAAGATTGAAATATGAAATAATGAACGAGTGAATGTAGGTTGTTTCATTGAAAAAAAGAGTTATGCTCGAGACATTGAATGAAAGAGAAAAACTACACTCGTAGAATGAACACGTGTAGTTTGCTTCTTTGTATCAATGCGTTAAGCTTGTGGCAGTAAACGAATGAGAGTACGTCTACTCATTGAATTATCATGTGCAGTCTGTTTCATTGAATGAACGAGTGTAGTAATAAAAAGTTTGTTACATTGAAACAAGGAATAAAGGTATGATTCATGGAATCAATAATGGTACTTTGATTCAATGATTCAATGAATGCAGGTTGTTTCATTGAATTAAAGCGTTAAGCATAACACATTGAAGGAATGAGAGAAGCTCCACTCATTGAAATGACACGTGCAATTTTACTCATGGAGTGAATGTGTGCAGTTCGATTGAGACAGTGCATGAAGCTTGTGGTATTCAATGAATGAGAGTAGCTGTACTCATTGAATTGACAAGTGTAGTCTCTTTGATTGAATGAACTTGTGCAGTTTGATTCATTCAGTAAGTTTCTTTCATCGAAACAATGAATAAGGTTTGATTCATTGAATCAATTTTTGAAGTTTGATTCAATGAATCAATGAATGCAGTTGTTTCATTGAATCAAAGCGTTAAGCTTGACGCATTGAACGAAGCTCCACTCATTGATTTAAGACGTGCAATCAGTATCATTGAATGAATGCGTGTAGTTGTTTCATTGAATGCACATGCGCAGTAGGATTCAGTATATAACTGAGTTACGTTTGTTCCATTGCAACAAGGAATAACGTTTGATGCATTGAATCAATGATTGTAGTTTGATTCAATGATTGAATGAATGCAGTAGAATGAAAGCGTTGAACTTGACACATAGCATGAATAAGAGAAGTTCTAATAGCAGGTGCATCTTGTTTCAAGGAGTGAATGTTTTGTAGTTTGATTGAGACAATTCATTCAAAGCTTGTGGCTTTGAATGAATTAGAGGAGCTGTACTCATTGAATTGACAAGTGCAGTCTCTTTCATTGAATGAACGTGTGCAGTTTGATTCACTGAATAAGTGTGTTAAGTTTGTTTCATTGAAACAATGATTCATGAAACGTTTGATTCCTTGGGGCAATCCTTGAAGTTTGATTCAATGAATGCAGTTTGAAATCGTTAAACTTGACATATTCAACGAATGAGAGAAGCTCTACTCATTGAATTAATACGTGCAGTCAGTTTCATTGAATGGATGCGTGCAGTTTGTTTCAGTGAATGAAAGCGTTAGCCTCGAGACATTGAATAAACGAGAAAGGCTGCACTTATTGAATTAAGAAGTGTAGTCAGTTTCATAGAATGAATGCATGCAGTTTCTTTCATTGAATGCATGGCCAAAACTTGATTCATTGGAAATGAATGTTTCTCAGCGAATGAATGATTGCAGTTTGGTTCATTGATTGAAAGAATGCAGTTAAATACATTCCATTAATGAGTGAAGTTTGCATAATTAAATCATTGAATTACATTCGAATCTTTGAGTCAATGATTGAAATATGAAATAATGAATGTGTGTATGCAGGTTGTTTCATTGAATTAAAGCGTTAAGCTAACACATTGAAGGAATGAGAAAAGCTCCACTCATTGAATGACACGTGCAATTTTACTCATGGAGTGAATGTGTGCAGTTCGATTGAGACAGTGCATGAAGCTTGTGGTATTCAATGAATGAGAGTAGCTGTACTCATTGAATTGACAAGTGTAGTCTCTTTGATTGAATGAACTTGTGCAGTTAGATACATTCAGTAAGTTTCTTTCATAGAAACAATGAATAAGGTTTGATTCATTGAATCAATGTTTGAAGTTTGATTCAATGAATCAATGAATGCAGTTGGTTTCATTGAATCAAAGCGTTAAACTTGACGCATTGAACGAAGCTCCACTCATTGATTTAAGACGTGCAATCAGTATCATTGAATGAATGCGTGTAGTTGATTCATTGAGTGCACATGCGCAGTAGGATTCAGTATATAACTGAGTTACGTTTAGATTAGATTAGATTAGATTAGACTTACAGTGTGGAAACAGGCCCTTCGGCCCAACAAGTCCACACCGACCCGCCGAAGCGCAACCCACCCATACCCCTACATTTACCCCTTACCTAACACTACGGGCAATTTAGCTTGGCCAATTCACCTGACCTGCACATCTTTGTGACTGTGGGAGGAAACCGGAGCACCCGGAGGAAACCCACGCAGACACGGGGAGAACGTGCAAACTCCACACAGTCAGTCGCCTGAGTCGGGAATTGAACCCGGGTCTACAGGCGCTGTGAGGCAGCAGTGCTAACCACTGTGCCACCGTGCCGCCATTTGCAACAAGGAATTTTTGTTCCATTGCAACAAGGAATAAGGTTTGATGCATTGAATCAATGATTGTAGTTTGATTCAATGATTGAATGAATGCAGTAGAATGAAAGCGTTGAACTTGACACATAGCATGAATAAGAGAAGTTCTAATAGCAGGTGTCAAGGAGTGAATGTTTTGTAGTTTGATTGAGACAATGTTTGAAGCTTGTGGCTTTGAATGAATTAGAGGAGCTGTACTCATTGAATTGACAAGTGCAGTCTCTTTCATTGAATGAACGTGTGCAGTTTGATTCACTGAATAAGTGTGTTAAGTTTGTTTCATTGTTACGTCTGATTCCTTGGGGCAATCCTTGAAGTTTGATTCAATGAATGCAGTTTGAAATCGTTAAACTTGACATATTCAACGAATGAGAGAAGCTCTACTCATTGAATTAATACGTGCAGTCAGTTTCATTGAATGGATGCGTGCAGTTTGTTTCAGTGAATGAAAGCGTTAGCCTCGAGACATTGAATAAACGAGAAAGGGTGCACTTATTGAATTAAGAAGTGTAGTTTGTTACATAGAATGAATGCATGCAGTTTCTTTCATTGAATGCATGGCCAAAACTCGATTCATTGGAAATGAATGTTTCTCAGCGAATGAATGATTGCAGTTTGGTTCATTGATTGAAAGAATGCAGTTAAATACATTCCATTAATGAGTGAAGTTTGCATAATTAAATCATTGAATTACATTCGAATCTTTGAGTCAATGATTGAAATATGAAATAATGAATGTGTGTATGCAGGTTGTTTCATTGAATTAAAGAGTTAAGCTCGAGACATTGAATGAAAGAGAAAACCTCTACTCATTGAATCAACAGGTGCAGTTTGCTTCATGCACTAAACGTGTGTAGTTTGTTTGAACGAATCACTGCGCTAAGTTTGTGGGTGTCAAGCAATGAGAGTACCTCTACCCATTCTGTTTCATTGTTTCATTGCAGTCTGATTCATACATGCAGTTTGTTTCATTGTATGAACGCGTGAAGTTTATTCCATTGAATGAATGGCAAATGCTCGATTCATTTGAAACTACTTGCAGTGTTTCTCATCGAATGAATGATTGCAGTTTGATTCATTGATTGAATGAATGCACTTATTTTCACCCCATAAATGAGTGAAGGTCGCATAATTAAATCAATAAATTACAATCGATTCTTTGAATCAAAGATTGAAATATGAAATAATGAACGAGTGAATGTAGGTTGTTTCATTGAGAAAAAGAGTTATGCTCGAGACATTGAATGAAAGAGAAAAACTACACTCGTAGAATGAACACGTGTAGTTTGCTTCTTTGTATCAATGCGTTAAGCTTGTGGCAGTAAACGAATGAGAGTACGTCTACTCATTGAATTATCATGTGCAGTCTGTTTCATTGAATGAACGAGTGTAGTAATAAAAAGTTTGTTACATTGAAACAAGGAATAAAGGTATGATTCATGGAATCAATAATGGTACTTTGATTCAATGATTCAATGAATGCAGGTTGTTTCATTGAATTAAAGCGTTAAGCATAACACATTGAAGGAATGAGAGAAGCTCCACTCATTGAAATGACACGTGCAATTTTACTCATGGAGTGAATGTGTGCAGTTCGATTGAGACAGTGCATGAAGCTTGTGGTATTCAATGAATGAGAGTAGCTGTACTCATTGAATTGACAAGTGTAGTCTCTTTGATTGAATGAACTTGTGCAGTTTGATTCATTCAGTAAGTTTCTTTCATTGACACAATGAATAAGGTTTGATTCATTGAATCAATGTTTGAAGTTTGATTCAATGAATGCAGTTGGTTTCATTGAATCAAAGCGTTAAGCTTGACGCATTGAACGAAGCTCCACTCATTGATTTAAGACGTGCAATCAGTATCATTGAATGAATGCGTGTAGTTGATTCATTGAGTGCACATGCGCAGTAGGATTCAGTATATAACTGAGTTACGTTTGTTACATTGCAACAAGGAATAAGGTTTGATGCATTGAATCAATGATTGTAGTTTGATTCAATGATTGAATGAATGCAGTAGAATGAAAGCGTTGAACTTGACACAGCATGAATAAGAGAAGTTCTAATAGTAGGTGTCAAGGAGTGAATGTTTTGTAGTTTGATTGAGACAATGTTTGAAGCTTGTGGCTTTGAATGAATTAGAGGAGCTGTACTCATTGAGTTGAGAAGTGCAGTCTCTTACATTGAATGAACGTGTGCAGTTTGATTCACTGAATAAGTGTGTTCAGTTTGTTTCATTGTTACGTCTGATTCCTTGGGGCAATCCTTGAAGTTTGATTCAATGAATGCAGTTTGAAATCGTTAAACTTGACATATTCAACGAATGAGAGAAGCTCTACTCATTGAATTAATACGTGCAGTCAGTTTCATTGAATGGATGCGTGCAGTTTGTTTCAGTGAATGAAAGCGTTAGCCTCGAGACATTGAATAAACGAGAAAGGCTGCACTTATTGAATTAAGAAGTGTAGTCAGTTTCATAGAATGAATGCATGCAGTTTCTTTCATTGAATGCATGGCCAAAACTCGATTCATTGGAAATGAATGTTTCTCAGCGAATGAATGATTGCAGTTTGGTTCATTGATTGAAAGAATGCAGTTAAATACATTCCATTAATGAGTGAAGTTTGCATAATTAAATCATTGAATTACATTCGAATCTTTGAGTCAATGATTGAAATATGAAATAATGAATGTGTGTATGCAGGTTGTTTGATTGAATTAAAGAGTTAAGCTCGAGACATTGAATGAAAGAGAAAACCTCTACTCATTGAATCAACAGGTGCAGTTTGCTTCATGCACTAAATGTGTGTAGTTTGTTTGAACGAATCACTGCGCTAAGATTGTGGGTGTCAAGCAATGAGAGTACCTCTACCCATTCTGTTTCATTGTTTCATTGCAGTCTGTTTCATACATGCAGTTTGTTTCATTGAATGAACGCGTGAAGTTTATTCCATTGAATGAATGGCAAATGCTCGATTCATTTGAAACTACTTGCAGTGTTTCTCATCGAATGAATGATTGCAGTTTGATTCATTGATTGAATGAATGCACTTTTTTCACCCCATAAATGAGTTAAGGTCGCATAATTGAATCAATAAATTACAATCGATTCTTTGAATCAAAGATTGAAATATGAAATAATGAACGAGTGAATGTAGGTTGTTTCATTGAAAAAAAGAGTTATGCTCGAGACATTGAATGAAAGAGAAAAACTACACTCGTAGAATGAACACGTGTAGTTTGCTTCTTTGTATCAATGCGTTAAGCTTGTGGCAGTAAACGAATGAGAGTACGTCTACTCATTGAATTATCATGTGCAGTCTGTTTCATTGAATGAACGAGTGTAGTAATAAAAAGTTTGTTACATTGAAACAAGGAATAAAGGTATGATTCATGGAATCAATAATGGTACTTTGATTCAATGATTCAATGAATGCAGGTTGTTTCATTGAATTAAAGCGTTAAGCATAACACATTGAAGGAATGAGAGAAGCTCCACTCATTGAAATGACACGTGCAATTTTACTCATGGAGTGAATGTGTGCAGTTCGATTGAGACAGTGCATGAAGCTTGTGGTATTCAATGAATGAGAGTAGCTGTACTCATTGAATTGACAAGTGTAGTCTCTTTGATTGAATGAACTTGTGCAGTTTGATTCATTCAGTAAGTTTCTTTCATAGAAACAATGAATAAGGTTTGATTCATTGAATCAATTTTTGAAGTTTGATTCAATGAATCAATGAATGCAGTTGTTTCATTGAATCAAAGCGTTAAGCTTGACGCATTGAACGAAGCTCCACTCATTGATTTAAGACGTGCAATCAGTATCATTGAATGAATGCGTGTAGTTGATTCATTGAGTGCACATGCGCAGTAGGATTCAGTATATAACTGAGTTACGTTTGTTCCATTGCAACAAGGAATAAGGTTTGATGCATTGAATCAATGATTGTAGTTTGATTCAATGATTGAATGAATGCAGTAGAATGAAAGCGTTGAACTTGACACAGCATGAATAAGAGAAGTTCTAATAGCAGGTGTCAAGGAGTGAATGTTTTGTAGTTTGATTGAGACAATGTTTGAAGCTTGTGGCTTTGAATGAATTAGAGGAGCTGCACTCATTGAGTTGAGAAGTGCAGTCTCTTACATTGAATGAACGTGTGCAGTTTGATTCACTGAATAAGGGTGTTAAGTTTGTTTCATTGTTACGTCTGATTCCTTGGGGCAATCCTTGAAGTTTGATTCAATGAATGCAGTTTGAAATCGTTAAACTTGACATATTCAACGAATGAGAGAAGCTCTACTCATTGAATTAATACGTGCAGTCAGTTTCATTGAATGGATGAGTGCAGTTTGTTTCAGTGAATGAAAGCGTTAGCCTCGAGACATTGAATAAACGAGAAAGGCTGCACTTATTGAATTAAGAAGTGTCGTCAGTTTCATAGAATGAATGCATGCAGTTTCTTTCATTGAATGCATGGCCAAAACTCGATTCATTGGAAATGAATGTTTCTCAGCGAATGAATGATTGCAGTTTGGTTCATTGATTGAAAGAATGCAGTTAAATACATTCCATTAATGAGTGAAGTTTGCATAATTAAATCATTGAATTACATTCGAATCTTTGAGTCAATGATTGAAATATGAAATAATGAATGTGTGTATGCAGGTTGTTTGATTGAATTAAAGAGTTAAGCTCGAGACATTGAATGAAAGAGAAAACCTCTACTCATTGAATCAACAGGTGCAGTTTGCTTCATGCACTAAATGTGTGTAGTTTGTTTGAACGAATCACTGCGCTAAGATTGTGGGTGTCAAGCAATGAGAGTACCTCTACCCATTCTGTTTCATTGTTTCATTGCAGTCTGTTTCATACATGCAGTTTGTTTCATTGTATGAACGCGTGAAGTTTATTCCATTGAATGAATGGCAAATGCTCGATTCATTTGAAACTACTTGCAGTGTTTCTCATCGAATGAATGATTGCAGTTTGATTCATTGATTGAATGAATGCACTTTTTTCACCCCATAAATGAGTGAAGGTCGCATAATTAAATCAATAAATTACAATCGATTCTTTGAATCAAAGATTGAAATATGAAATAATGAACGAGTGAATGTAGGTTGTTTCATTGAAAAAAAGAGTTATGCTCGAGACATTGAATGAAAGAGAAAAACTACACTCGTAGAATGAACACGTGTAGTTTGCTTCTTTGTATCAATGCGTTAAGCTTGTGGCAGTAAACGAATGAGAGTACGTCTACTCATTGAATTATCATGTGCAGTCTGTTTCATTGAATGAACGAGTGTAGTAATAAAAAGTTTGTTACATTGAAACAAGGAATAAAGGTATGATTCATGGAATCAATAATGGTACTTTGATTCAATGATTCAATGAATGCAGGTTGTTTCATTGAATTAAAGCGTTAAGCATAACACATTGAAGGAATGAGAGAAGCTCCACTCATTGAAATGACACGTGCAATTTTACTCATGGAGTGAATGTGTGCAGTTCGATTGAGACAGTGCATGAAGCTTGTGGTATTCAATGAATGAGAGTAGCTGTACTCATTGAATTGACAAGTGTAGTCTCTTTGATTGAATGAACTTGTGCAGTTTGATTCATTCAGTAAGTTTCTTTCATAGAAACAATGAATAAGGTTTGATTCATTGAATCAATTTTTGAAGTTTGATTCAATGAATCAATGAATGCAGCTTGTTTCATTGAATCAAAGCGTTAAGCTTGACGCATTGAACGAAGCTCCACTCATTGATTTAAGACGTGCAATCAGTATCATTGAATGAATGCGTGTAGTTGTTTCATTGAATGCACATGCGCAGTAGGATTCAGTATATAACTGAGTTACGTTTGTTCCATTGCAACAAGGAATAAGGTTTGATGCATTGAATCAATGATTGTAGTTTGATTCAATGATTGAATGAATGCAGTAGAATGAAAGCGTTGAACTTGACACATAGCATGAATAAGAGAAGTTCTAATAGCAGGTGCATCTTGTTTCAAGGAGTGAATGTTTTGTAGTTTGATTGAGACAATGTTTGAAGCTTGTGGCTTTGAATGAATTAGAGGAGCTGTACTCATTGAATTGACAAGTGCAGTCTCTTTCATTGAATGAACGTGTGCAGTTTGATTCACTGAATAAGTGTGTTAAGTTTGTTTAATTGAAACAATGATTCATGAAACGTTTGATTCCTTGGGGCAATCCTTGAAGTTTGATTCAATGAATGCAGTTTGAAATCGTTAAACTTGACATATTCAACGAATGAGAGAAGCTCTACTCATTGAATTAATACGTGCAGTCAGTTTCATTGAATGGATGCATGCAGTTTGTTTCAGTGAATGAAAGCGTTAGCCTCGAGACATTGAATAAACGAGAAAGGCTGCACTGATTGAATTAAGATGTGTAGTCAGTTTCATAGAATGAATGCATGCAGTTTCTTTCATTGAATGCATGGCCAAAACTTGATTCATTGGAAATGAATGTTTCTCAGCGAATGAATGATTGCAGTTTGGTTCATTGATTGAAAGAATGCAGTTAAATGCATGCCATTAATGAGTGAAGTTTGCATAATTAAATCATTGAATTACATTCGAATCTTTGAGTCAATGATTGAAATATGAAATAATGAATGTGTGTATGCAGGTTGTTTCATTGAATTAAAGCGTTAAGCATAACACATTGAAGGGATGAGAGAAGCTCCACTCATTGAAATGACACGTGCAATTTTACTCATGGAGTGAATGTGTGCAGTTCGATTGAGACAGTGCATGAAGCTTGTGGTATTCAATGAATGAGAGTAGCTGTACTCATTGAATTGACAAGTGTAGTCTCTTTGATTGAATGAACTTGTGCAGTTAGATACATTCAGTAAGTTTCTTTCATAGAAACAATGAATAAGGTTTGATTCATTGAATCAATGTTTGAAGTTTGATTCAATGAATCAATGAATGCAGTTGGTTTCATTGAATCAAAGCGTTAAACTTGACGCATTGAACGAAGCTCCACTCATTGATTTAAGACGTGCAATCAGTATCATTGAATGAATGCGTGCAGTTGATTCATTGAGTGCACATGCGCAGTAGGATTCAGTATATAACTGAGTTACGTTTGTTCCATTGCAACAAGGAATAAGGTTTGATGCATTGAATCAATGATTGTAGTTTGATTCAATGATTGAATGAATGCAGTAGAATGAAAGCGTTGAACTTGACACAGCATGAATAAGAGAAGTTCTAATAGCAGGTGTCAAGGAGTGAATGTTTTGTAGTTTGATTGAGACAATGTTTGAAGCTTGTGGCTTTGAATGAATTAGAGGAGCTGCACTCATTGAGTTGAGAAGTGCAGTCTCTTACATTGAATGAACGTGTGCAGTTTGATTCACTGAATAAGGGTGTTAAGTTTGTTTCATTGTTACGTCTGATTCCTTGGGGCAATCCTTGAAGTTTGATTCAATGAATGCAGTTTGAAATCGTTAAACTTGACATATTCAACGAATGAGAGAAGCTCTACTCATTGAATTAATACGTGCAGTCAGTTTCATTGAATGGATGAGTGCAGTTTGTTTCAGTGAATGAAAGCGTTAGCCTCGAGACATTGAATAAACGAGAAAGGCTGCACTTATTGAATTAAGAAGTGTCGTCAGTTTCATAGAATGAATGCATGCAGTTTCTTTCATTGAATGCATGGCCAAAACTCGATTCATTGGAAATGAATGTTTCTCAGCGAATGAATGATTGCAGTTTGGTTCATTGATTGAAAGAATGCAGTTAAATACATTCCATTAATGAGTGAAGTTTGCATAATTAAATCATTGAATTACATTCGAATCTTTGAGTCAATGATTGAAATATGAAATAATGAATGTGTGTATGCAGGTTGTTTGATTGAATTAAAGAGTTAAGCTCGAGACATTGAATGAAAGAGAAAACCTCTACTCATTGAATCAACAGTTGCAGTTTGCTTCATGCACTAAATGTGTGTAGTTTGTTTGAACGAATCACTGCGCTAAGATTGTGGGTGTCAAGCAATGAGAGTACCTCTACCCATTCTGTTTCATTGTTTCATTGCAGTCTGATTCATACATGCAATTTGTTTCATTGTATGAACGCGTGAAGTTTATTCCATTGAATGAATGGCAAATGCTCGATTCATTTGAAACTACTTGCAGTGTTTCTCATCGAATGATGTGATTGCAGTTTGATTCATTGATTGAATGAATGCACTTTTTTCACCCCATAAATGAGTGAAGGTCGCATAATTAAATCAATAAATTACAATCGATTCTTTGAATCAAAGATTGAAATATGAAATAATGAACGAGTGAATGTAGGTTGTTTCATTGAAAAAAAGAGTTATGCTCGAGACATTGAATGAAAGAGAAAAACTACACTCGTAGAATGAACACGTGTAGTTTGCTTCTTTGTATCAATGCGTTAAGCTTGTGGCAGTAAACGAATGAGAGTACGTCTACTCATTGAATTATCATGTGCAGTCTGTTTCATTGAATGAACGAGTGTAGTAATAAAAAGTTTGTTACATTGAAACAAGGAATAAAGGTATGATTCATGGAATCAATAATGGTACTTTGATTCAATGATTCAATGAATGCAGGTTGTTTCATTGAATTAAAGCGTTAAGCATAACACATTGAAGGAATGAGAGAAGCTCCACTCATTGAAATGACACGTGCAATTTTACTCATGGAGTGAATGTGTGCAGTTCGATTGAGACAGTGCATGAAGCTTGTGGTATTCAATGAATGAGAGTAGCTGTACTCATTGAATTGACAAGTGTAGTCTCTTTGATTGAATGAACTTGTGCAGTTTGATTCATTCAGTAAGTTTCTTTCATAGAAACAATGAATAAGGTTTGATTCATTGAATCAATTTTTGAAGTTTGATTCAATGAATCAATGAATGCAGCTTGTTTCATTGAATCAAAGCGTTAAGCTTGACGCATTGAACGAAGCTCCACTCATTGATTTAAGACGTGCAATCAGTATCATTGAATGAATGCGTGTAGTTGTTTCATTGAATGCACATGCGCAGTAGGATTCAGTATATAACTGAGTTACGTTTGTTCCATTGCAACAAGGAATAAGGTTTGATGCATTGAATCAATGATTGTAGTTTGATTCAATGATTGAATGAATGCAGTAGAATGAAAGCGTTGAACTTGACACATAGCATGAATAAGAGAAGTTCTAATAGCAGGTGCATCTTGTTTCAAGGAGTGAATGTTTTGTAGTTTGATTGAGACAATGTTTGAAGCTTGTGGCTTTGAATGAATTAGAGGAGCTGTACTCATTGAATTGACAAGTGCAGTCTCTTTCATTGAATGAACGTGTGCAGTTTGATTCACTGAATAAGTGTGTTAAGTTTGTTTAATTGAAACAATGATTCATGAAACGTTTGATTCCTTGGGGCAATCCTTGAAGTTTGATTCAATGAATGCAGTTTGAAATCGTTAAACTTGACATATTCAACGAATGAGAGAAGCTCTACTCATTGAATTAATACGTGCAGTCAGTTTCATTGAATGGATGCATGCAGTTTGTTTCAGTGAATGAAAGCGTTAGCCTCGAGACATTGAATAAACGAGAAAGGCTGCACTTATTGAATTAAGAAGTGTAGTCAGTTTCATAGAATGAATGCATGCAGTTTCTTTCATTGAATGCATGGCCAAAACTTGATTCATTGGAAATGAATGTTTCTCAGCGAATGAATGATTGCAGTTTGGTTCATTGATTGAAAGAATGCAGTTAAATACATGCCATTAATGAGTGAAGTTTGCATAATTAAATCATTGAATTACATTCGAATCTTTGAGTCAATGATTGAAATATGAAATAATGAATGTGTGTATGCAGGTTGTTTCATTGAATTAAAGCGTTAAGCATAACACATTGAAGGGATGAGAGAAGCTCCACTCATTGAAATGACACGTGCAATTTTACTCATGGAGTGAATGTGTGCAGTTCGATTGAGACAGTGCATGAAGCTTGTGGTATTCAATGAATGAGAGTAGCTGTACTCATTGAATTGACAAGTGTAGTCTCTTTGATTGAATGAACTTGTGCAGTTAGATACATTCAGTAAGTTTCTTTCATAGAAACAATGAATAAGGTTTGATTCATTGAATCAATGTTTGAAGTTTGATTCAATGAATCAATGAATGCAGTTGGTTTCATTGAATCAAAGCGTTAAACTTGACGCATTGAACGAAGCTCCACTCATTGATTTAAGACGTGCAATCAGTATCATTGAATGAATGCGTGTAGTTGATTCATTGAGTGCACATGCGCAGTAGGATTCAGTATATAACTGAGTTACGTTTGTTCCATTGCAACAAGGAATAAGGTTTGATGCATTGAATCAATGATTGTAGTTTGATTCAATGATTGAATGAATGCAGTAGAATGAAAGCGTTGAACTTGACACATAGCATGAATAAGAGAAGTTCTAATAGCAGGTGTCAAGGAGTGAATGTTTTGTAGTTTGATTGAGACAATGTTTGAAGCTTGTGGCTTTGAATGAATTAGAGGAGCTGTACTCATTGAATTGACATATGCAGTCTCTTACATTGAATGAACGTGTGCAGTTTGATTCACTGAATAAGTGTGTTAAGTTTGTTTCATTGTTACGTCTGATTCCTTGGGGCAATCCTTGAAGTTTGATTCAATGAATGCAGTTTGAAATCGTTAAACTTGACATATTCAACGAATGAGAGAAGCTCTACTCATTGAATTAATACGTGCAGTCAGTTTCATTGAATGGATGCATGCAGTTTGTTTCAGTGAATGAAAGCGTTAGCCTCGAGACATTGAATAAACGAGAAAGGCTGCACTTATTGAATTAAGAAGTGTAGTCAGTTTCATAGAATGAATGCATGCAGTTTCTTTCATTGAATGCATGGCCAAAACTCGATTCATTGGAAATGAATGTTTCTCAGCGAATGAATGATTGCAGTTTGGTTCATTGATTGAAAGAATGCAGTTAAATACATTCCATTAATGAGTGAAGTTTGCATAATTAAATCATTGAATTACATTCGAATCTTTGAGTCAATGATTGAAATATGAAATAATGAATGTGTGTATGCAGGTTGTTTGATTGAATTAAAGAGTGAAGCTCGAGACATTGAATGAAAGAGAAAACCTCCACTCATTGAATCAACAGGTGCAGTTTGCTTCATGCACTAAACGTGTGTAGTTTGTTTGAACGAATCACTGCGCTAAGTTTGTGGGTGTCAAGCAATGAGAGTACCTCTACCCATTCTGTTTCATTGTTTCATTGCAGTCTGATTCATACATGCAGTTTGTTTCATTGTATGAACGCGTGAAGTTTATTCCATTGAATGAATGGCAAATGCTCGATTCATTTGAAACTACTTGCAGTGTTTCTCATCGAATGAATGATTGCAGTTTGATTCATTGATTGAATGAATGCACTTATTTTCACCCCATAAATGAGTGAAGGTCGCATAATTAAATCAATAAATTACAATCGATTCTTTGAATCAAAGATTGAAATATGAAATAATGAACGAGTGAATGTAGGTTGTTTCATTGAAAAAAAGAGTTATGCTCGAGACATTGAATGAAAGAGAAAAACTATACTCGTAGAATGAACACGTGTAGTTTGCTTCTTTGTATCAATGCGTTAAGCTTGTGGCAGTAAACGAATGAGAGTACGTCTACTCATTGAATTATCATGTGCAGTCTGTTTCATTGAATGAACGAGTGTAGTAATAAAAAGTTTGTTACATTGAAACAAGGAATAAAGGTATGATTCATGGAATCAATAATGGTACTTTGATTCAATGATTCAATGAATGCAGGTTGTTTCATTGAATTAAAGCGTTAAGCATAACACATTGAAGGAATGAGAGAAGCTCCACTCATTGAAATGACACGTGCAATTTTACTCATGGAGTGAATGTGTGCAGTTCGATTGAGACAGTGCATGAAGCTTGTGGTATTCAATGAATGAGAGTAGCTGTACTCATTGAATTGACAAGTGTAGTCTCTTTGATTGAATGAACTTGTGCAGTTTGATTCATTCAGTAAGTTTCTTTCATTGAAACAATGAATAAGGTTTGATTCATTGAATCAATGTTTGAAGTTTGATTCAATGAATGCAGTTGGTTTCATTGAATCAAAGCGTTAAGCTTGACGCATTGAACGAAGCTCCACTTATTGATTTAAGACGTGCAATCAGTATCATTGAATGAATGCGTGTAGTTGATTCATTGAGTGCACATGCGCAGTAGGATTCAGTATATAACTGAGTTACGTTTGTTCCATTGCAACAAGGAATAAGGTTTGATGCATTGAATCAATGATTGTAGTTTGATTCAATGATTGAATGAATGCAGTAGAATGAAAGCGTTGAACTTGACACAGCATGAATAAGAGAAGTTCTAATAGCAGGTGTCAAGGAGTGAATGTTTTGTAGTTTGATTGAGACAATGTTTGAAGCTTGTGGCTTTGAATGAATTAGAGGAGCTGTACTCATTGAGTTGAGAAGTGCAGTCTCTTACATTGAATGAACGTGTGCAGTTTGATTCACTGAATAAGTGTGTTAAGTTTGTTTCATTGTTACGTCTGATTCCTTGGGGCAATCCTTGAAGTTTGATTCAATGAATGCAGTTTGAAATCGTTAAACTTGACATATTCAACGAATGAGAGAAGCTCTACTCATTGAATTAATACGTGCAGTCAGTTTCATTGAATGGATGCGTGCAGTTTGTTTCAGTGAATGAAAGCGTTAGCCTCGAGACATTGAATAAACGAGAAAGGCTGCACTTATTGAATTAAGAAGTGTAGTCAGTTTCATAGAATGAATGCATGCAGTTTCTTTCATTGAATGCATGGCCAAAACTCGATTCATTGGAAATGAATGTTTCTCAGCGAATGAATGATTGCAGTTTGGTTCATTGATTGAAAGAATGCAGTTAAATACATTCCATTAATGAGTGAAGTTTGCATAATTAAATCATTGAATTACATTCGAATCTTTGAGTCAATGATTGAAATATGAAATAATGAATGTGTGTATGCAGGTTGTTTGATTGAATTAAAGAGTTAAGCTCGAGACATTGAATGAAAGAGAAAACCTCTACTCATTGAATCAACAGTTGCAGTTTGCTTCATGCACTAAATGTGTGTAGTTTGTTTGAACGAATCACTGCGCTAAGATTGTGGGTGTCAAGCAATGAGAGTACCTCTACCCATTCTGTTTCATTGTTTCATTGCAGTCTGATTCATACATGCAGTTTGTTTCATTGTATGAACGCGTGAAGTTTATTCCATTGAATGAATGGCAAATGCTCGATTCATTTGAAACTACTTGCAGTGTTTCTCATCGAATGATGTGATTGCAGTTTGATTCATTGATTGAATGAATGCACTTTTTTCACCCCATAAATGAGTGAAGGTCGCATAATTAAATCAATAAATTACAATCGATTCTTTGAATCAAAGATTGAAATATGAAATAATGAACGAGTGAATGTAGGTTGTTTCATTGAAAAAAAGAGTTATGCTCGAGACATTGAATGAAAGAGAAAAACTACACTCGTAGAATGAACACGTGTAGTTTGCTTCTTTGTATCAATGCGTTAAGCTTGTGGCAGTAAACGAATGAGAGTACGTCTACTCATTGAATTATCATGTGCAGTCTGTTTCATTGAATGAACGAGTGTAGTAATAAAAAGTTTGTTACATTGAAACAAGGAATAAAGGTATGATTCATGGAATCAATAATGGTACTTTGATTCAATGATTCAATGAATGCAGGTTGTTTCATTGAATTAAAGCGTTAAGCATAACACATTGAAGGAATGAGAGAAGCTCCACTCATTGAAATGACACGTGCAATTTTACTCATTGAGTGAATGTGTGCAGTTCGATTGAGACAGTGCATGAAGCTTGTGGTATTCAATGAATGAGAGTAGCTGTACTCATTGAATTGACAAGTGTAGTCTCTTTGATTGAATGAACTTGTGCAGTTAGATACATTCAGTAAGTTTCTTTCATAGAAACAATGAATAAGGTTTGATTCATTGAATCAATGTTTGAAGTTTGATTCAATGAATCAATGAATGCAGTTGGTTTCATTGAATCAAAGCGTTAAACTTGACGCATTGAACGAAGCTCCACTCATTGATTTAAGACGTGCAATCAGTATCATTGAATGAATGCGTGTAGTTGATTCATTGAGTGCACATGCGCAGTAGGATTCAGTATATAACTGAGTTACGTTTGTTCCATTGCAACAAGGAATAAGGTTTGATGCATTGAATCAATGATTGTAGTTTGATTCAATGATTGAATGAATGCAGTAGAATGAAAGCGTTGAACTTGACACATAGCATGAATAAGAGAAGTTCTAATAGCAGGTGTCAAGGAGTGAATGTTTTGTAGTTTGATTGAGACAATGTTTGAAGCTTGTGGCTTTGAATGAATTAGAGGAGCTGTACTCATTGAATTGACAAGTGCAGTCTCTTACATTGAATGAACGTGTGCAGTTTGATTCACTGAATAAGTGTGTTAAGTTTGTTTCATTGTTACGTCTGATTCCTTGGGGCAATCCTTGAAGTTTGATTCAATGAATGCAGTTTGAAATCGTTAAACTTGACATATTCAACGAATGAGAGAAGCTCTACTCATTGAATTAATACGTGCAGTCAGTTTCATTGAATGGATGCGTGCAGTTTGTTTCAGTGAATGAAAGCGTTAGCCTCGAGACATTGAATAAACGAGAAAGGCTGCACTTATTGAATTAAGAAGTGTAGTCAGTTTCATAGAATGAATGCATGTAGTTTCTTTCATTGAATGCATGGCTAAAACTCGATTCATTGGAAATGAATGTTTCTAAGCGAATGAATGATTGCAGTTTGGTTCATTGATTGAAAGAATGCAGTTAAATACATTCCATTAATGAGTGAAGTTTGCATAATTAAATCATTGAATTACATTCGAATCTTTGAGTCAATGATTGAAATATGAAATAATGAAAGTGTGAATGCGGGTTGTTTCATTGAATTAAAGAGTTAAGCTCGAGACATTGAATGAAAGAGAAAACCTCTACTCATTGAATCAACAGGTGCAGTTTGCTTCATGCACTAAACGTGTGTAGTTTGTTTGAACGAATCACTGCGCTAAGTTTGTGGGTGTCAAGCAATGAGAGTACCTCTACCCATTCTGTTTCATTGTTTCATTGCAGTCTGATTCATACATGCAGTTTGTTTCATTGTATGAACGCGTGAAGTTTATTCCATTGAATGAATGGCAAATGCTCGATTCATTTGAAACTACTTGCAGTGTTTCTCATCGAATGAATGATCGCAGTTTGATTCATTGATTGAATGAATGCACTTATTTTCACCCCATAAATGAGTGAAGGTCGCATAATTAAATCAATAAATTACAATCGATTCTTTGAATCAATGATTGAAATATGAAATAATGAACGAGTGAATGTAGGTTGTTTCATTGAGAAAAAGAGTTATGCTCGAGACATTGAATGAAAGAGAAAAACTACACTCGTAGAATGAACACGTGTAGTTTGCTTCTTTGTATCAATGCGTTAAGCTTGTGGCAGTAAACGAATGAGAGTACGTCTACTCATTGAATTATCATGTGCAGTCTGTTTCATTGAATGAACGAGTGTAGTAATAAAAAGTTTGTTACATTGAAACAAGGAATAAAGGTATGATTCATGGAATCAATAATGGTACTTTGATTCAATGATTCAATGAATGCAGGTTGTTTCATTGAATTAAAGCGTTAAGCATAACACATAGAACATAGAACATAGAAGGATACAGCGCAGTACAGGCCCTTCGGCCCTCGATGTTGCGCCGACCGAATCCTACCTAACCTATACTAGCCCAATAACTTCCAAATGCCTATCCAATGCCCGCTTAAATGACCATAAAGAAGGAGAGTTCACCACTGATACGGGCAGGGCATTCCATGAACTCACAACCCGCTGTGTGAAGAATCTACCCCTAACATCTGTCCTATACCTACCACCCCTTAATTTAAAGCTATGTCCCCTAGTAACACCTGACTCCATTAGCGGTAAAAGGTTCTTAGTATCTACCCTATCTAAACCCCTAATCATCTTATACACTTCTATCAGATCTCCCCTAAACCTTCTCTTCTCCAATGAGAACAGCCCCAAGTGCCTCAGCCTTTCCTCATAAGATTTTCCTACCATTCCAGGCAACATCCTTGTAAACCTCCTCTGCACTCGTTCTAAAGCTTCCACATCCTTCCTATAGTATGGCGACCAGAACTGCACACAATACTCCAGATGAGGCCGCACCAGAGTCTTATACAACTGCAACATGACCTCAGGACTCCGGAACTCAATTCCTCTGCCAATAAAGCCCAGTACACCATATGCCTTCCTCACAGCACTATTTACCTGGGTGGCAACTTTCAGAGATCTGTGTACATGGACACCAAGATCCCTCTGCTCATCCACACTACCAAGTAGCCTACCATTAGCCCAGTAATCCATCATCTTGTTATTCCTACCAAAGTGAACGACTTCGCACTTAGCTACATTGAATTCCATTTGCCACATTTCCGCCCAGCTCTGCAACTTATCTATATCCCGCTGTAACCTACCACTTCCTTCCTCACTATCCACAACTCCACCGACTTTTGTGTCATCCGCAAACTTGCTTACCCAGCTTTCAAGTCCTTCCTCTAGATCATTTATAAAGATAACAAAAAGCAATGGTCCCAAAACAGATCCTTGTGGTACACCGCTAGTAACTGCGCTCCAAGATGAACATAATCCATCAACTACTACCCTCTGTCTCCTTCCAGCCAGCCAATTCCTAATCCAAACCTCTAATGTATCCTCAATGCCATACCTCCGAAGTTTTAGCATTAGCCTACCATGGGGAACCTTATCGAACGCCTTACTAAAATCCATATACACAACATCTACTGCTTTACCCTCATCCACTTCCATAGTCACCTTCTCAAGAACTCAATAAGGTTTGTGAGGCACGACCTGCCCTTCACAAAACCATGCTGGCTATCCCTGATCACGTTATTCCTACCCAGATGTTCATAAATCTTATCCCTTACCATTCTCTCCAAGACTTTGCCCACCACTGAAGTCAGACTCACTGGCCTATAGTTGCTAGGGCTATCCCTACTCCCTTTCTTGAACAATGGGACCACATTCGCTATCCTCCAGTCCTCTGGTACTATTCCTGTTGACAACGATGACATAAAAATCCAGGCCAATGGCTCTGCTATCTCCTCCCTAGCTTCCCATAGGATCCTGGGGTAAATGCCATCAGGCCCAGGAGACTTATCTATATTCATCCTTTCCAATATTCCCAAAACCTCTTCCCTGCATATTTCCAGGGCATCCATTCTAATTATTTGTGATTCCATATTCACATCAGCAACAGTGTCCTGTTCCTGAGTGAATACTGATGAAAAGTACTGATTTAATGTCTCTCCAATCTCCTCCGCCTCCACACACAACTTCCCACTACTATCCTTGACTGGACCGATACCTACCCTAGTCATCCTTTTATTCTTGACATACCTATAGAAAGCCTTTGGGTTTTCCCTAATCCTACCAGCTAAAGACTTTTCATGTCCCCTTCTCGCTTTTCTTAACTCCCTCTTTAGCTCCTTCCTGGCTACCTTATAACTCTCAATCGCCCCTACTGAACCTTCACGCCTCATCTTTACATATGCCGCCTTCTTCCCTTTCACAAGGGACTCCAATTCCTTACTAAACCACGGCTGCCTCACAAGGCCCTTTACACCATGCCTGACTGGTACATACCTATCGAGGACACGCAGTAGCTGCTCCTTGAACACTCCCCACATCTCATTAGTGTTCTTCTCTTGAAGCCTGTTTTTCCAATCCACACATCCTAAGTCATGCCTCACTGCATCATAATTTCCCTGCCCCCAGCTATAGCTCTTGCCCTGCGGCACACGATTATCCCTCTCCATCACTAAAGTAAAAGTCACCGAGTTGTGGTCACTGTCCCCGAAGTGCTCACCTACCTCCAAGTCCAACACCTGGCCTGGTTCATTACCTAGAACCAAATCCAATATAGCCTCCCCTCTTGTTGGCCTGTCGACATATTGTGTCAGGAAACCCTCCTGCACACATTGTACAAACACCGACCCATCTAATGAACTCGAGCTATAGCTCTCCCAGTCAATATCTGGGAAGTTAAAGTCCCCCATAACAACCACCCTGCTACCTTCACTCTTTTCCTGAATCATCCTCGCAATATTATCCTCTACTTCTCTAGGACTATTAGGAGGCCTGTAGAAAACACCTAACAGGGTGACCTCACCTTTCCTATTTCTAACCTCAGCCCAAACTACCTCAGATGGCAAGTCCTCTTCCATCGTCCATTCCACTGCTGTGATACTGTCTTTGACAAGTAATGCCACGCCTCCCCCTTTTTTACCCCCATGTCTGATCCTACTAAAACATTTGAACCCTGGAACGTGCAACAGCCATTCTTGTCCCTGTTCTACCCACGTCTCTGTAATGGCCACAACATCGAAGTCCCAGGTACCAACCCACGCTGCAAGTTCACCTACCTTATTCCTTATACTTCTGGCATTGAAGTATACACACTTCAATCCACCTTTCTGGTTACAGTCACCCTCCTTAGAGATCGCTGCATTATTCCTAACTTCCCTACACTCAAGGTCCTGTACCCTAAAGCTACAGTCCTGGTTCCCATGCCCCCGCGGAGTTAGTTTAAACCCTCCCAAAGAGCACTAGCAAACCTCCCCCCAAGGATACTGGTGCCCCTCAGGTTCAAGTGTAGACCATCCTTTTTATAGAGGTCCCACCTTCCCCAGAAAGGACCCCAGTTATCCAGAAACCGGAATCCCTCCCTCCTGCACCATCCCTGTAGCCACGCATTTAACTGCTCTCTCTCCCTGTTCCTCGACTCTCTATCACGTGGCACGGGTAACAAACCAGAGACTACAACTCTGTTTGTTCTAACTCTGAGCTTCCAACCTAGCTCCCTGAAAGCCTGCCTTACATCCTCACCCTTCTTCCTACCTATATCGTTGGTGCCAACGTGGACCACGATCTGGGGCTGCTCCCCCTCCCCCTTAAGGACCCGGAAAACACGATCAGCGACATCACGTACCCTTGCACCTGGGAGGCAACATACCAAACGTGAGTCCCTGTCGCCCCCACAAAACCGTCTGTCTGTACCCCTCACTATCGAGTCCCCAAGAACAATCGCTCTACCTTTCTCCACCCTTCCCTTCTGAGCAACGGGGCCAGGCTCCGTGCCAGAGGCCTGAACCTCGTTGCTTGCCCCTGGTAAGTCATCCCCCCCACAAGTATCCAAAACGGTATACTTGTTCTTGAGGGGAATGACCGCAGGGGGTCCCTGCACTGGCTTCCTCGTCCCACTCCCCCTCACTGTCACCCATCTATCTTGAACTTTCGGAGTAACTACTTGCCTATAGCTCCGATCTATGACCTCCTCTGCCTCCCGAATGATCCGCAGTTCATCCAACTCCAGCTCCAGTTCCCTAACACGGGTTTGGAGGAGCTGGAGATGGGTGCACTTCTTGCAAGTGTACTCAGCAGGGACGCTGATGGCTTCCCTCACCTCATACATGTTGCAAGAGGAACATTGCCCTCTCTGCACTGCCATCCCTCTAAAAGTAAGCTTTCCTTAAAAAAAACAAAAACCAACTAAATCTAAAGAAACAAACAAGGAAAATGCAGCACTTACCCGCTAGTCACAATTGGTCTTATTATTAGGTTAGAGGAGGTGGAAGGGTGGGAGGCACTACTCGTGTAGTGCCTCGGGTGACTCGCCTACGCGTTTAAATAAGGGGAGAGAAAAAAACCTTACCCAGGTAACCTAGCGCGCCTTCCGGGTCTGCTACCGCTTTTTTGAAGGAAAACTTTAAACTTTTAACTATTAAATAAACGACCAAACTTACCCACCAGCCGTCGCGAAGTCTTCCGAGAGACTGAGGCCTACAACTCGGAGCCCGCGTTTAAATAAGGGGAGAGAAAAAAACCTTACCCAGGTAACCTAGCGCGCCTTCCGGGTCTGCTACCGCTTTTTTGAAGGAAAACTTTAAACTTTTAACTATTAAATAAACGACCAAACTTACCCACCAGCCGTCGCGAAGTCTTCCGAGAGACTGAGGCCTACAACTCGGAGCCCGCGTTTAAATAAGGGGAGAGAAAAAAACCTTACCCAGGTAACCTAGCGCGCCTTCCGGGTCTGCTACCGCTTTTTTGAAGGAAAACTTTAAACTTTTAACTATTAAATAAACGACCAAACTTACCCACCAGCCGTCGCGAAGTCTTCCGAGAGACTGAGGCCTACAACTCGGAGCCCGCGTTTAAATAAGGGGAGAGAAAAAAACCTTACCCAGGTAACCTAGCGTGCCTTCCGAGTCTGCTACCGCTTTTTTGAAGGAAAACTTTAAACTTTTAACTATTAAATAAACGACCAAACTTACCCACCAGCCGTCGCGAAGTCTTCCGAGAGACTGAGGCCTACAACTCGGAGCCCGCGTTTAAATAAGGGGAGAGAAAAAAAACCTTACCCAGGTAACCTAGCGCGCCTTCCGGGTCTGCTACCGCTTTTTTGAAGGAAAACTTTAAACTTTTAACTATTAAATAAACGACCAAACTTACCCACCAGCCGTCGCGAAGTCTTCCGAGAGACTGAGGCCTACAACTCGGAGACCGCGTTTAAATAAGGGGAGAGAAAAAAACCTTACCCAGGTAACCTAGCGCGCCTTCTGGGTCTGCTACCGCTTTTTTGAAGGAAAACTTTAAACTTTTAACTATTAAATAAACGACCAAACTTACCCACCAGCCGTCGCGAAGTCTTCCGAGAGACTGAGGCCTACAACTCGGAGGCCGCGATTAAATAAGGGGAGAGAAAAAAACCTTACCCAGGTAACCTAGCGCGCCTTCCGGGTCTGCTACCGCTTTTTTGAAGGAAAACTTTAAACTTTTAACTATTAAATAAACGACCAAACTTACCCACCAGCCGTCGCGAAGTCTTCCGAGAGACTGAGGCCTACAACTCGGAGCCCGCGTTTAAATAAGGGGAGAGAAAAAAACCTTACCCAGGTAACCTAGCGCGCCTTCCGGGTCTGCTACCGCTTTTTTGAAGGAAAACTTTAAACTTTTAACTATTAAATAAACGACCAAACTTACCCACCAGCCGTCGCGAAGTCTTCCGAGACATTGAAGGAATGAGAGAAGCTCCACTCATTGAAATGACACGTGCAATTTTACTCATGGAGTGAATGTGTGCAGTTCGATTGAGACAGTGCATGAAGCTTGTGGTATTCAATGAATGAGAGTAGCTGTACTCATTGAATTGACAAGTGTAGTCTCTTTGATTGAATGAACTTGTGCAGTTTGATACATTCAGTAAGTTTCTTTCATTGAAACAATGAATAAGGTTTGATTCATTGAATCAATGTTTGAAGTTTGATTCAATGAATGCAGTTGGTTTCATTGCATCAAAGCGTTAAGCTTGACGCATTGAACGAAGCTCCACTCATTGATTTAAGACGTGCAATCAGTATCATTGAATGAATGCGTGTAGTTGATTCATTGAGTGCACATGCGCAGTAGGATTCAGTATATAACTGAGTTACGTTTGTTCCATTGCAACAAGGAATAAGGTTTGATGCATTGAATCAATGATTGTAGTTTGATTCAATGATTGAATGAATGCAGTAGAATGAAAGCGTTGAACTTGACACAGCATGAATAAGAGAAGTTCTAATAGCAGGTGTCAAGGAGTGAATGTTTTGTAGTTTGATTGAGACAATGTTTGAAGCTTGTGGCTTTGAATGAATTAGAGGAGCTGTACTCATTGAGTTGAGAAGTGCAGTCTCTTACATTGAATGATCGTGTGCAGTTTGATTCACTGAATAAGTGTGTTAAGTTTGTTTCATTGTTACGTCTGATTCCTTGGGGCAATCCTTGAAGTTTGATTCAATGAATGCAGTTTGAAATCGTTAAACTTGACATATTCAACGAATGAGAGAAGCTCTACTCATTGAATTAATACGTGCAGTCAGTTTCATTGAATGGATGCGTGCAGTTTGTTTCAGTGAATGAAAGCGTTAGCCTCGAGACATTGAATAAACGAGAAAGGCTGCACTTATTGAATTAAGAAGTGTCGTCAGTTTCATAGAATGAATGCATGCAGTTTCTTTCATTGAATGCATGGCCAAAACTCGATTCATTGGAAATGAATGTTTCTCAGTGAATGAATGATTGCAGTTTGGTTCATTGAGTGAAAGAATGCAGTTAAATACATTCCATTAATGAGTGAAGTTTGCATAATTAAATCATTGAATTACATTCGAATCTTTGAGTCAATGATTGAAATATGAAATAATGAATGTGTGTATGCAGGTTGTTTGATTGAATTAAAGAGTTAAGCTCGAGACATTGAATGAAAGAGAAAACCTCTACTCATTGAATCAACAGGTGCAGTTTGCTTCATGCACTAAATGTGTGTAGTTTGTTTGAACGAATCACTGCGCTAAGATTGTGGGTGTCAAGCAATGAGAGTACCTCTACCCATTCTGTTTCATTGTTTCATTGCAGTCTGATTCATACATGCAGTTTGTTTCATTGTATGAACGCGTGAAGTTTATTCCATTGAATGAATGGCAAATGCTCGATTCATTTGAAACTACTTGCAGTGTTTCTCATCGAATGAATGATTGCAGTTTGATTCATTGATTGAATGAATGCACTTTTTTCACCCCATAAATGAGTGAAGGTCGCATAATTAAATCAATAAATTACAATCGATTCTTTGAATCAAAGATTGAAATATGAAATAATGAACGAGTGAATGTAGGTTGTTTCATTGAAAAAAAGAGTTATGCTCGAGACATTGAATGAAAGAGAAAAACTACACTCGTAGAATGAACACGTGTAGTTTGCTTCTTTGTATCAATGCGTTAAGCTTGTGGCAGTAAACGAATGAGAGTACGTCTACTCATTGAATTATCATGTGCAGTCTGTTTCATTGAATGAACGAGTGTAGTAATAAAAAGTTTGTTACATTGAAACAAGGAATAAAGGTATGATTCATGGAATCAATAATGGTACTTTGATTCAATGATTCAATGAATGCAGGTTGTTTCATTGAATTAAAGCGTTAAGCATAACACATTGAAGGAATGAGAGAAGCTCCACTCATTGAAATGACACGTGCAATTTTACTCATGGAGTGAATGTGTGCAGTTCGATTGAGACATTGCATGAAGCTTGTGGTATTCAATGAATGAGAGTAGCTGTACTCATTGAATTGACAAGTGTAGTCTCTTTGATTGAATGAACTTGTGCAGTTTGATTCATTCAGTAAGTTTCTTTCATAGAAACAATGAATAAGGTTTGATTCATTGAATCAATTTTTGAAGTTTGATTCAATGAATCAATGAATGCAGCTTGTTTCATTGAATCAAAGCGTTAAGCTTGACGCATTGAACGAAGCTCCACTCATTGATTTAAGACGTGCAATCAGTATCATTGAATGAATGCGTGTAGTTGTTTCATTGAATGCACATGCGCAGTAGGATTCAGTATATAACGGAGTTACGTTTGTTCCATTGCAACAAGGAATAAGGTTTGATGCATGGAATCAATGATTGTAGTTTGATTCAATGATTGAATGAATGCAGTAGAATGAAAGCGTTGAACTTGACACATAGCATGAATAAGAGAAGTTCTAATAGCAGGTGCATCTTGTTTCAAGGAGTGAATGTTTTGTAGTTTGATTGAGACAATGTTTGAAGCTTGTGGCTTTGAATGAATTAGAGGAGCTGTACTCATTGAATTGACAAGTGCAGTCTCTTTCATTGAATGAACGTGTGCAGTTTGATTCACTGAATAAGTGTGTTAAGTTTGTTTCATTGAAAGAATGATTCATGAAACGTTTGATTCCTTGGGGCAATCCTTGAAGTTTGATTCAATGAATGCAGTTTGAAATATGAAATAATGAATGTGTGTATGCAGGTTGTTTCATTGAATTAAAGCGTTAAGCATAACACATTGAAGGGATGAGAGAAGCTCCACTCATTGAAATGACACGTGCAATTTTACTCATGGAGTGAATGTGTGCAGTTCGATTGAGACAGTGCATGAAGCTTGTGGTATTCAATGAATGAGAGTAGCTGTACTCATTGAATTGACAAGTGTAGTCTCTTTGATTGAATGAACTTGTGCAGTTTGATTCATTCAGTAAGTTTCTTTCATAGAAACAATGAATAAGGTTTGATTCATTGAATCAATGTTTCAAGTTTGATTCAATGAATGCAGTTGGTTTCATTGAATCAAAGCGTTAAGCTTGACGCATTGAACGAAGCTCCACTCATTGATTTAAGACGTGCAATCAGTATCATTGAATGAATGCGTGTAGTTGATTCATTGAGTGTACATGCGCAGTAGGATTCAGTATATAACTGAGTTACGTTTGTTCCATTGCAACAAGGAATAAGGTTTGATGCATTGAATCAATGATTGTAGTTTGATTCAATGATTGAATGAATGCAGTAGAATGAAAGCGTTGAACTTGACACATAGCATGAATAAGAGAAGTTCTAATAGCAGGTGTCAAGGAGTGAATGTTTTGTAGTTTGATTGAGACAATGTTTGAAGCTTGTGGCTTTGAATGAATTAGAGGAGCTGTACTCATTGAATTGACAAGTGCAGTCTCTTTCATTGAATGAACGTGTGCAGTTTGATTCACTGAATAAGTGTGTTAAGTTTGTTTCATTGTTACATCTGATTCCTTGGGGCAATCCTTGAAGTTTGATTCAATGAATGCAGTTTGAAATCGTTAAACTTGACATATTCAACGAATGAGAGAAGCTCTACTCATTGAATTAATACGCGCAGTCAGTTTCATTGAATGGATGCGTGCAGTTTGTTTCAGTGAATGAAAGCGTTAGCCTCGAGACATTGAATAAACGAGAAAGGCTGCACTTATTGAATTAAGAAGTGTAGTCAGTTTCATAGAATGAATGCATGCAGTTTCTTTCATTGAATGCAAGGCCAAAACTCGATTCATTGGAAATGAATGTTTCTCAGCGAATGAATGATTGCAGTTTGGTTCATTGATTGAAAGAATGCAGTTAAATACATTCCATTAATGAGTGAAGTTTGCATAATTAAATCATTGAATTACATTCGAATCTTTGAGTCAATGATTGAAATATGAAATAATGAATGTGTGTATGCAGGTTGTTTGATTGAATTAAAGTGTTAAGCTCGAGACATTGAATGAAAGAGAAAACCTCTACTCATTGAATCAACAGGTGCAGTTTGCTTCATGCACTAAATGTGTGTAGTTTGTTTGAACGAATCACTGCGCTAAGATTGTGGGTGTCAAGCAATGAGAGTACCTCTACCCATTCTGTTTCATTGTTTCATTGCAGTCTGTTTCATACATGCAGTTTGTTTCATTGTATGAACGCGTGAAGTTTATTCCATTGAATGAATGGCAAATGCTCGATTCATTTGAAACTACTTGCAGTTTTTCTCATCGAATGAATGATTGCAGTTTGATTCATTGATTGAATGAATGCACTTTTTTCACCCCATAAATGAGTGAAGGTCGCATAATTAAATCAATAAATTACAATCGATTCTTTGAATCAAAGATTGAAATATGAAATAATGAACGAGTGAATGTAGGTTGTTTCATTGAAAAAAAGAGTTATGCTCGAGACATTGAATGAAAGAGAAAAACTACACTCGTAGAATGAACACGTGTAGTTTGCTTCTTTGTATCAATGCGTTAAGCTTGTGGCAGTAAACGAATGAGAGTACGTCTACTCATTGAATTATCATGTGCAGTCTGTTTCATTGAATGAACGAGTGTAGTAATAAAAAGTTTGTTACATTGAAACAAGGAATAAAGGTATGATTCATGGAATCAATAATGGTACTTTGATTCAATGATTCAATGAATGCAGGTTGTTTCATTGAATTAAAGCTTTAAGCATAACGCATTGAAGGAATGAGAGAAGCTCCACTCATTGAAATGACACGTGCAATTTTACTCATGGAGTGAATGTGTGCAGTTCGATTGAGACATTGCATGAAGCTTGTGGTATTCAATGAATGAGAGTAGCTGTACTCATTGAATTGACAAGTGTAGTCTCTTTGATTGAATGAACTTGTGCAGTTTGATTCATTCAGTAAGTTTCTTTCATAGAAACAATGAATAAGGTTTGATTCATTGAATCAATTTTTGAAGTTTGATTCAATGAATCAATGAATGCAGTTGTTTCATTGAATCAAAGCGTTAAGCTTGACGCATTGAACGAAGCTCCACTCATTGATTTAAGACGTGCAATCAGTATCATTGAATGAATGCGTGTAGTTGATTCATTGAGTGCACATGCGCAGTAGGATTCAGTATATGACTGAGTTACGTTTGTTCCATTGCAACAAGGAATAAGGTTTGATGCATTGAATCAATGATTGTAGTTTGATTCAATGATTGAATGAATGCAGTAGAATGAAAGCGTTGAACTTGACACATAGCATGAATAAGAGAAGTTCTAATAGCAGGTGCATCTTGTTTCAAGGAGTGAATGTTTTGTAGTTTGATTGAGACAATGTTTGAAGCTTGTGGCTTTGAATGAATTAGAGGAGCTGTACTCATTGAATTGACAAGTGCAGTCTCTTACATTGAATAAACGTGTGCAGTTTGATTCACTGAATAAGTGTGTTAAGTTTGTTTCATTGAAACAATAATTCATGAAACGTTTGATTCCTTGGGGCAATCCTTGAAGTTTGATTCAATGAATGCAGTTTGAAATCGTTAAACTTGACATATTCAACGAATGAGAGAAGCTCTACTCATTGAATTAATACGTGCAGTCAGTTTCATTGAATGGATGCGTGCAGTTTGTTTCAGTGAATGAAAGCGTTAGCCTCGAGACATTGAATAAACGAGAAAGGCTGCACTTATTGAATTAAGAAGTGTAGTCAGTTTCATAGAATGAATGCATTCAGTTTCTTTCATTGAATGCATGGTCAAAACTTGATTCATTGGAAATGAATGTTTCTCAGCGAATGAATGATTGCAGTTTGGTCCATTGATTGAAAGAATGCAGTTAAATACATTCCATTAATGAGTGAAGTTTGCATAATTAAATCATTGAATTACATTCGAATCTTTGAGTCAATGATTGAAATATGAAATAATGATTGTGTGTATGCAGGTTGTTTCATTGAATTAAAGAGTTAAGCTCGAGACATTGAATGAAAGAGAAAACCTCTACTCATTGATTCAACAGTTGCAGTTTGCTTCATGCACTAAATGTGTGTAGTTTGTTTGAACGAATCACTGCGCTAAGATTGTGGGTGTCAAGCAATGAGAGTACCTCTACCCATTCTGTTTCATTGTTTCATTGCAGTCTGATTCATACATGCAGTTTGTTTCATTGTATGAACGCGTGAAGTTTATTCCATTGAATGAATGGCAAATGCTCGATTCATTTGAAACTACTTGCAGTGTTTCTCATCGAATGAATGATTGCAGTTTGATTCATTGTTTGAATGAATGCACTTATTTTCACCCCATAAATGAGTGAAGGTCGCATAATTAAATCAATAAATTACAATCGATTCTTTGAATCAAAGATTGAAATATGAAATAATGAACGAGTGAATGTAGGTTGTTTCATTGAGAAAAAGAGTTATGCTCGAGACATTGAATGAAAGAGAAAAACTACACTCGTAGAATGAACACGTGTAGTTTGCTTCTTTGTATCAATGCGTTAAGCTTGTGGCAGTAAACGAATGAGAGTACGTCTACTCATTGAATTATCATGTGCAGTCTGTTTCATTGAATGAACGAGTGTAGTAATAAAAAGTTTGTTACATTGAAACAAGGAATAAAGGTATGATTCATGGAATCAATAATGGTACTTTGATTCAATGATTCAATGAATGCAGGTTGTTTCATTGAATTAAAGCGTTAAGCATAACACATTGAAGGAATGAGAGAAGCTCCACTCATTGAAATGACACGTGCAATTTTACTCATGGAGTGAATGTGTGCAGTTCGATTGAGACAGTGCATGAAGCTTGTGGTATTCAATAAATGAGAGTAGCTGTACTCATTGAATTGACAAGTGTAGTCTCTTTGATTGAATGAACTTGTGCAGTTTGATTCATTCAGTAAGTTTCTTTCATAGAAACAATGAATAAGGGTTGATTCATTGAATCAATGTTTGAAGTTTGATTCAATGAATCAATGAATGCAGTTGGTTTCATTGAATCAAAGCGTTAAGCTTGACGCATTGAACGAAGCTCCACTCATTGATTTAAGACGTGCAATCAGTATCATTGAATGAATGCATGTAGTTGATTCATTGAGTGCACATGCGCAGTAGGATTCAGTATATAACTGAGTTACGTTTGTTCCATTGCAACAAGGAATAAGGTTTGATGCATTGAATCAATGATTGTAGTTTGATTCAATGATTGAATGAATGCAGTAGAATGAAAGCGTTGAACTTGACACATAGCATGAATAAGAGAAGTTCTAATAGCAGGTGTCAAGGAGTGAATGTTTTGTAGTTTGATTGAGACAATGTTTGAAGCTTGTGGCTTTGAATGAATTAGAGGAGCTGTACTCATTGAATTGACAAGTGCAGTCTCTTACATTGAATGAACGTGTGCAGTTTGATTCACTGAATAAGTGTGTTAAGTTTGTTTCATTGTTACGTCTGATTCCTTGGGGCAATCCTTGAAGTTTGATTCAATGAATGCAGTTTGAAATCGTTAAACTTGACATATTCAACGAATGAGAGAAGGTCTACTCATTGAATTAATACGTGCAGTCAGTTTCATTGAATGGATGCGTGCAGTTTGTTTCAGTGAATGAAAGCGTTAGCCTCGAGACATTGAATAAACGAGAAAGGCTGCACTTATTGAATTAAGAAGTGTAGTCAGTTTCATAGAATGAATGCATGCAGTTTCTTTCATTGAATGCATGGCCAAAACTTGATTCATTGGAAATGAATGTTTCTCAGCGAATGAATGATTGCAGTTTGGTTCATTGATTGAAAGAATGCAGTTAAATACATTCCATTAATGAGTGAAGTTTGCATAATTAATTCATTGAATTACATTCGAATCTTTGAGTCAATGATTGAAATATGAAATAATGAATGTGTGTATACAGGTTGTTTGATTGAATTAAAGAGTTAAGCTCGAGACATTGAATGAAAGAGAAAACCTCTACTCATTGAATCAACAGGTGCAGTTTGCTTCATGCACTAAATGTGTGTAGTTTGTTTGAACGAATCACTGCGCTAAGATTGTGGGTGTCAAGCAATGAGAGTACCTCTACCCATTCTGTTTCATTGTTTCATTGCAGTCTGTTTCATACATGCAGTTTGTTTCATTGAATGAACGCGTGAAGTTTATTCCATTGAATGAATGGCAAATGCTCGATTCATTTGAAACTACTTGCAGTGTTTCTCATCGAATGAATGATTGCAGTTTGATTCATTGATTGAATGAATGCACTTTTTTCACCCCATAAATGAGTTAAGGTCGCATAATTGAATCAATAAATTACAATCGATTCTTTGAATCAAAGATTGAAATATGAAATAATGAACGAGTGAATGTAGGTTGTTTCATTGAAAAAAAGAGTTATGCTCGAGACATTGAATGAAAGAGAAAAACTACACTCGTAGAATGAACACGTGTAGTTTGCTTCTTTGTACCAATGCGTTAAGCTTGTGGCAGTAAACGAATGAGAGTACGTCTACTCATTGAATTATCATGTGCAGTCTGTTTCATTGAATGAACGAGTGTAGTAATAAAAAGTTTGTTACATTGAAACAAGGAATAAAGGTATGATTCATGGAATCAATAATGGTACTTTCATTCAATGATTCAATGAATGCAGGTTGTTTCATTGAATTAAAGCGTTAAGCTTAACACATTGAAGGAATGAGAGAAGATCCACTCATTGAAATGACACGTGCAATTTTACTCATGGAGTGAATGTGTGCAGTTCGATTGAGACAGTGCATGAAGCTTGTGGTATTCAATGAATGAGAGTAGCTGTACTCATTGAATTGACAAGTGTAGTCTCTTTGATTGAATGAACTTGTGCAGTTTGATTCATTCAGTAAGTTTCTTTCATAGAAACAATGAATAAGGTTTGATTCATTGAATCAATTTTTGAAGTTTGATTCAATGAATCAATGAATGCAGCTTGTTTCATTGAATCAAAGCGTTAAGCTTGACGCATTGAACGAAGCTCCACTCATTGATTTAAGGCGTGCAATCAGTATCATTGAATGAATGCGTGTAGTTGTTTCATTGAATGCACATGCGCAGTAGGATTCAGTATATAACTGAGTTACGTTTGTTCCATTGCAACAAGGAATAACGTTTGATGCATTGAATCAATGATTGTAGTTTGATTCAATGATTGAATGAATGCAGTAGAATGAAAGCGTTGAACTTGACACATAGCATGAATAAGAGAAGTTCTAATAGCAGGTGCATCTTGTTTCAAGGAGTGAATGTTTTGTAGTTTGATTGAGACAATGTTTGAAGCTTGTGGCTTTGAATGAATTAGAGGAGCTGTACTCATTGAATTGACAAGTGCAGTCTCTTACATTGAATGAACGTGTGCAGTTTGATTCACTGAATAAGTGTGTTAAGTTTGTTTCATTGAAACAATGATTCATGAAACGTTTGATTCCTTGGGGTAATCCTTGAAGTTTGATTCAATGAATGCAGTTTGAAATCGTTAAACTTGACATATTCAACGAATGAGAGAAGCTCTACTTTACATTGAATGAAAGAGAAAACCTCTACTCATTGAATCAACAGGTGCAGTTTGCTTCATGCACTAAACGTGTGTAGTTTGTTTGAACGAATCACTGCGCTAAGTTTGTGGGTGTCAAGCAATGAGAGTACCTCTACCCATTCTGTTTCATTGTTTCATTGCAGTCTGTTTCATACATGCAGTTTGTTTCATTGTATGAACGCGTGAAGTTTATTCCATTGAATGAATGGCAAATGCTCGATTCATTTGAAACTACTTGCAGTGTTTCTCATCGAATGAATGATTGCAGTTTGATTCATTGATTGAATGAATGCACTTATTTTCACCCCATAAGTGAGTGAAGGTCGCATAATTAAATCAATAAATTACAATCGATTCTTTGAATCAAAAATTGAAATATGAAATAATGAACGAGTGAATGTAGGTTGTTTCATTGAGAAAAAGAGTTATGCTCGAGACATTGAATGAAAGAGAAAAACTACACTCGTAGAATGAACACGTGTAGTTTGCTTCTTTGTATCAATGCGTTAAGCTTGTGGCAGTAAACGAATGAGAGTACGTCTACTCATTGAATTATCATGTGCAGTCTGTTTCATTGAATGAACGAGTGTAGTAATAAAAAGTTTGTTACATTGAAACAAGGAATAAAGGTATGATTCATGGAATCAATAATGGTACTTTGATTCAATGATTCAATGAATGCAGGTTGTTTCATTGAATTAAAGCGTTAAGCATAACACATTGAAGGAATGAGAGAAGCTCCACTCATTGAAATGACACGTGCAATTTTACTCATGGAGTGAATGTGTGCAGTTCGATTGAGACAGTGCATGAAGCTTGTGGTATTCAATGAATGAGAGTAGCTGTACTCATTGAATTGACAAGTGTAGTCTCTTTGATTGAATGAACTTGTGCAGTTAGATTCATTCAGTAAGTTTCTTTCATAGAAACAATGAATAAGGGTTGATTCATTGAATCAATTTTTGAAGTTTGATTCAATGAATCAATGAATGCAGTTGGTTTCATTGAATCAAAGCGTTAAGCTTGACGCATTGAACGAAGCTCCACTCATTGATTTAAGACGTGCAATCAGTATCATTGAATGAATGCGTGTAGTTGATTCATTGAGTGCACATGCGAAGTAGGATTCAGTATATAACTGAGTTACGTTTGTTCCATTGCAACAAGGAATAAGGTTTGATGCATTGAATCAATGATTGTAGTTTGATTCAATGATTGAATGAATGCAGTAGAATGAAAGCGTTGAACTTGACACATAGCATGAATAAGAGAAGTTCTAATAGCAGGTGTCAAGGAGTGAATGTTTTGTAGTTTGATTGAGACAATGTTTGAAGCTTGTGGCTTAGAATGAATTAGAGGAGCTGTACTCATTGAATTGACAAGTGCAGTCTCTTACATTGAATGAACGTGTGCAATTTGATTCACTGAATAAGTGTGTTAAGTTTGTTTCATTGTTACGTCTGATTCCTTGGGGCAATCCTTGAAGTTTGATTCAATGAATGCAGTTTGAAATCGTTAAACTTGACATATTCAACGAATGAGAGAAGCTCTACTCATTGAATTAATACGTGCAGTCAGTTTCATTGAATGGATGCATGCAGTTTCTTTCATTGAATGCATGGCCAAAACTCGATTCATTGGAAATGAATGTTTTTCAGCGAATGAATGATTGCAGTTTGGTTCATCGATTGAAAGAATGCAGTTAAATACATTCCATTAATGAGTGAAGTTTGCATAATTAAATCATTGAATTACATTCGAATCTTTGAGTCAATGATTGAAATATGAAATAATGAATGTGTGTATGCAGGTTGTTTGATTGAATTAAAGAGTTAAGCTCGAGACATTGAATGAAAGAGAAAACCTCTACTCATTGATTCAACAGTTGCAGTTTGCTTCATGCACTAAATGTGTGTAGCTTGTTTGAACGAATCACTGCGCTAAGATTGTGTGTGTCAAGCAATGAGAGTACCTCTACCCATTCTGTTTCATTGTTTCATTGCAGTCTGTTTCATACATGCAGTTTGTTTCATTGTATGAACGCGTGAAGTTTATTCTATTGAATGAATGGCAAATGCTCGATTCATTTGAAACTACTTGCAGTGTTTCTCATCGAATGAATGATTGCAGTTTGATTCATTGATTGAATGAATGCACTTATTTTCACCCCATAAATGAGTGAAGGTCGCATAATTAAATCAATAAATTACAATCGATTCTTTGAATCAAAGATTGAAATATGAAATAATGAACGAGTGAATGTAGGTTGTTTCATCGACAAAAAGAGTTATGCTCGAGACATTGAATGAAAGAGAAAAACTACACTCGTAGAATGAACACGTGTAGTTTGCTTCTTTGTACCAATGCGTTAAGCTTGTGGCAGTAAACGAATGAGAGTACGTCTACTCATTGAATTATCATGTGCAGTCTGTTTCATTGAATGAACGATTGTCGTAATAAAAAGTTTGTTACATTGAAACAAGGAATAAAGGTATGATTCATGGAATCAATAATGGTACTTTGATTCAATGATTCAATGAATGCAGGTTGTTTCATTGAATTAAAGCGTTAAGCATAACACATTGAAGGAATGAGAGAAGCTCCACTCATTGAAATGACACGTGCAATTTTACTCATGGAGTGAATGTGTGCAGTTCGATTGAGACAGTGCATGAAGCTTGTGGTATTCAATGAATGAGAGTAGCTGTACTCATTGAATTGACAAGTGTAGTCTCTTTGATTGAATGAACATGTGCAGTTTGATTCATTCAGTAAGTTTCTTTCATAGAAACAATGAATAAGGTTTGATTCATTGAATCAATTTTTGAAGTTTGATTCAATGAATCAATGAATGCAGTTGGTTTCATTGAATCAAAGCGTTAAGCTTGACGCATTGAACGAAGCTCCACTCATTGATTTAAGACGTGCAATCAGTATCATTGAATGAATGCGTGTAGTTGATTCATTGAGTGCACATGCGCAGTAGGATTCAGTATATAACTGAGTTACGTTTGTTCCATTGCAACAAGGAATAAGGTTTGATGCATTGAATCAATGATTGTAGTTTGATTCAATGATTGAATGAATGCAGTAGAATGAAAGCGTTGAACTTGACACATAGCATGAATAAGAGAAGTTCTAATAGCAGGTGTCAAGGAGTGAATGTTTTGTAGTTTGATTGAGACAATGTTTGAAGCTTGTGGCTTAGAATGAATTAGAGGAGCTGTACTCATTGAATTGACAAGTGCAGTCTCTTACATTGAATGAACGTGTGCAATTTGATTCACTGAATAAGTGTGTTAAGTTTGTTTCATTGTTACGTCTGATTCCTTGGGGCAATCCTTGAAGTTTGATTCAATGAATGCAGTTTGAAATCGTTAAACTTGACATATTCAACGAATGAGAGAAGCTCTACTCATTGAATTAATACGTGCAGTCAGTTTCATTGAATGGATGCATGCAGTTTGTTTCAGTGAATGAAAGCGTTAGCCTCGAAACATTGAATAAACGAGAAAGGCTGCACTTATTGAATTAAGAAGTGTAGTCAGTTTCATAGAATGAATGCATGCAGTTTCTTTCATTGAATGCATGGCCAAAACTCGATTCATTGGAAATGAATGTTTCTCAGCGAATGAATGATTGCAGTTTGGTTCATCGATTGAAAGAATGCAGTTAAATACATTCCATTAATGAGTGAAGTTTGCATAATTAAATCATTGAATTACATTCGAATCTTTGAGTCAATGATTGAAATATGAAATAATGAATGTGTGTATGCAGGTTGTTTGATTGAATTAAAGAGTTAAGCTCGAGACATTGAATGAAAGAGAAAACCTCTACTCATTGATTCAACAGTTGCAGTTTGCTTCATGCACTAAATGTGTGTAGCTTGTTTGAACGAATCACTGCGCTAAGATTGTGTGTGTCAAGCAATGAGAGTACCTCTACCCATTCTGTTTCATTGTTTCATTGCAGTCTGTTTCATACATGCAGTTTGTTTCATTGTATGAACGCGTGAAGTTTATTCCATTGAATGAATGGCAAATGCTCGATTCATTTGAAACTACTTGCAGTGTTTCTCATCGAATGAATGATTGCAGTTTGATTCATTGATTGAATGAATGCACTTATTTTCACCCCATAAATGAGTGAAGGTCGCATAATTAAATCAATAAATTACAATCGATTCTTTGAATCAAAGATTGAAATATGAAATAATGAACGAGTGAATGTAGGTTGTTTCATCGTCAAAAAGAGTTATGCTCGAGACATTGAATGAAAGAGAAAAACTACACTCGTAGAATGAACACGTGTAGTTTGCTTCTTTGTACCAATGCGTTAAGCTTGTGGCAGTAAACGAATGAGAGTACGTCTACTCATTGAATTATCATGTGCAGTCTGTTTCATTGAATGAACGATTGTCGTAATAAAAAGTTTGTTACATTGAAACAAGGAATAAAGGTATGATTCATGGAATCAAAAATGGTACTTTGATTCAATGATTCAATGAATGCAGGTTGTTTCATTGAATTAAAGCGTTAAGCATAACACATTGAAGGAATGAGAGAAGCTCCACTCATTGAAATGACACGTGCAATTTTACTCATGGAGTGAATGTGTGCAGTTCGATTGAGACAGTGCATGAAGCTTGTGGTATTCAATGAATGAGAGTAGCTGTACTCATTGAATTGACAAGTGTAGTCTCTTTGATTGAATGAACTTGTGCAGTTTGATTCATTCAGTAAGTTTCTTTCATAGAAACAATGAATAAGGTTTGATTCATTGAATCAATTTTTGAAGTTTGATTCAATGAATCAATGAATGCAGTTGTTTCATTGAATCAAAGCGTTAAGCTTGACGCATTGAACGAAGCTCCACTCATTGATTTAAGGCGTGCAATCAGTATCATTGAATTAATGCGTGTAGTTGTTTCATTGAGTGCACATGCGCAGTAGGATTCAGTATATAACTGAGTTACGTTTGTTCCATTGCAACAAGGAATAAGGTTTGATGCATTGAATCAATGATTGTAGTTTGATTCAATGATTGAATGAATGCAGTAGAATGAAAGCGTTGAACTTGACACATAGCATGAATAAGAGAAGTTCTAATAGCAGGTGTCAAGGAGTGAATGTTTTGTAGTTTGATTGAGACAATGTTTGAAGCTTGTGGCTTTGAATGAATTAGAGGAGCTGTACTCATTGAATTGACAAGTGCAGTCTCTTACATTGAATGAACGTGTGCAGTTTGATTCACTGAATAAGTGTGTTAAGTTTGTTTCATTGTTACGTCTGATTCCTTGGGGCAATCCTTGAAGTTTGATTCAATGAATGCAGTTTGAAATCGTTAAACTTGACATATTCAACGAATGAGAGAAGGTCTACTCATTGAATTAATACGTGCAGTCAGTTTCATTGAATGGATGCGTGCAGTTTGTTTCAGTGAATGAAAGCGTTAGCCTCGAGACATTGAATAAACGAGAAAGGCTGCACTTATTGAATTAAGAAGTGTAGTCAGTTTAATAGAATGAATGCATGCAGTTTCTTTCATTGAATGCATGGTCAAAACTCGATTCATTGGAAATGAATGTTTCTCAGCGAATGAATGATTGCAGTTTGGTTCATTGATTGAAAGAATGCAGTTAAATACATTCCATTAATGAGTGAAGTTTGCATAATTAAATCATTGAATTACATTCGAATTTTTGAGTCAATGATTGAAATATGAAGTAATGAATGTGTGTATACAGGTTGTTTCATTGAATTAAAGAGTTAAGCTCGAGACATTGAATGAAAGAGAAAACCTCTACTCATTGATTCAACAGGTGCAGTTTGCTTCATGCACTAAATGTGTGTAGCTTGTTTGAACGAATCACTGCGCTAAGTTTGTGGGTGTCAAGCAATGAGAGTACCTCTACCCATTCTGTTTCATTGTTTCATTGCAGTCTGATTCATACATGCAGTTTGTTTCATTGTATGAACGCGTGAAGTTTATTCCATTGAATGAATGGCAAATGCTCGATTCATTTGAAACTACTTGCAGTGTTTCTCATCGAATGAATGATTGTAGTTTGATTCATTGATTGAATGAATGCACTTATTTTCACCCCATAAATGAGTGAAGGTCGCATAATTAAATCAATAAATTACAATCGATTCTTTGAATCAAAGATTGAAATATGAAATAATGAACGAGTGAATGTAGGTTGTTTCATTGAAAAAAAGAGTTATGCTCGAGACATTGAATGAAAGAGAAAAACTACACTCGTAGAATGAACACGTGTAGTTTGCTTCTTTGTATCAATGCGTTAAGCTTGTGGCAGTAAACGAATGAGAGTACGTCTACTCATTGAATTATCATGTACAGTCTGTTTCATTGAATGAACGAGTGTAGTAATAAAAAGTTTGTTACATTGAAACAAGGAATAAAGGTATGATTCATGGAATCAATAATGGTACTTTGATTCAATGATTCAATGAATGCAGGTTGTTTCATTGAATTAAAGCGTTAAGCATAACACATTGAAGGAATGAGAGAAGCTCCACTCATTGAAATGACACGTGCAATTTTACTCATGGAGTGAATGTGTGCAGTTCGATTGAGACAGTGCATGAAGCTTGTGGTATTCAATGAATGAGAGTAGCTGTACTCATTGAATTGACAAGTGTAGTCTCTTTGATAGAATGAACTTGTGCAGTTTGATTCATTCAGTAAGTTTCTCTCATAGAAACAATGAATAAGGTTTGATTCATTGAATCAATGTTTGAAGTTTGATTCAATGAATCAATGAATGCAGTTGTTTCATTGAATCAAAGCGTTAAGCTTGACGCATTGAACGAAGCTCCACTCATTGATTTAAGGCGTGCAATCAGTATCATTGAATGAATGCGTGTAGTTGTTTCATTGAATGCACATGCGCAGTAGGATTCAGTATATAACTGAGTTACGTTTGTTCCATTGCAACAAGGAATAACGTTTGATGCATTGAATCAATGATTGTAGTTTGATTCAATGATTGAATGAATGCAGTAGAATGAAAGCGTTGAACTTGACACATAGCATGAATAAGAGAAGTTCTAATAGCAGGTGCATCTTGTTTCAAGGAGTGAATGTTTTGTAGTTTGATTGAGACAATGTTTGAAGCTTGTGGCTTTGAATGAATTAGAGGAGCTGTACTCATTGAATTGACAAGTGCAGTCTCTTTCATTGAATGAACGTGTGCAGTTCGATTCACTGAATAAGTGTGTTAAGTTTGTTTCATGAAACAATGATTCATGAAACGTTTGATTCCTTGGGGCAATCCTTGAAGTTTGATTCAATGAATGCAGTTTGAAATCGTTAAACTTGACATATTCAACGAATGAGAGAAGCTCTACTCATTGTATTAATACGTGCAGTCAGTTTCATTGAATGGATGCGTGCAGTTTGTTTCAGTGAATGAAAGCGTTAGCCTCGAGACATTGAATAAACGAGAAAGGCTGCACTTATTGAATTAAGAAGTGTAGTCAGTTTCATAGAATGAATGCATTCAGTTTCTTTCATCGAATGCATGGTCAAAACTTGATTCATTGGAAATGAATTTTTCTCAGCGAATGAATGATTGCAGTTTGGTTCATTGATTGAAAGAATGCAGTTAAATACATTCCATTAATGAGTGAAGTTTGCATAATTAAATCATTGAATTACATTCGAATCTTTGAGTCAATGATTTAAATATGAAATAATGAATGTGTGTATGCAGGTTGTTTCATTGAATTAAAGAGTTAAGCTCGAGACATTGAATGAAAGAGAAAACCTCTACTCATTGATTCAACAGTTGCAGTTTGCTTCATGCACTAAATGTGTGTAGCTTGTTTGAACGAATCACTGCGCTAAGTTTGTGGGTGTCAAGCAATGAGAGTACCTCTACCCATTCTGTTTCATTGTTTCATTGCAGTCTGATTCATACATGCAGTTTGTTTCATTGTATGAACGCGTGAAGTTTATTCCATTGAATGAATGGCAAATGCTCGATTCATTTGAAACTACTTGCAGTGTTTCTCATCGAATGAATGATTGCAGTTTGATTCACTGTTTGAATGAATGCACTTATTTTCACCCCATAAATGAGTGAAGGTCGCATAATTAAATCAATAAATTACAATCGATTCTTTGAATCAAAGATTGAAATATGAAATAATGAACGAGTGAATGTAGGTTGTTTCATCGACAAAAAGAGTTATGCTCGAGACATTGAATGAAAGAGAAAAACTACACTCGTAGAATGAACACGTGTAGTTTGCTTCTTTGCATCAATGCGTTAAGCTTGTGGCAGTAAACGAATGAGAGTACGTCTACTCATTGAATTATCATGTGCAGTCTGTTTCATTGAATGAACGAGTGTAGTAATAAAAAGTTTGTTACATTGAAACAAGGAATAAAGGTATGATTCATGGAATCAATAATGGTACTTTGATTCAATGATTCAATGAATGCAGGTTGTTTCATTGAATTAAAGCGTTAAGCATAACACATTGAAGGAATGAGAGAAGCTCCACTCATTGAAATGACACGTGCAATTTTACTCATGGAGTGAATGTGTGCAGTTCGATTGAGACAGTGCATGAAGCTTGTGGTATTCAATGAATGAGAGTAGCTGTACTCATTGAATTGACAAGTGTAGTCTCTTTGATTGAATGAACTTGTGCAGTTAGATTCATTCAGTAAGTTTCTTTCATAGAAACAATGAATAAGGTTTGATTCATTGAATCAATGTTTGAAGTTTGATTCAATGAATCAATGAATGCAGTTGGTTTCATTGAATCAAAGCGTTAAGCTTGACGCATTGAACGAAGCTCCACTCATTGATTTAAGACGTGCAATCAGTATCATTGAATGAATGCGTGTAGTTGTTTCATTGAATGCACATGCGCAGTAGGATTCAGTATATAACTGAGTTACGTTTGTTCCATTGCAACAAGGAATAAGGTTTGATGCATTGAATCAATGATTGTAGTTTGATTCAATGATTGAATGAATGCAGTAGAATGAAAGCGTTGAACTTGACACATAGCATGAATAAGAGAAGTTCTAATAGCAGGTGTCAAGGAGTGAATGTTTTGTAGTTTGATTGAGACAATGTTTGAAGCTTGTGGCTTTGAATGAATTAGAGGAGCTGTACTCATTGAATTGACAAGTGCAGTCTCTTTCATTGAATGAACATGTGCAGTTTGATTCACTGAATAAGTGTTAAGTTTGTTTCATTGTTACGTCTGATTCCTTGGGGCAATCCTTGAAGTTTGATTCAATGAATGCAGTTTGAAATCGTTAAACTTGACATATTCAACGAATGAGAGAAGCTCTACTCATTGAATTAATACGTGCAGTCAGTTTCATTGCATGGATGCGTGCAGTTTGTTTCAGTGAATGAAAGCGTTAGCCTCGAGACATTGAATAAACGAGAAAGGCTGCACTTATTGAATTAAGAAGTGTAGTCAGTTTCATAGAATGAATGCATGTAGTTTCTTTCATTGAATGCATGGCCAAAACTCGATTCATTGGAAATGAATGTTTCTCAGCGAATGAATGATTGCAGTTTGGTTCATTGATTGAAAGAATGCAGTTAAATACATTCCATGAATGATTGAAGTTTGCATAATTAAATCATTGAATTACATTCGAATCTTTGAGTCAATGATTGAAATATGAAATAATGAATGTGTGTATACAGGTTAAAGAGTTAAGCTCGAGACATTGAATGAAAGAGAAAACCTCTTCTCATTGAATCAACAGGTGCAGTTTGCTTCGTGCACTAGTTTGTTTGAACGAATCACTGCGCTAAGATTGTGGATGTCAAGCAATGAGAGTAACTCTACCCATTCTGTTTCATTGTTTCATTGCAGTCTGTTTCATACATGCAGTTTGTTTCATTGTATGAACGCGTGAAGTTTATTCCATTGAATGAATGGCAAATGCTCGATTCATTTGAAACTACTTGCAGTGTTTCTCATCGAATGAATGATTGCAGTTTGATTCATTGATTGAATGAATGCACTTATTTTCACCCCATAAATGAGTGAAGGTCGCATAATTAAATCAATAAATTACAATCGATTCTTTGAATCAAAGATTGAAATATGAAATAATGAACGAGTGAATGTAGGTTGTTTCATTGAAAAAAAGAGTTATGCTCGAGACATTGAATGAAAGAGAAAAACTACACTCGTAGAATGAACACGTGTAGTTTGCTTCTTTGTATCAATGCGTTAAGCTTGTGGCAGTAAACGAATGAGAGTACGTCTACTCATTGAATTATCATGTGTAGTCAGTTTCATTGAATGAACGAGTGTAGTAATAAAAAGTTTGTTACATTGAAACAAGGAATAAAGGTATGATTCATGGAATCAATAATGGTACTTTGATTCAATGATTCAATGAATGCAGGTTGTTTCATTGAATTAAAGCGTTAAGCATAACGCATTGAAGGAATGAGAGAAGATCCACTCATTGAAATGACACGTGCAATTTTACTCATGGAGTGAATGTGTGCAGTTCGATTGAGACAGTGCATGAAGCTTGTGGTATTCAATGAATGAGAGTAGCTGTACTCATTGAATTGACAAGTGTAGTCTCTTTGATTGAATGAACTTGTGCAGTTTGATTCATTCAGTAAGTTTCTTTCATAGAAACAATGAAAAAGGTTTGATTCATTGAATCAATGTTTGAAGTTTGATTCAATGAATCAATGAATGCAGTTGTTTCATTGAATCAAAGCGTTACGCTTGACGCATTGAACGAAGCTCCACTCATTGATTTAAGACGTATCATTGAATGAATGCGTGTAGTTGTTTCATTGAATGCACATGCGCAGTAGGATTCAGTATATAACTGAGTTACGTTTGTTCCATTGCAACAAGGAATAAGGTTTGTTGCATTGAATCAATGATTGTAGTTTGATTCAATGATTGAATGAATGCAGTAGAATGAAAGCGTTGAACTTGACACATAGCATGAATAAGAGAAGTTCTAATAGCAGGTGCATCTTGTTTCAAGGAGTGAATGTTTTGTAGTTTGATTGAGACAATGTTTGAAGCTTGTGGCTTTGAATGAATTAGAGGAGCTGTACTCATTGAATAAACAAGTGCAGTCTCTTTCATTGAATGAACGTGTGCAGTTTGATTCACTGAATAAGTGTGTTAAGTTTGTTTCATTGAAACAATGATTCATGAAACGTTTGATTCCTTGGGGCAATCCTTGAAGTTTGATTCAATGAATGCAGTTTGAAATCATTAAACTTGACATATTCAACGAATGAGAGAAGCTCTACTCATTGAATTAATACGTGCAGTCAGTTTCATTGAATGGATGCGTGCAGTTTGTTTCAGTGAATGAAAGCGTTAGCCTCGAGACATTGAATAAACGAGAAAGGCTGCACTTATTGAATTAAGAAGTGTAGTCAGTTTCATAGAATGAATGCATGCAGTTTCTTTCATTGAATGCATGGCCAAAACTTGATTCATTGGAAATGAATGTTTCTCAGCGAATGAATGATTGCAGTTTGGTTCATTGATTGAAAGAATGCAGTTAAATACATTCCATTAATGAGTGAAGTTTGCATAATTAATTCATTGAATTACATTCGAATCTTTGAGTCAATGATTGAAATATGAAATAATGAATGTGTGTATACAGGTTGTTTCATTGAATTAAAGAGTTAAGCTCGAGACATTGAATGAAAGAGAAAACCTCTACTCATTGAATCAACAGGTGCAGTTTGCTTCATGCACTAAATGTGTGTAGTTTGTTTGAACGAATCACTGCGCTAAGATTGTGGGTGTCAAGCAATGAGAGTACCTCTACCCATTCTGTTTCATTGTTTCATTGCAGTCTGTTTCATACATGCAGTTTGTTTCATTGAATGAACGCGTGAAGTTTATTCCATTGAATGAATGGCAAATGCTCGATTCATTTGAAACTACTTGCAGTGTTTCTCATCGAATGAATGATTGCAGTTTGATTCATTGATTGAATGAATGCACTTTTTTCACCCCATAAATGAGTTAAGGTCGCATAATTGAATCAATAAATTACAATCGATTCTTTGAATCAAAGATTGAAATATGAAATAATGAACGAGTGAATGTAGGTTGTTTCATTGAAAAAAAGAGTTATGCTCGAGACATTGAATGAAAGAGAAAAACTACACTCGTAGAATGAACACGTGTAGTTTGCTTCTTTGTATCAATGCGTTAAGCTTGTGGCAGTAAACGAATGAGAGTACGTCTACTCATTGAATTATCATGTGCAGTCTGTTTCATTGAATGAACGAGTGTAGTAATAAAAAGTTTGTTACATTGAAACAAGGAATAAAGGTATGATTCATGGAATCAATAATGGTACTTTGATTCAATGATTCAATGAATGCAGGTTGTTTCATTGAATTAAAGCGTTAAGCTTAACACATTGAAGGAATGAGAGAAGATCCACTCATTGAAATGACACGTGCAATTTTACTCATGGAGTGAATGTGTGCAGTTCGATTGAGACAGTGCATGAAGCTTGTGGTATTCAATGAATGAGAGTAGCTGTACTCATTGAATTGACAAGTGTAGTCTCTTTGATTGAATGAACTTGTGCAGTTTGATTCATTCAGTAAGTTTCTTTCATAGAAACAATGAATAAGGTTTGATTCATTGAATCAATTTTTGAAGTTTGATTCAATGAATCAATGAATGCAGTTGTTTCATTGAATCAAAGCGTTAAGCTTGACGCATTGAACGAAGCTCCACTCATTGATTTAAGGCGTGCAATCAGTATCATTGAATGAATGCGTGTAGTTGTTTCATTGAATGCACATGCGCAGTAGGATTCAGTATATAACTGAGTTACGTTTGTTCCATTGCAACAAGGAATAACGTTTGATGCATTGAATCAATGATTGTAGTTTGATTCAATGATTGAATGAATGCAGTAGAATGAAAGCGTTGAACTTGACACATAGCATGAATAAGAGAAGTTCTAATAGCAGGTGCATCTTGTTTCAAGGAGTGAATGTTTTGTAGTTTGATTGAGACAATGTTTGAAGCTTGTGGCTTTGAATGAATTAGAGGAGCTGTACTCATTGAATTGACAAGTGCAGTCTCTTACATTGAATGAACGTGTGCAGTTTGATTCACTGAATAAGTGTGTTAAGTTTGTTTCATTGAAACAATGATTCATGAAACGTTTGATTCCTTGGGGTAATCCTTGAAGTTTGATTCAATGAATGCAGTTTGAAATCGTTAAACTTGACATATTCAACGAATGAGAGAAGCTCTACTTTACATTGAATGAAAGAGAAAACCTCTACTCATTGAATCAACAGGTGCAGTTTGCTTCATGCACTAAACGTGTGTAGTTTGTTTGAACGAATCACTGCGCTAAGTTTGTGGGTGTCAAGCAATGAGAGTACCTCTACCCATTCTGTTTCATTGTTTCATTGCAGTCTGTTTCATACATGCAGTTTGTTTCATTGTATGAACGCGTGAAGTTTATTCCATTGAATGAATGGCAAATGCTCGATTCATTTGAAACTACTTGCAGTGTTTCTCATCGAATGAATGATTGCAGTTTGATTCATTGATTGAATGAATGCACTTATTTTCACCCCATAAGTGAGTGAAGGTCGCATAATTAAATCAATAAATTACAATCGATTCTTTGAATCAAAAATTGAAATATGAAATAATGAACGAGTGAATGTAGGTTGTTTCATTGAGAAAAAGAGTTATGCTCGAGACATTGAATGAAAGAGAAAAACTACACTCGTAGAATGAACACGTGTAGTTTGCTTCTTTGTATCAATGCGTTAAGCTTGTGGCAGTAAACGAATGAGAGTACGTCTACTCATTGAATTATCATGTGCAGTCTGTTTCATTGAATGAACGAGTGTAGTAATAAAAAGTTTGTTACATTGAAACAAGGAATAAAGGTATGATTCATGGAATCAATAATGGTACTTTGATTCAATGATTCAATGAATGCAGGTTGTTTCATTGAATTAAAGCGTTAAGCATAACACATTGAAGGAATGAGAGAAGCTCCACTCATTGAAATGACACGTGCAATTTTACTCATGGAGTGAATGTGTGCAGTTCGATTGAGACAGTGCATGAAGCTTGTGGTATTCAATGAATGAGAGTAGCTGTACTCATTGAATTGACAAGTGTAGTCTCTTTGATTGAATGAACTTGTGCAGTTAGATTCATTCAGTAAGTTTCTTTCATAGAAACAATGAATAAGGTTTGATTCATTGAATCAATTTTTGAAGTTTGATTCAATGAATCAATGAATGCAGTTGGTTTCATTGAATCAAAGCGTTAAGCTTGACGCATTGAACGAAGCTCCACTCATTGATTTAAGACGTGCAATCAGTATCATTGAATGAATGCGTGTAGTTGTTTCATTGAGTGCACATGCGAAGTAGGATTCAGTATATAACTGAGTTACGTTTGTTCCATTGCAACAAGGAATAAGGTTTGATGCATTGAATCAATGATTGTAGTTTGATTCAATGATTGAATGAATGCAGTAGAATGAAAGCGTTGAACTTGACACATAGCATGAATAAGAGAAGTTCTAATAGCAGGTGTCAAGGAGTGAATGTTTTGTAGTTTGATTGAGACAATGTTTGAAGCTTGTGGCTTAGAATGAATTAGAGGAGCTGTACTCATTGAATTGACAAGTGCAGTCTCTTTCATTGAATGAACGTGTGCAATTTGATTCACTGAATAAGTGTGTTAAGTTTGTTTCATTGTTACGTCTGATTCCTTGGGGCAATCCTTGAAGTTTGATTCAATGAATGCAGTTTGAAATCGTTAAACTTGACATATTCAACGAATGAGAGAAGCTCTACTCATTGAATTAATACGTGCAGTCAGTTTCATTGAATGGATGCATGCAGTTTCTTTCATTGAATGCATGGCCAAAACTCGATTCATTGGAAATGAATGTTTTTCAGCGAATGAATGATTGCAGTTTGGTTCATCGATTGAAAGAATGCAGTTAAATACATTCCATTAATGAGTGAAGTTTGCATAATTAAATCATTGAATTACATTCGAATCTTTGAGTCAATGATTGAAATATGAAATAATGAATGTGTGTATGCAGGTTGTTTGATTGAATTAAAGAGTTAAGCTCGAGACATTGAATGAAAGAGAAAACCTCTACTCATTGAATCAACAGTTGCAGTTTGCTTCATGCACTAAATGTGTGTAGCTTGTTTGAACGAATCACTGCGCTAAGATTGTGGGTGTCAAGCAATGAGAGTACCTCTACCCATTCTGTTTCATTGTTTCATTGCAGTCTGTTTCATACATGCAGTTTGTTTCATTGTATGAACGCGTGAAGTTTATTCTATTGAATGAATGGCAAATGCTCGATTCATTTGAAACTACTTGCAGTGTTTCTCATCGAATGAATGATTGCAGTTTGATTCATTGATTGAATGAATGCACTTATTTTCACCCCATAAATGAGTGAAGGTCGCATAATTAAATCAATAAATTACAATCGATTCTTTGAATCAAAGATTGAAATATGAAATAATGAACGAGTGAATGTAGGTTGTTTCATCGACAAAAAGAGTTATGCTCGAGACATTGAATGAAAGAGAAAAACTACACTCGTAGAATGAACACGTGTAGTTTGCTTCTTTGTACCAATGCGTTAAGCTTGTGGCAGTAAACGAATGAGAGTACGTCTACTCATTGAATTATCATGTGCAGTCTGTTTCATTGAATGAACGATTGTCGTAATAAAAAGTTTGTTACATTGAAACAAGGAATAAAGGTATGATTCATGGAATCAATAATGGTACTTTGATTCAATGATTCAATGAATGCAGGTTGTTTCATTGAATTAAAGCGTTAAGCATAACACATTGAAGGAATGAGAGAAGCTCCACTCATTGAAATGACACGTGCAATTTTACTCATGGAGTGAATGTGTGCAGTTCGATTGAGACAGTGCATGAAGCTTGTGGTATTCAATGAATGAGAGTAGCTGCACTCATTGAATTGACAAGTGTAGTCTCTTTGATTGAATGAACATGTGCAGTTTGATTCATTCAGTAAGTTTCTTTCATAGAAACAATGAATAAGGTTTGATTCATTGAATCAATTTTTGAAGTTTGATTCAATGAATCAATGAATGCAGTTGGTTTCATTGAATCAAAGCGTTAAGCTTGACGCATTGAACGAAGCTCCACTCATTGATTTAAGACGTGCAATCAGTATCATTGAATGAATGCGTGTAGTTGATTCATTGAATGCACATGCGCAGTAGGATTCAGTATATAACTGAGTTACGTTTGTTCCATTGCAACAAGGAATAAGGTTTGATGCATTGAATCAATGATTGTAGTTTGATTCAATGATTGAATGAATGCAGTAGAATGAAAGCGTTGAACTTGACACATAGCATGAATAAGAGAAGTTCTAATAGCAGGTGTCAAGGAGTGAATGTTTTGTAGTTTGATTGAGACAATGTTTGAAGCTTGTGGCTTAGAATGAATTAGAGGAGCTGTACTCATTGAATTGACAAGTGCAGTCTCTTTCATTGAATGAACGTGTGCAATTTGATTCACTGAATAAGTGTGTTAAGTTTGTTTCATTGTTACGTCTGATTCCTTGGGGCAATCCTTGAAGTTTGATTCAATGAATGCAGTTTGAAATCGTTAAACTTGACATATTCAACGAATGAGAGAAGCTCTACTCATTGAATTAATACGTGCAGTCAGTTTCATTGAATGGATGCGTGCAGTTTGTTTCAGTGAATGAAAGCGTTAGCCTCGAAACATTGAATAAACGAGAAAGGCTGCACTTATTGAATTAAGAAGTGTAGTCAGTTTCATAGAATGAATGCATGCAGTTTCTTTCATTGAATGCATGGCCAAAACTCGATTCATTGGAAATGAATGTTTCTCAGCGAATGAATGATTGCAGTTTGGTTCATCGATTGAAAGAATGCAGTTAAATACATTCCATTAATGAGTGAAGTTTGCATAATTAAATCATTGAATTACATTCGAATCTTTGAGTCAATGATTGAAATATGAAATAATGAATGTGTGTATGCAGGTTGTTTGATTGAATTAAAGAGTTAAGCTCGAGACATTGAATGAAAGAGAAAACCTCTACTCATTGAATCAACAGTTGCAGTTTGCTTCATGCACTAAATGTGTGTAGCTTGTTTGAACGAATCACTGCGCTAAGATTGTGGGTGTCAAGCAATGAGAGTACCTCTACCCATTCTGTTTCATTGTTTCATTGCAGTCTGTTTCATACATGCAGTTTGTTTCATTGTATGAACGCGTGAAGTTTATTCCATTGAATGAATGGCAAATGCTCGATTCATTTGAAACTACTTGCAGTGTTTCTCATCGAATGAATGATTGCAGTTTGATTCATTGATTGAATGAATGCACTTATTTTCACCCCATAAATGAGTGAAGGTCGCATAATTAAATCAATAAATTACAATCGATTCTTTGAATCAAAGATTGAAATATGAAATAATGAACGAGTGAATGTAGGTTGTTTCATCGTCAAAAAGAGTTATGCTCGAGACATTGAATGAAAGAGAAAAACTACACTCGTAGAATGAACACGTGTAGTTTGCTTCTTTGTACCAATGCGTTAAGCTTGTGGCAGTAAACGAATGAGAGTACGTCTACTCATTGAATTATCATGTGCAGTCTGTTTCATTGAATGAACGATTGTCGTAATAAAAAGTTTGTTACATTGAAACAAGGAATAAAGGTATGATTCATGGAATCAAAAATGGTACTTTGATTCAATGATTCAATGAATGCAGGTTGTTTCATTGAATTAAAGCGTTAAGCATAACACATTGAAGGAATGAGAGAAGCTCCACTCATTGAAATGACACGTGCAATTTTACTCATGGAGTGAATGTGTGCAGTTCGATTGAGACAGTGCATGAAGCTTGTGGTATTCAATGAATGAGAGTAGCTGTACTCATTGAATTGACAAGTGTAGTCTCTTTGATTGAATGAACTTGTGCAGTTTGATTCATTCAGTAAGTTTCTTTCATAGAAACAATGAATAAGGTTTGATTCATTGAATCAATGTTTGAAGTTTGATTCAATGAATCAATGAATGCAGCTTGTTTCATTGAATCAAAGCGTTAAGCTTGACGCATTGAACGAAGCTCCACTCATTGATTTAAGGCGTGCAATCAGTATCATTGAATTAATGCGTGTAGTTGATTCATTGAATGCACATGCGCAGTAGGATTCAGTATATAACTGAGTTACGTTTGTTCCATTGCAACAAGGAATAAGGTTTGATGCATTGAATCAATGATTGTAGTTTGATTCAATGATTGAATGAATGCAGTAGAATGAAAGCGTTGAACTTGACACATAGCATGAATAAGAGAAGTTCTAATAGCAGGTGTCAAGGAGTGAATGTTTTGTAGTTTGATTGAGACAATGTTTGAAGCTTGTGGCTTTGAATGAATTAGAGGAGCTGTACTCATTGAATTGACAAGTGCAGTCTCTTACATTGAATGAACGTGTGCAGTTTGATTCACTGAATAAGTGTGTTAAGTTTGTTTCATTGTTACGTCTGATTCCTTGGGGCAATCCTTGAAGTTTGATTCAATGAATGCAGTTTGAAATCGTTAAACTTGACATATTCAACGAATGAGAGAAGGTCTACTCATTGAATTAATACGTGCAGTCAGTTTCATTGAATGGATGCGTGCAGTTTGTTTCAGTGAATGAAAGCGTTAGCCTCGAGACATTGAATAAACGAGAAAGGCTGCACTTATTGAATTAAGAAGTGTAGTCAGTTTAATAGAATGAATGCATGCAGTTTCTTTCATTGAATGCATGGTCAAAACTCGATTCATTGGAAATGAATGTTTCTCAGCGAATGAATGATTGCAGTTTGGTTCATTGATTGAAAGAATGCAGTTAAATACATTCCATTAATGAGTGAAGTTTGCATAATTAAATCATTGAATTACATTCGAATTTTTGAGTCAATGATTGAAATATGAAGTAATGAATGTGTGTATACAGGTTGTTTCATTGAATTAAAGAGTTAAGCTCGAGACATTGAATGAAAGAGAAAACCTCCACTCATTGATTCAACAGGTGCAGTTTGCTTCATGCACTAAATGTGTGTAGTTTGTTTGAACGAATCACTGCGCTAAGTTTGTGGGTGTCAAGCAATGAGAGTACCTCTACCCATTCTGTTTCATTGTTTCATTGCAGTCTGATTCATACATGCAGTTTGTTTCATTGTATGAACGCGTGAAGTTTATTCCATTGAATGAATGGCAAATGCTCGATTCATTTGAAACTACTTGCAGTGTTTCTCATCGAATGAATGATTGTAGTTTGATTCATTGATTGAATGAATGCACTTATTTTCACCCCATAAATGAGTGAAGGTCGCATAATTAAATCAATAAATTACAATCGATTCTTTGAATCAAAGATTGAAATATGAAATAATGAACGAGTGAATGTAGGTTGTTTCATTGAAAAAAAGAGTTATGCTCGAGACATTGAATGAAAGAGAAAAACTACACTCGTAGAATGAACACGTGTAGTTTGCTTCTTTGTATCAATGCGTTAAGCTTGTGGCAGTAAACGAATGAGAGTACGTCTACTCATTGAATTATCATGTACAGTCTGTTTCATTGAATGAACGAGTGTAGTAATAAAAAGTTTGTTACATTGAAACAAGGAATAAAGGTATGATTCATGGAATCAATAATGGTACTTTGATTCAATGATTCAATGAATGCAGGTTGTTTCATTGAATTAAAGCGTTAAGCATAACACATTGAAGGAATGAGAGAAGCTCCACTCATTGAAATGACACGTGCAATTTTACTCATGGAGTGAATGTGTGCAGTTCGATTGAGACAGTGCATGAAGCTTGTGGTATTCAATGAATGAGAGTAGCTGTACTCATTGAATTGACAAGTGTAGTCTCTTTGATAGAATGAACTTGTGCAGTTTGATTCATTCAGTAAGTTTCTCTCATAGAAACAATGAATAAGGTTTGATTCATTGAATCAATGTTTGAAGTTTGATTCAATGAATCAATGAATGCAGCTTGTTTCATTGAATCAAAGCGTTAAGCTTGACGCATTGAACGAAGCTCCACTCATTGATTTAAGGCGTGCAATCAGTATCATTGAATGAATGCGTGTAGTTGTTTCATTGAATGCACATGCGCAGTAGGATTCAGTATATAACTGAGTTACGTTTGTTCCATTGCAACAAGGAATAAGGTTTGATGCATTGAATCAATGATTGTAGTTTGATTCAATGATTGAATGAATGCAGTAGAATGAAAGCGTTGAACTTGACACATAGCATGAATAAGAGAAGTTCTAATAGCAGGTGCATCTTGTTTCAAGGAGTGAATGTTTTGTAGTTTGATTGAGACAATGTTTGAAGCTTGTGGCTTTGAATGAATTAGAGGAGCTGTACTCATTGAATTGACAAGTACAGTCTCTTACATTGAATGAACGTGTGCAGTTCGATTCACTGAATAAGTGTGTTAAGTTTGTTTCACTGAAACAATGATTCATGAAACGTTTGATTCCTTGGGGCAATCCTTGAAGTTTGATTCAATGAATGCAGTTTGAAATCGTTAAACTTGACATATTCAACGAATGAGAGAAGCTCTACTCATTGTATTAATACGTGCAGTCAGTTTCATTGAATGGATGCGTGCAGTTTGTTTCAGTGAATGAAAGCGTTAGCCTCGAGACATTGAATAAACGAGAAAGGCTGCACTTATTGAATTAAGAAGTGTAGTCAGTTTCATAGAATGAATGCATTCAGTTTCTTTCATCGAATGCATGGTCAAAACTTGATTCATTGGAAATGAATTTTTCTCAGCGAATGAATGATTGCAGTTTGGTTCATTGATTGAAAGAATGCAGTTAAATACATTCCATTAATGAGTGAAGTTTGCATAATTAAATCATTGAATTACATTCGAATCTTTGAGTCAATGATTTAAATATGAAATAATGAATGTGTGTATGCAGGTTGTTTCATTGAATTAAAGAGTTAAGCTCGAGACATTGAATGAAAGAGAAAACCTCTACTCATTGATTCAACAGTTGCAGTTTGCTTCATGCACTAAATGTGTGTAGTTTGTTTGAACGAATCACTGCGCTAAGTTTGTGGGTGTCAAGCAATGAGAGTACCTCTACCCATTCTGTTTCATTGTTTCATTGCAGTCTGATTCATACATGCAGTTTGTTTCATTGTATGAACGCGTGAAGTTTATTCCATTGAATGAATGGCAAATGCTCGATTCATTTGAAACTACTTGCAGTGTTTCTCATCGAATGAATGATTGCAGTTTGATTCACTGTTTGAATGAATGCACTTATTTTCACCCCATAAATGAGTGAAGGTCGCATAATTAAATCAATAAATTACAATCGATTCTTTGAATCAAAGATTGAAATATGAAATAATGAACGAGTGAATGTAGGTTGTTTCATCGACAAAAAGAGTTATGCTCGAGACATTGAATGAAAGAGAAAAACTACACTCGTAGAATGAACACGTGTAGTTTGCTTCTTTGCATCAATGCGTTAAGCTTGTGGCAGTAAACGAATGAGAGTACGTCTACTCATTGAATTATCATGTGCAGTCTGTTTCATTGAATGAACGATTGTCGTAATAAAAAGTTTGTTACATTGAAACAAGGAATAAAGGTATGATTCATGGAATCAAAAATGGTACTTTGATTCAATGATTCAATGAATGCAGGTTGTTTCATTGAATTAAAGCGTTAAGCATAACACATTGAAGGAATGAGAGAAGCTCCACTCATTGAAATGACACGTGCAATTTTACTCATGGAGTGAATGTGTGCAGTTCGATTGAGACAGTGCATGAAGCTTGTGGTATTCAATGAATGAGAGTAGCTGTACTCATTGAATTGACAAGTGTAGTCTCTTTGATTGAATGAACTTGTGCAGTTTGATTCATTCAGTAAGTTTCTTTCATAGAAACAATGAATAAGGTTTGATTCATTGAATCAATGTTTGAAGTTTGATTCAATGAATCAATGAATGCAGCTTGTTTCATTGAATCAAAGCGTTAAGCTTGACGCATTGAACGAAGCTCCACTCATTGATTTAAGGCGTGCAATCAGTATCATTGAATTAATGCGTGTAGTTGATTCATTGAATGCACATGCGCAGTAGGATTCAGTATATAACTGAGTTACGTTTGTTCCATTGCAACAAGGAATAAGGTTTGATGCATTGAATCAATGATTGTAGTTTGATTCAATGATTGAATGAATGCAGTAGAATGAAAGCGTTGAACTTGACACATAGCATGAATAAGAGAAGTTCTAATAGCAGGTGTCAAGGAGTGAATGTTTTGTAGTTTGATTGAGACAATGTTTGAAGCTTGTGGCTTTGAATGAATTAGAGGAGCTGTACTCATTGAATTGACAAGTGCAGTCTCTTACATTGAATGAACGTGTGCAGTTTGATTCACTGAATAAGTGTGTTAAGTTTGTTTCATTGTTACGTCTGATTCCTTGGGGCAATCCTTGAAGTTTGATTCAATGAATGCAGTTTGAAATCGTTAAACTTGACATATTCAACGAATGAGAGAAGGTCTACTCATTGAATTAATACGTGCAGTCAGTTTCATTGAATGGATGCGTGCAGTTTGTTTCAGTGAATGAAAGCGTTAGCCTCGAGACATTGAATAAACGAGAAAGGCTGCACTTATTGAATTAAGAAGTGTAGTCAGTTTAATAGAATGAATGCATGCAGTTTCTTTCATTGAATGCATGGTCAAAACTCGATTCATTGGAAATGAATGTTTCTCAGCGAATGAATGATTGCAGTTTGGTTCATTGATTGAAAGAATGCAGTTAAATACATTCCATTAATGAGTGAAGTTTGCATAATTAAATCATTGAATTACATTCGAATTTTTGAGTCAATGATTGAAATATGAAGTAATGAATGTGTGTATACAGGTTGTTTCATTGAATTAAAGAGTTAAGCTCGAGACATTGAATGAAAGAGAAAACCTCCACTCATTGATTCAACAGGTGCAGTTTGCTTCATGCACTAAATGTGTGTAGTTTGTTTGAACGAATCACTGCGCTAAGTTTGTGGGTGTCAAGCAATGAGAGTACCTCTACCCATTCTGTTTCATTGTTTCATTGCAGTCTGATTCATACATGCAGTTTGTTTCATTGTATGAACGCGTGAAGTTTATTCCATTGAATGAATGGCAAATGCTCGATTCATTTGAAACTACTTGCAGTGTTTCTCATCGAATGAATGATTGTAGTTTGATTCATTGATTGAATGAATGCACTTATTTTCACCCCATAAATGAGTGAAGGTCGCATAATTAAATCAATAAATTACAATCGATTCTTTGAATCAAAGATTGAAATATGAAATAATGAACGAGTGAATGTAGGTTGTTTCATTGAAAAAAAGAGTTATGCTCGAGACATTGAATGAAAGAGAAAAACTACACTCGTAGAATGAACACGTGTAGTTTGCTTCTTTGTATCAATGCGTTAAGCTTGTGGCAGTAAACGAATGAGAGTACGTCTACTCATTGAATTATCATGTACAGTCTGTTTCATTGAATGAACGAGTGTAGTAATAAAAAGTTTGTTACATTGAAACAAGGAATAAAGGTATGATTCATGGAATCAATAATGGTACTTTGATTCAATGATTCAATGAATGCAGGTTGTTTCATTGAATTAAAGCGTTAAGCATAACACATTGAAGGAATGAGAGAAGCTCCACTCATTGAAATGACACGTGCAATTTTACTCATGGAGTGAATGTGTGCAGTTCGATTGAGACAGTGCATGAAGCTTGTGGTATTCAATGAATGAGAGTAGCTGTACTCATTGAATTGACAAGTGTAGTCTCTTTGATAGAATGAACTTGTGCAGTTTGATTCATTCAGTAAGTTTCTCTCATAGAAACAATGAATAAGGTTTGATTCATTGAATCAATGTTTGAAGTTTGATTCAATGAATCAATGAATGCAGCTTGTTTCATTGAATCAAAGCGTTAAGCTTGACGCATTGAACGAAGCTCCACTCATTGATTTAAGGCGTGCAATCAGTATCATTGAATGAATGCGTGTAGTTGTTTCATTGAATGCACATGCGCAGTAGGATTCAGTATATAACTGAGTTACGTTTGTTCCATTGCAACAAGGAATAACGTTTGATGCATTGAATCAATGATTGTAGTTTGATTCAATGATTGAATGAATGCAGTAGAATGAAAGCGTTGAACTTGACACATAGCATGAATAAGAGAAGTTCTAATAGCAGGTGCATCTTGTTTCAAGGAGTGAATGTTTTGTAGTTTGATTGAGACAATGTTTGAAGCTTGTGGCTTTGAATGAATTAGAGGAGCTGTACTCATTGAATTGACAAGTGCAGTCTCTTTCATTGAATGAACGTGTGCAGTTCGATTCACTGAATAAGTGTGTTAAGTTTGTTTCACTGAAACAATGATTCATGAAACGTTGATTCCTTGGGGCAATCCTTGAAGTTTGATTCAATGAATGCAGTTTGAAATCGTTAAACTTGACATATTCAACGAATGAGAGAAGCTCTACTCATTGTATTAATACGTGCAGTCAGTTTCATTGAATGGATGCGTGCAGTTTGTTTCAGTGAATGAAAGCGTTAGCCTCGAGACATTGAATAAACGAGAAAGGCTGCACTTATTGAATTAAGAAGTGTAGTCAGTTTCATAGAATGAATGCATTCAGTTTCTTTCATCGAATGCATGGTCAAAACTTGATTCATTGGAAATGAATTTTTCTCAGCGAATGAATGATTGCAGTTTGGTTCATTGATTGAAAGAATGCAGTTAAATACATTCCATTAATGAGTGAAGTTTGCATAATTAAATCATTGAATTACATTCGAATCTTTGAGTCAATGATTTAAATATGAAATAATGAATGTGTGTATGCAGGTTGTTTCATTGAATTAAAGAGTTAAGCTCGAGACATTGAATGAAAGAGAAAACCTCTACTCATTGATTCAACAGTTGCAGTTTGCTTCATGCACTAAATGTGTGTAGTTTGTTTGAACGAATCACTGCGCTAAGTTTGTGGGTGTCAAGCAATGAGAGTACCTCTACCCATTCTGTTTCATTGTTTCATTGCAGTCTGATTCATACATGCAGTTTGTTTCATTGTATGAACGCGTGAAGTTTATTCCATTGAATGAATGGCAAATGCTCGATTCATTTGAAACTACTTGCAGTGTTTCTCATCGAATGAATGATTGCAGTTTGATTCACTGTTTGAATGAATGCACTTATTTTCACCCCATAAATGAGTGAAGGTCGCATAATTAAATCAATAAATTACAATCGATTCTTTGAATCAAAGATTGAAATATGAAATAATGAACGAGTGAATGTAGGTTGTTTCATCGACAAAAAGAGTTATGCTCGAGACATTGAATGAAAGAGAAAAACTACACTCGTAGAATGAACACGTGTAGTTTGCTTCTTTGCATCAATGCGTTAAGCTTGTGGCAGTAAACGAATGAGAGTACGTCTACTCATTGAATTATCATGTGCAGTCTGTTTCATTGAATGAACGATTGTCGTAATAAAAAGTTTGTTACATTGAAACAAGGAATAAAGGTATGATTCATGGAATCAATAATGGTACTTTGATTCAATGATTCAATGAATGCAGGTTGTTTCATTGAATTAAAGCGTTAAGCATAACACATTGAAGGAATGAGAGAAGCTCCACTCATTGAAATGACACGTGCAATTTTACTCATGGAGTGAATGTGTGCAGTTCGATTGAGACAGTGCATGAAGCTTGTGGTATTCAATGAATGAGAGTAGCTGTACTCATTGAATTGACAAGTGTAGTCTCTTTGTTTGAATGAACTTGTGCAGTTAGATTCATTCAGTAAGTTTCTTTCATAGAAACAATGAATAAGGTTTGATTCATTGAATCAATGTTTGAAGTTTGATTCAATGAATCAATGAATGCAGTTGGTTTCATTGAATCAAAGCGTTAAGCTTGACGCATTGAACGAAGCTCCACTCATTGATTTAAGACGTGCAATCAGTATCATTGAATGAATGCGTGTAGTTGTTTCATTGAATGCACATGCGCAGTAGGATTCAGTATATAACTGAGTTACGTTTGTTCCATTGCAACAAGGAATAAGGTTTGATGCATTGAATCAATGATTGTAGTTTGATTCAATGATTGAATGAATGCAGTAGAATGAAAGCGTTGAACTTGACACATAGCATGAATAAGAGAAGTTCTAATAGCAGGTGTCAAGGAGTGAATGTTTTGTAGTTTGATTGAGACAATGTTTGAAGCTTGTGGCTTTGAATGAATTAGAGGAGCTGTACTCATTGAATTGACAAGTGCAGTCTCTTTCATTGAATGAACATGTGCAGTTTGATTCACTGAATAAGTGTTAAGTTTGTTTCATTGTTACGTCTGATTCCTTGGGGCAATCCTTGAAGTTTGATTCAATGAATGCAGTTTGAAATCGTTAAACTTGACATATTCAACGAATGAGAGAAGCTCTACTCATTGAATTAATACGTGCAGTCAGTTTCATTGCATGGATGCGTGCAGTTTGTTTCAGTGAATGAAAGCGTTAGCCTCGAGACATTGAATAAACGAGAAAGGCTGCACTTATGGAATTAAGAAGTGTAGTCAGTTTCATAGAATGAATGCATGCAGTTTCTTTCATTGAATGCATGGCCAAAACTCGATTCATTGGAAATGAATGTTTCTCAGCGAATGAATGATTGCAGTTTGGTTCATTGATTGAAAGAATGCAGTTAAATACATTCCATGAATGATTGAAGTTTGCATAATTAAATCATTGAATTACATTCGAATCTTTGAGTCAATGATTGAAATATGAAATAATGAATGTGTGTATACAGGTTAAAGAGTTAAGCTCGAGACATTGAATGAAAGAGAAAACCTCTACTCATTGAATCAACAGGTGCAGTTTGCTTCATGCACTAGTTTGTTTGAACGAATCACTGCGCTAAGATTGTGGATGTCAAGCAATGAGAGTAACTCTACCCATTCTGTTTCATTGTTTCATTGCAGTCTGTTTCATACATGCAGTTTGTTTCATTGTATGAACGCGTGAAGTTTATTCCATTGAATGAATGGCAAATGCTCGATTCATTTGAAACTACTTGCAGTGTTTCTCATCGAATGAATGATTGCAGTTTGATTCATTGATTGAATGAATGCACTTATTTTCACCCCATAAATGAGTGAAGGTCGCATAATTAAATCAATAAATTACAATCGATTCTTTGAATCAAAGATTGAAATATGAAATAATGAACGAGTGAATGTAGGTTGTTTCATTGAAAAAAAGAGTTATGCTCGAGACATTGAATGAAAGAGAAAAACTACACTCGTAGAATGAACACGTGTAGTTTGCTTCTTTGTATCAATGCGTTAAGCTTGTGGCAGTAAACGAATGAGAGTACGTCTACTCATTGAATTATCATGTGTAGTCAGTTTCATTGAATGAACGAGTGTAGTAATAAAAAGTTTGTTACATTGAAACAAGGAATAAAGGTATGATTCATGGAATCAATAATGGTACTTTGATTCAATGATTCAATGAATGCAGGTTGTTTCATTGAATTAAAGCGTTAAGCATAACGCATTGAAGGAATGAGAGAAGATCCACTCATTGAAATGACACGTGCAATTTTACTCATGGAGTGAATGTGTGCAGTTCGATTGAGACAGTGCATGAAGCTTGTGGTATTCAATGAATGAGAGTAGCTGTACTCATTGAATTGACAAGTGTAGTCTCTTTGATTGAATGAACTTGTGCAGTTTGATTCATTCAGTAAGTTTCTTTCATAGAAACAATGAAAAAGGTTTGATTCATTGAATCAATGTTTGAAGTTTGATTCAATGAATCAATGAATGCAGTTGTTTCATTGAATCAAAGCGTTACGCTTGACGCATTGAACGAAGCTCCACTCATTGATTTAAGACGTATCATTGAATGAATGCGTGTAGTTGTTTCATTGAATGCACATGCGCAGTAGGATTCAGTATATAACTGAGTTACGTTTGTTCCATTGCAACAAGGAATAAGGTTTGATGCATTGAATCAATGATTGTAGTTTGATTCAATGATTGAATGAATGCAGTAGAATGAAAGCGTTGAACTTGACACATAGCATGAATAAGAGAAGTTCTAATAGCAGGTGCATCTTGTTTCAAGGAGTGAATGTTTTGTAGTTTGATTGAGACAATGTTTGAAGCTTGTGGCTTTGAATGAATTAGAGGAGCTGTACTCATTGAATAAACAAGTGCAGTCTCTTTCATTGAATGAACGTGTGCAGTTTGATTCACTGAATAAGTGTGTTAAGTTTGTTTCATTGAAACAATGATTCATGAAACGTTTGATTCCTTGGGGCAATCCTTGAAGTTTGATTCAATGAATGCAGTTTGAAATCATTAAACTTGACATATTCAACGAATGAGAGAAGCTGCACTTCATTGAATTAATACGTGCAGTCAGTTTCATTGAATGGATGCATGCAGTTTGTTTCAGTGAATGAAAGCGTTAGCCTCGAGACATTGAATAAACGAGAAAGGCTGCACTTATTGAATTAAGAAGTGTAGTCAGTTTCATAGAATGAATGCATGCAGTTTCTTTCATTGAATGCATGGCCAAAACTCGATTCATTGGAAATGAATGTTTATCAGCGAATGAATGATTGCAGTTTGGTTCATTGATTGAAAGAATGCAGTTAAATACATGCCATTAATGAGTGAAGTTTGCATAATTAAATCATTGAATTACATTCGAATCTTTGAGTCAATGATTGAAATATGAAATAATGAATGTGTGTATGCAGGTTGTTTCATTTAATTAAAGAGTTAAGCTCGAGACATTGAATGAAAGAGAAAACCTCTACTCATTGATTCAACAGTTGCAGTTTGCTTCATGCACTAAATGTGTGTAGCTTGTTTGAACGAATCACTGCGCTAAGATTGTGGGTGTCAAGCAATGAGAGTACCTCTACCCATTCTGTTTCATTGTTTCATTGCAGTCTGATTCATACATGCAGTTTGTTTCATTGTATGAACGAGTTACGAGAACAAGCTTGACGCATTGAACGAAGCTCCACTCATTGATTTAAGACGTGCAATCAGTATCATTGAATGAATGCGTGCAGTTGTTTCATTGAATGCACATGCGCAGTAGGATTCAGTATATAACTGAGTTACGTTTGTTCCATTGCAACAAGGAAAAAGGTTTGATGCATTGAATCAATGATTGTAGTTTGATTCAATGATTGAATGAATGCAGTAGAATGAAAGCGTTGAACTTGACACATAGCATGAATAAGAGAAGTTCTAATAGCAGGTGCATCTTGTTTCAAGGAGTGAATGTTTTGTAGTTTGATTGAGACAATGTTTGAAGCTTGTGGCTTTGAATGAATTAGAGGAGCTGTACTCATTGAATTGACAAGTGCAGTCTCTTTCATTGAATGAACGTGTGCAGTTTGATTCACTGAATAAGTGTGTTAAGTTTGTTTCATTGAAACAATGATTCATGAAATGTTTGATTCCTTGGGGCAATCCTTGAAGTTTGATTCAATGAATGCAGTTTGAAATCGTTAAACTTGACATATTCAACGAATGAGAGAAGCTCTACTCATTGAATTAATACGTGCAGTCAGTTTCATTGCATGGATGCGTGCAGTTTGTTTCAGTGAATGAAAGCGTTAGCCTCGAGACATTGAATAAACGAGAAAGGCTGCACTTATTGAATTAAGAAGTGTAGTCAGTTTCATAGAATGAATGCATGCAGTTTCTTTCATTGAATGCATGGCCAAAACTCGATTCATTGGAAATGAATGTTTCTCAGCGAATGAATGATTGCAGTTTGGTTCATTGATTGAAAGAATGCAGTTAAATACATTCCATGAATGAGTGAAGTTTGCATAATTAAATCATTGAATTACATTCGAATCTTTGAGTCAATGATTGAAATATGAAATAATGAATGTGAGTATGCAGGTTGTTTCATTGAATTAAAGAGTTAAGCTCGAGACATTGAATGAAAGAGAAAACCTCTACTCATTGAATCAACAGGTGCAGTTTGCTTCATGCACTAAATGTGTGTAGTTTGTTTGAACGAATCACTGCGCTAAGTTTGTGGGTGTCAAGCAATGAGAGTACCTCTACCCATTCTGTTTCATTGTTTCATTGCAGTCTGTTTCATACATGCAGTTTGTTTCATTGTATGAACGCGTGAAGTTTATTCCATTGAATGAATGGCAAATGCTCGATTCATTTGAAACTACTTGCAGTGTTTCTCATCGAATGAATGATTGCAGTTTGATTCATTGATTGAATGAATGCACTTATTTTCACCCCATAAATGAGTGAAGGTCGCATAATTAAATCAATAAATTACAATCGATTCTTTGAATCAAAGATTGAAATATGAAATAATGAACGAGTGAATGTAGGTTGTTTCATTGAAAAAAAGAGTTATGCTCGAGACATTGAATGAAAGAGAAAAACTACACTCGTAGAATGAACACGTGTAGTTTGCTTCTTTGTATCAATGCGTTAAGCTTGTGGCAGTAAACGAATGAGAGTACGTCTACTCATTGAATTATCATGTGCAGTCTGTTTCATTGAATGAACGAGTGTAGTAATAAAAAGTTTGTTACATTGAAACAAGGAATAAAGGTATGATTCATGGAATCAATAATGGTACTTTGATTCAATGATTCAATGAATGCAGGTTGTTTCATTGAATTAAAGCTTTAAGCATAACACATTGAAGGAATGAGAGAAGCTCCACTCATTGAAATGACACGTGCAATTTTACTCATGGAGTGAATGTGTGCAGTTCGATTGAGACAATGCATGAAGCTTGTGGTATTCAATGAATGAGAGTAGCTGTACTCATTGAATTGACAAGTGTAGTCTCTTTGATTGAATGAACTTGTGCAGTTTGATTTATTCAGTAAGTTTCTTTCATAGAAACAATGAATAAGGTTTGATTCATTGAATCAATGTTTGAAGTTTGATTCAATGAATCAATGAATGCAGTTGGTTTCATTGAATCAAAGCGTTAAGCTTGACGCATTGAACGAAGCTCCACTCATTGATTTAAGACGTGCAATCAGTATCATTGAATGAATGCGTGTAGTTGTTTCATTGAATGCACATGCGCAGTAGGATTCAGTATATAACTGAGTTACGTTTGTTCCATTGCAACAAGGAATAATGTTTGATGCATTGAATCAATGATTGTAGTTTGATTCAATGATTGAATGAATGCAGTAGAATGAAAGCGTTGAACTTGACACATAGCATGAATAAGAGAAGTTCTAATAGCAGGTGCATCTTGTTTCAAGGAGTGAATGTTTTGTAGTTTGATTGAGACAATGTTTGAAGCTTGTGGCTTTGAATGAATTAGAGGAGCTGTACTCATTGAATTGACAAGTGCAGTCTCTTTCATTGAATGAACGTGTGCAGTTTGATTCACTGAATAAGTGTGTTAAGTTTGTTTCATTGTTACGTCTGATTCCTTGGGGGCAATCCTTGAAGTTTGATTCAATGAATGCAGTTTGAAATCGTTAAACTTGACATATTCAACGAATGAGAGAAGCTCTACTCATTGAATTAATACGTGCAGTCAGTTTCATTGAATGGATGCGTGCAGTTTGTTTCAGTGAATGAAAGCGTTAGCCTCGAGACATTGAATAAACGAGAAAGGCTGCACTTATTGAATTAAGAAGTGTAGTCAGTTTCATAGAATGAATGCATGCAGTTTCTTTCATGGCTAAAACTCGATTCATTGGAAATGAATGTTTCTCAGCGAATGAATGATTGCAGTTTGGTTCATTGATTGAAAGAATGCAGTTAAATACATTCCATTAATGAGTGAAGTTTGCATAATTAAATCATTGAATTACATTCGAATCTTTGAGTCAATGATTGAAATATGAAATAATGAATGTGTGTATGCAGGTTGTTTCATTGAATTAAAGAGTTAAGCTCGAGACATTGAATGAAAGAGAAAACCTCTACTCATTGAATCAACAGGTGCAGTTTGCTTCATGCACTAAATGTGTGTAGTTTGTTTGAACGAATCACTGCGCTAAGATTGTGGATGTCAAGCAATGAGAGTACCTCTCCCCATTCTGTTTCATTGTTTCATTGCAGTCTGTTTCATACATGCAGTTTGTTTCATTGTATGAACGCGTGAAGTTTATTCCATTGAATGAATGGCAAATGCTCGATTCATTTGAAACTACTTGCAGTGTTTCTCATCGAATGAATGATTGCAGTTTGATTCATTGATTGAATGAATGCACTTATTTTCACCCCATAAATGAGTGAAGGTCGCATAATTAAATCAATAAATTACAATCGATTCTTTGAATCGAGTGAATGTAGGTTGTTTCATCGACAAAAAGAGTTATGCTCGAGACATTGAATGAAAGAGAAAAACTACACTCGTAGAATGAACACGTGTAGTTTGCTTCTTTGCATCAATGCGTTAAGCTTGTGGCAGTAAACGAATGAGAGTACGTCTACTCATTGAATTATCATGTGCAGTCTGTTTCATTGAATGAACGAGTGTAGTAATAAAAAGTTTGTTACATTGAAACAAGGAATAAAGGTATGATTCATGGAATCAATAATGGTACTTTGATTCAATGATTCAATGAATGCAGGTTGTTTCATTGAATTAAAGCGTTAAGCATAACACATTGAAGGAATGAGAGAAGCTCCACTCATTGAAATGACACGTGCAATTTTACTCATGGAGTGAATGTGTGCAGTTCGATTGAGACAGTGCATGAAGCTTGTGGTATTCAATGAATGAGAGTAGCTGTACTCATTGAATTGACAAGTGTAGTCTCTTTGTTTGAATGAACTTGTGCAGTTTGATTCATTCAGTAAGTTTCTTTCATAGAAACAATGAATAAGGTTTGATTCATTGAATCAATGTTTGAAGTTTGATTCAATGAATCAATGAATGCAGTTGGTTTCATTGAATCAAAGCGTTAAGCTTGACGCATTGAACGAAGCTCCACTCATTGATTTAAGACGTGCAATCAGTATCATTGAATGAATGCGTGTAGCTGTTTCATTGAATGCACATGCGCAGTAGGATTCAGTATATAACTGAGTTACGTTTGTTCCATTGCAACAAGGAATAAGGTTTGATGCATTGAATCAATGATTGTAGTTTGATTCAATGATTGAATGAATGCAGTAGAATGAAAGCGTTGAACTTGACACATAGCATGAATAAGAGAAGTTCTAATAGCAGGTGTCAAGGAGTGAATGTTTTGTAGTTTGATTGAGACAATGTTTGAAGCTTGTGGCTTTGAATGAATTAGAGGAGCTGTACTCATTGAATTGACAAGTGCAGTCTCTTTCATTGAATGAACATGTGCAGTTTGATTCACTGAATAAGTGTTAAGTTTGTTTCATTGTTACGTCTGATTCCTTGGGGCAATCCTTGAAGTTTGATTCAATGAATGCAGTTTGAAATCGTTAAACTTGACATATTCAACGAATGAGAGAAGCTCTACTCATTGAATTAATACGTGCAGTCAGTTTCATTGAATGGATGCGTGCAGTTTGTTTCAGTGAATGAAAGCGTTAGCCTCGAGACATTGAATAAACGAGAAAGGCTGCACATATTGAATTAAGAAGTGTAGTCAGTTTCATAGAATGAATGCATGCAGTTTCTTTCATTGAATGCATGGCCAAAACTTGATTCATTGGAAATGAATGTTTCTCAGCGAATGAATGATTGCAGTTTGGTTCATTGATTGAAAGAATGCAGTTAAATACATTCCATGAATGAGTGAAGTTTGCGTAATTAAATCATTGAATTACATTCGAATCTTTGAGTCAATGATTGAAATATGAAATAATGAATGTGTGTATGCAGGTTGTTTCATTGAATTAAAGAGTTAAGCTCGAGACATTGAATGAAAGAGAAAACCTCTACTCATTGAATCAACAGGTGCAGTTTGCTTCATGCACTAAATGTGTGTAGTTTGTTTGAACGAATCACTGCGCTAAGATTGTGGGTGTCAAGCAATGAGAGTACCTCTACCCATTCTGTTTCATTGTTTCATTGCAGTCTGTTTCATACATGCAGATTGTTTCATTGTATGAACGCGTGAAGTTTATTCCATTGAATGAATGGCAAATGCTCGATTCATTTGAAACTACTTGCAGTGTTTCTCATCGAATGAATGATTGCAGTTTGATTCATTGATTGAATGAATGCACTTATTTTCACCCCATAAATGAGTGAAGGTCGCATAATTAAATCAATAAATTACAATCGATTCTTTGAATCAAAGATTGAAATATGAAATAATGAACGAGTGAATGTAGGTTGTTTCATCGACAAAAAGAGTTATGCTCGAGACATTGAATGAAAGAGAAAAACTACACTCGTAGAATGAACACGTGTAGTTTGCTTCTTTGCATCAATGCGTTAAGCTTGTGGCAGTAAACGAATGAGAGTACGTCTACTCATTGAATTATCATGTGCAGTCTGTTTCATTGAATGAACGAGTGTAGTAATAAAAAGTTTGTTACATTGAAACAAGGAATAAAGGTATGATTCATGGAATCAATAATGGTACTTTGATTCAATGATTCAATGAATGCAGGTTGTTTCATTGAATTAAAGCGTTAAGCATAACACATTGAAGGAATGAGAGAAGCTCCACTCATTGAAATGACACGTGCAATTTTACTCATGGAGTGAATGTGTGCAGTTCGATTGAGACAGTGCATGAAGCTTGTGGTATTCAATGAATGAGAGTAGCTGTACTCATTGAATTGACAAGTGTAGTCTCTTTGTTTGAATGAACTTGTGCAGTTTGATTCATTCAGTAAGTTTCTTTCATAGAAACAATGAATAAGGTTTGATTCATTGAATCAATGTTTGAAGTTTGATTCAATGAATCAATGAATGCAGTTAGTTTCATTGAATCAAAGCGTTAAGCTTGACGCATTGAACGAAGCTCCACTCATTGATTTAAGACGTGCAATCAGTATCATTGAATGAATGCGTGTAGTTGTTTCATTGAATGCACATGCGCAGTAGGATTCAGTATATAACTGAGTTACGTTTGTTCAATTGCAACAAGGAATAAGGTTTGATGCATTGAATCAATGATTGTAGTTTGATTCAATGATTGAATGAATGCAGTAGAATGAAAGCGTTGAACTTGACACATAGCATGAATAAGAGAAGTTCTAATAGCAGGTGTCAAGGAGTGAATGTTTTGTAGTTTGATTGAGACAATGTTTGAAGCTTGTGGCTTTGAATGAATTAGAGGAGCTGTACTCATTGAATTGACAAGTGCAGTCTCTTTCATTGAATGAACATGTGCAGTTTGATTCACTGAATAAGTGTTAAGTTTGTTTCATTGTTACGTCTGATTCCTTGGGGCAATCCTTGAAGTTTGATTCAATGAATGCAGTTTGAAATCGTTAAACTTGACATATTCAACGAATGAGAGAAGCTCTACTCATTGAATTAATACGTGCAGTCAGTTTCATTGCATGGATGCGTGCAGTTTGTTTCAGTGAATGAAAGCGTTAGCCTCGAGACATTGAATAAACGAGAAAGGCTGCACTTATTGAATTAAGAAGTGTAGTCAGTTTCATAGAATGAATGCATGCAGTTTCTTTCATTGAATGCATGGCCAAAACTCGATTCATTGGAAATGAATGTTTCTCAGCGAATGAATGATTGCAGTTTGGTTCATTGATTGAAAGAATGCAGTTAAATACATTCCATGAATGAGTGAAGTTTGCATAATTAAATCATTGAATTACATTCGAATCTTTGAGTCAATGATTGAAATATGAAATAATGAATGTGTGTATGCAGGTTGTTTCATTGAATTAAAGAGTTAAGCTCGAGACATTGAATGAAAGAGAAAACCTCTACTCATTGAATCAACAGGTGCAGTTTGCTTCGTGCACTAAACGTGTGTAGTTTGTTTGAACGAATCACTGCGCTAAGATTGTGGATGTCAAGCAATGAGAGTACCTCTACCCATTCTGTTTCATTGTTTCATTGCAGTCTGTTTCATACATGCAGTTTGTTTCATTGTATGAACGCGTGAAGTTTATTCCATTGAATGAATGGCAAATGCTCGATTCATTTGAAACTACTTGCAGTGTTTCTCATCGAATGAATGATTGCAGTTTGATTCATTGATTGAATGAATGCACTTATTTTCACCCCATAAATGAGTGAAGGTCGCATAATTAAATCAATAAATTACAATCGATTCTTTGAATCGAGTGAATGTAGGTTGTTTCATCGACAAAAAGAGTTATGCTCGAGACATTGAATGAAAGAGAAAAACTACACTCGTAGAATGAACACGTGTAGTTTGCTTCTTTGTATAAATGCGTTAAGCTTGTGGCAGTAAACGAATGAGAGTACGTCTACTCATTGAATTATCATGCGCAGTCTGTTTCATTGAATGAACGAGTGTAGTAATAAAAAGTTTGTTACATTGAAACAAGGAATAAAGGTATGATTCATGGAATCAATAATGGTACTTTGATTCAATGATTCAATGAATGCAGGTTGTTTCATTGAATTAAAGCGTTAAGCATAACACATTGAAGGAATGAGAGAAGCTCCACTCATTGAAATGACACGTGCAATTTTACTCATGGAGTGAATGTGTGCAGTTCGATTGAGACAGTGCATGAAGCTTGTGGTATTCAATGAATGAGAGTAGCTGTACTCATTGAATTGACAAGTGTAGTCTCTTTGATTGGATGAACTTGTGCAGTTTGATTCATTCAGTAAGTTTCTTTCATAGAAACAATGAATAAGGTTTGATTCATTGAATCAATGTTTGAAGTTTGATTCAATGAATCAATGAATGCAGTTGGTTTCATTGAATCAAAGCGTTATGCTTGACGCATTGAACGAAGCTCCACTCATTGATTTAAGACGTGCAATCAGTATCATTGAATGAATGCGTGTAGTTGTTTCATTGAATGCACATGCGCAGTAGGATTCAGTATATAACTGAGTTACGTTTGTTCCATTGCAACAAGGAATAAGGTTTGATGCATTGAATCAATGATTGTAGTTTGATTCAATGATTGAATGAATGCAGTAGAATGAAAGCGTTGAACTTGACACATAGCATGAATAAGAGAAGTTCTAATAGCAGGTGTCAAGGAGTGAATGTTTTGTAGTTTGATTGAGACAATGTTTGAAGCTTGTGGCTTTGAATGAATTAGAGGAGCTGTACTCATTGAATTGACAAGTGCAGTCTCTTTCATTGAATGAACATGTGCAGTTTGATTCACTGAATAAGTGTGTTAAGTTTGTTTCATTGTTACGTCTGATTCCTTGGGGCAATCCTTGAAGTTTGATTCAATGAATGCAGTTTGAAATCGTTAAACTTGACATATTCAACGAATGAGAGAAGCTCTACTCATTGAATTAATACGTGCAGTCAGTTTCATTGAATGGATGCGTGCAGTTTGTTTCAGTGAATGAAAGCGTTAGCCTCGAGACATTGAATAAACGAGAAAGGCTGCACATATTGAATTAAGAAGTGTAGTCAGTTTCATAGAATGAATGCATGCAGTTTCTTTCATTGAATGCATGGCCAAAACTTGATTCATTGGAAATGAATGTTTCTCAGCGAATGAATGATTGCAGTTTGGTTCATTGATTGAAAGAATGCAGTTAAATACATTCCATTAATGAGTGAAGTTTGCGTAATTAAATCATTGAATTACATTCGAATCTTTGAGTCAATGATTGAAATATGAAATAATGAATGTGTGTATGCAGGTTGTTTCATTGAATTAAAGAGTTAAGCTCGAGACATTGAATGAAAGAGAAAACCTCTACTCATTGAATCAACAGGTGCAGTTTGCTTCATGCACTAAATGTGTGTAGTTTGTTTGAACGAATCACTGCGCTAAGATTGTGGATGTCAAGCAATGAGAGTACCTCTACCCATTCTGTTTCATTGTTTCATTGCAGTCTGTTTCATACATGCAGTTTGTTTCATTGTATGAACGCGTGAAGTTTATTCCATTGAATGAATGGCAAATGCTCGATTCATTTGAAACTACTTGCAGTGTTTCTCATCGAATGAATGATTGCAGTTTGATTCATTGATTGAATGAATGCACTTATTTTCACCCCATAAATGAGTGAAGGTCGCATAATTAAATCAATAAATTACAATCGATTCTTTGAATCAAAGATTGAAATATGAAATAATGAACGAGTGAATGTAGGTTGTTTCATCGACAAAAAGAGTTATGCTCGAGACATTGAATGAAAGAGAAAAACTACACTCGTAGAATGAACACGTGTAGTTTGCTTCTTTGCATCAATGCGTTAAGCTTGTGGCAGTAAACGAATGAGAGTACGTCTACTCATTGAATTATCATGTGCAGTCTGTTTCATTGAATGAACGAGTGTAGTAATAAAAAGTTTGTTACATTGAAACAAGGAATAAAGGTATGATTCATGGAATCAATAATGGTACTTTGATTCAATGATTCAATGAATGCAGGTTGTTTCATTGAATTAAAGCGTTAAGCATAACACATTGAAGGAATGAGAGAAGCTCCACTCATTGAAATGACACGTGCAATTTTACTCATGGAGTGAATGTGTGCAGTTCGATTGAGACAGTGCATGAAGCTTGTGGTATTCAATGAATGAGAGTAGCTGTACTCATTGAATTGACAAGTGTAGTCTCTTTGATTGGATGAACTTGTGCAGTTTGATTCATTCAGTAAGTTTCTTTCATAGAAACAATGAATAAGGTTTGATTCATTGAATCAATGTTTGAAGTTTGATTCAATGAATCAATGAATGCAGTTGGTTTCATTGAATCAAAGCGTTAAGCTTGACGCATTGAACGAAGCTCCACTCATTGATTTAAGACGTGCAATCAGTATCATTGAATGAATGCGTGTAGTTGTTTCATTGAATGCACATGCGCAGTAGGATTCAGTATATAACTGAGTTACGTTTGTTCCATTGCAACAAGGAATAAGGTTTGATGCATTGAATCAATGATTGTAGTTTGATTCAATGATTGAATGAATGCAGTAGAATGAAAGCGTTGAACTTGACACATAGCATGAATAAGAGAAGTTCTAACAGCAGGTGTCAAGGAGTGAATGTTTTGTAGTTTGATTGAGACAATGTTTGAAGCTTGTGGCTTTGAATGAATTAGAGGAGCTGTACTCATTGAATTGACAAGTGCAGTCTCTTTCATTGAATGAACATGTGCAGTTTGATTCACTGAATAAGTGTGTAAGTTTGTTTCATTGTTACGTCTGATTCCTTGGGGCAATCCTTGAAGTTTGATTCAATGAATGCAGTTTGAAATCGTTAAACTTGACATATTCAACGAATGAGAGAAGCTCTACTCATTGAATTAATACGTGCAGTCAGTTTCATTGAATGGATGCGTGCAGTTTGTTTCAGTGAATGAACGCGTTAGCCTCGAGACATTGAATAAACGAGAAAGGCTGCACTTATTGAATTAAGAAGTGTAGTCAGTTTCATAGAATGAATGCATGCAGTTTCTTTCATTGAATGCATGGCCAAAACTTGATTCATTGGAAATGAATGTTTCTCAGCGAATGAATGATTGCAGTTTGGTTCATTGATTGAAAGAATGCAGTTAAATACATTCCATTAATGAGTGAAGTTTGCATAATTAAATCATTGAATTACATTCGAATCTTTGAGTCAATGATTGAAATATGAAATAATGAATGTGTGTATGCAGGTTGTTTCAATGAATTAAAGAGTTAAGCTCGAGACATTGAATGAAAGAGAAAACCTCTACTCATTGAATCAACAGGTGCAGTTTGCTTCATGCACTAAATGTGTGTAGTTTGTTTGAACGAATCACTGCGCTAAGATTGTGGGTGTCAAGCAATGAGAGTACCTCTACCCATTCTGTTTCATTGTTTCATTGCAGTCTGTTTCATACATGCAGTTTGTTTCATTGTATGAACGCGTGAAGTTTATTCCATTGAATGAATGGCAAATGCTCGATTCATTTGAAACTACTTGCAGTGTTTCTCATCGAATGAATGATTGCAGTTTGATTCATTGATTGAATGAATGCACTTATTTTCACCCCATAAATGAGTGAATGTCGCATAATTAAATCAATAAATTACAATCGATTCTTTGAATCAAAGATTGAAATATGAAATAATGAACGAGTGAATGTAGGTTGTTTCATCGACAAAAAGAGTTATGCTCGAGACATTGAATGAAAGAGAAAAACTACACTCGTAGAATGAACACGTGTAGTTTGCTTCTTTGCATCAATGCGTTAAGCTTGTGGCAGTAAACGAATGAGAGTACGTCTACTCATTGAATTATCATGTGCAGTCTGTTTCATTGAATGAACGAGTGTAGTAATAAAAGGTTTGTTACATTGAAACAAGGAATAAAGGTATGATTCATGGAATCAATGATGGTACTTTGATTCAATGATTCAATGAATGCAGGTTGTTTCATTGAATTAAAGCGTTAAGCATAACACATTGAAGGAATGAGAGAAGCTCCACTCATTGAAATGACACGTGCAATTTTACTCATGGAGTGAATGTGTGCAGTTCGATTGAGACAGTGCATGAAGCTTGTGGTATTCAATGAATGAGAGTAGCTGTACTCATTGAATTGACAAGTGTAGTCTCTTTGATTGAATGAACTTGTGCAGTTTGATTCATTCAGTAAGTTTCTTTCATAGAAACAATGAATAAGGTTTGATTCATTGAATCAATGTTTGAAGTTTGATTCAATGAATCAATGAATGCAGTTAGTTTCATTGAATCAAAGCGTTAAGCTTGACGCATTGAACGAAGCTCCACTCATTGATTTAAGACGTGCAATCAGTATCATTGAATGAATGCGTGTAGTTGTTTCATTGAATGCACATGCGCAGTAGGATTCAGTATATAACTGAGTTACGTTTGTTCCATTGCAACAAGGAATAAGGTTTGATGCATTGAATCAATGATTGTAGTTTGATTCAATGATTGAATGAATGCAGTAGAATGAAAGCGTTGAACTTGGCACATAGCATGAATAAGAGAAGTTCTAATAGCAGGTGTCAAGGAGTGAATGTTTTGTAGTTTGATTGAGACAATGTTTGAAGCTTGTGGCTTTGAATGAATTAGAGGAGCTGTACTCATTGAATTGACAAGTGCAGTCTCTTTCATTGAATGAACATGTGCAGTTTGATTCACTGAATAAGTGTTAAGTTTGTTTCATTGTTACGTCTGATTCCTTGGGGCAATCCTTGAAGTTTGATTCAATGAATGCAGTTTGAAATCGTTAAACTTGACATATTCAACGAATGAGAGAAGCTCTACTCATTGAATTAATACGTGCAGTCAGTTTCATTGCATGGATGCGTGCAGTTTGTTTCAGTGAATGAAAGCGTTAGCCTCGAGACATTGAATAAACGAGAAAGGCTGCACTTATTGAATTAAGAAGTGTAGTCAGTTTCATAGAATGAATGCATGCAGTTTCTTTCATTGAATGCATGGCCAAAACTCGATTCATTGGAAATGAATGTTTCTCACCGAATGAATGATTGCAGTTTGGTTCATTGATTGAAAGAATGCAGTTAAATACATTCCATGAATGAGTGAAGTTTGCATAATTAAATCATTGAATTACATTCGAATCTTTGAGTCAATGATTGAAATATGAAATAATGAATGTGTGTATACAGGTTAAAGAGTTAAGCTCGAGACATTGAATGAAAGAGAAAACCTCTACTCATTGAATCAACAGGTGCAGTTTGCTTCGTGCACTAAACGTGTGTAGTTTGTTTGAACGAATCACTGCGCTAAGATTGTGGATGTCAAGCAATGAGAGTACCTCTACCCATTCTGTTTCATTGTTTCATTGCAGTCTGTTTCATACATGCAGTTTGTTTCATTGTATGAACGCGTGAAGTTTATTCCATTGAATGAATGGCAAATGCTCGATTCATTTGAAACTACTTGCAGTGTTTCTCATCGAATGAATGATTGCAGTTTGATTCATTGATTGAATGAATGCACTTATTTTCACCCCATAAATGAGTGAAGGTCGCATAATTAAATCAATAAATTACAATCGATTCTTTGAATCAAAGATTGAAATATGAAATAATGAACGAGTGAATGTAGGTTGTTTCATTGAAAAAAAGAGTTATGCTCGAGACATTGAATGAAAGAGAAAAACTACACTCGTAGAATGAACACGTGTAGTTTGCTTCTTTGTATCAATGCGTTAAGCTTGTGGCAGTAAACGAATGAGAGTACGTCTACTCATTGAATTATCATGTGTAGTCAGTTTCATTGATGGAACGAGAGTAGTAATAAAAAGTTTGTTACATTGAAACAAGGAATAAAGGTATGATTCATGGAATCAATAATGGTACTTTGATTCAATGATTCAATGAATGCAGGTTGTTTCATTGAATTAAAGCGTTAAGCATAACGCATTGAAGGAATGAGAGAAGCTCCACTCATTGTAATGACACGTGCAATTTTACTCATGGAGTGAATGTGTGCAGTTCGATTGAGACAGTGCATGAAGCTTGTGGTATTCAATGAATGAGAGTAGCTGTACTCATTGAATTGACAAGTGTAGTCTCTTTGATTGAATGAACTTGTGCAGTTTGATTCATTCAGTAAGTTTCTTTCATAGAAACAATGAATAAGGTTTGATTCATTGAATCAATGTTTGAAGTTTGATTCAATGAATCAATGAATGCAGTTGTTTCATTGAATCAAAGCGTTAAGCTTGACGCATTGAACGAAGCTCCACTCATTGATTTAAGACGTATCATTGAATGAATGCGTGTAGTTGTTTCATTGAATGCACATGCGCAGTAGGATTCAGTATATAACTGAGTTACGTTTGTTCCATTGCAACAAGGAATAAGGTTTGATGCATTGAATCAATGATTGTAGTTTGATTCAATGATTGAATGAATGCAGTAGAATGAAAGCGTTGAACTTGACACATAGCATGAATAAGAGACGTTCTAATAGCAGGTGCATCTTGTTTCAAGGAGTGAATGTTTTGTAGTTTGATTGAGACAATGTTTGAAGCTTGTGCCTTTGAATGAATTAGAGGAGCTGTACTCATTGAATTGACAAGTGCAGTCTCTTTCATTGAATGAACGTGTGCAGTTTGATTCACTGAATAAGTGTGTTAAGTTTGTTTCATTGAAACAATGATTCATGAAACGTTTGATTCCTTGGGGCAATCCTTGAAGTTTGATTCAATGAATGCAGTTTGAAATCGTTAAACTTGACATATTCAACGAATGAGAGAAGCTGCACTTCATTGAATTAATACGTGCAGTCAGTTTCATTGAATGGATGCATGCAGTTTGTTTCAGTGAATGAAAGCGTTCGCCTCGAGACATTGAATAAACGAGAAAGGCTGCACTTATTGAATTAAGAAGTGTAGTCAGTTTCATAGAATGAATGCATGCAGTTTCTTTCATTGAATGCATGGCCAAAACTCGATTCATTGGAAATGAATGTTTATCAGCGAATGAATGATTGCAGTTTGGTTCATTGATTGAAAGAATGCAGTTAAATACATGCCATTAATGAGTGAAGTTTGCATAATTAAATCATTGAATTACATTCGAATCTTTGAGTCAATGATTGAAATATGAAATAATGAATGTGTGTATGCAGGTTTTTTCATTTAATTAAAGAGTTAAGCTCGAGACATTGAATGAAAGAGAAAACCTCTACTCATTGATTCAACAGTTGCAGTTTGCTTCATGCACTAAATGTGTGTAGCTTGTTTGAACGAATCACTGCGCTAAGATTGTGGGTGTCAAGCAATGAGAGTACCTCTACCCATTCTGTTTCATTGTTTCATTGCAGTCTGATTCATACATGCAGTTTGTTTCATTGTATGAACGAGTTACGAGAACAAGCTTGACGCATTGAACGAAGCTCCACTCATTGATTTAAGACGTGCAATCAGTATCATTGAATGAATGCGTGTAGTTGTTTCATTGAATGCACATGCGCAGTAGGATTCAGTATGTAACTGAGTTACGTTTGTTCCATTGCAACAAGGAAAAAGGTTTGATGCATTGAATCAATGATTGTAGTTTGATTCAATGATTGAATGAATGCAGTAGAATGAAAGCGTTGAACTTGACACATAGCATGAATAAGAGAAGTTCTAATAGCAGGTGCATCTTGTTTCAAGGAGTGAATGTTTTGTAGTTTGATTGAGACAATGTTTGAAGCTTGTGGCTTTGAATGAATTAGAGGAGCTGTACTCATTGAATTGACAAGTGCAGTCTCTTTCATTGAATGAACGTGTGCAGTTTGATTCACTGAATAAGTGTGTTAAGTTTGTTTCATTGTTACGTCTGATTCCTTGGGGCAATCCTTGAAGTTTGATTCAATGAATGCAGTTTGAAATCGTTAAACTTGACATATTCAACGAATGAGAGAAGCTCTACTCATTGAATTAATACGTGCAGTCAGTTTCATTGAATGGATGCGTGCAGTTTGTTTCAGTGAATGAAAGCGTTAGCCTCGAGACATTGAATAAACGAGAAAGGCTGCACTTATTGAATTAAGAAGTGTAGTCAGTTTCATAGAATGAATGCATGCAGTTTCTTTCATTGAATGCATGGCCAAAACTCGATTCATTGGAAATGAATGTTTCTCAGCGAATGAATGATTGCAGTTTGGTTCATTGATTGAAAGAATGCAGTTAAATACATTCCATTAATGAGTGAAGTTTGCATAATTAACTCATTGAATTACATTCGAATCTTTGAGTCAATGATTGAAATATGAAATAATGAATGTGTGTATGCAGGTTGTTTCATTGAATTAAAGAGTTAAGCTCGAGACATTGAATGAAAGAGAAAACCTCTACTCATTGAATCAACAGTTGCAGTTTGCTTCATGCACTAAATGTGTGTAGTTTGTTTGAACGAATCACTGCGATAAGATTGTGGATGTCAAGCAATGAGAGTACCTCTACCCATTCTGTTTCATTGTTTCATTGCAGTCTGTTTCATACATGCAGTTTGTTTCATTGTATGAACGCGTGAAGTTTATTCCATTGAATGAATGGCAAATGCTCGATTCATTTGAAACTACTTGCAGTGTTTCTCATCGAATGAATGATTGCAGTTTGATTCATTGATTGAATGAATGCACTTATTTTCACCCCATAAATGAGTGAAGGTCGCATAATTAAATCAATAAATTACAATCGATTCTTTGAATCGAGTGAATGTAGGTTGTTTCATTGAAAAAAAGAGTTATGCTCGAGACATTGAATGAAAGAGAAAAACTACACTCGTAGAATGAACACGTGTAGTTTGCTTCTTTGTATCAATGCGTTAAGCTTGTGGCAGTAAACGAATGAGAGTACGTCTACTCATTGAATTATCATGTGCAGTCTGTTTCATTGAATGAACGAGTGTAGTAATAAAAAGTTTGTTACATTGAAACAAGGAATAAAGGTATGATTCATGGAATCAATAATGGTACTTTGATTCAATGATTCAATGAATGCAGGTTGTTTCATTGAATTAAAGCGTTAAGCATAACACATTGAAGGAATGAGAGAAGCTCCACTCATTGAAATGACACGTGCAATTTTACTCATGGAGTGAATGTGTGCAGTTCGATTGAGACAGTGCATGAAGCTTGTGGTATTCAATGAATGAGAGTAGCTGTACTCATTGAATTGACAAGTGTAGTCTCTTTGATTGGATGAACTTGTGCAGTTTGATTCATTCAGTACGTTTCTTTCATAGAAACAATGAATAAGGTTTGATTCATTGAATCAATGTTTGAAGTTTGATTCAATGAATCAATGAATGCAGTTGGTTTCATTGAATCAAAGCGTTAAGCTTGACGCATTGAACGAAGCTCCACTCATTGATTTAAGACGTGCAATCAGTATCATTGAATGAATGCGTGTAGTTGTTTCATTGAATGCACATGCGCAGTAGGATTCAGTATATAACTGAGTTACGTTTGTTCCATTGCAACAAGGAATAAGGTTTGATGCATTGAATCAATGATTGTAGTTTGATTCAATGATTGAATGAATGCAGTAGAATGAAAGCGTTGAACTTGACACATAGCATGAATAAGAGAAGTTCTAATAGCAGGTGTCAAGGAGTGAATGTTTTGTAGTTTGATTGAGACAATGTTTGAAGCTTGTGGCTTTGAATGAATTAGAGGAGCTGTACTCATTGAATTGACAAGTGCAGTCTCTTTCATTGAATGAACATGTGCAGTTTGATTCACTGAATAAGTGTTAAGTTTGTTTCATTGTTACGTCTGATTCCTTGGGGCAATCCTTGAAGTTTGATTCAATGAATGCAGTTTGAAATCGTTAAACTTGACATATTCAACGAATGAGAGAAGCTCTACTCATTGAATTAATACGTGCAGTCAGTTTCATTGAATGGATGCGTGCAGTTTGTTTCAGTGAATGAAAGCGTTAGCCTCGAGACATTGAATAAACGAGAAAGGCTGCACTTATTGAATTAAGAAGTGTAGTCAGTTTCATAGAATGAATGCATGCAGTTTCTTTCATTGAATGCATGGCCAAAACTTGATTCATTGGAAATGAATGTTTCTCAGCGAATGAATGATTGCAGTTTGGTTCATTGATTGAAAGAATGCAGTTAAATACATTCCATTAATGAGTGAAGTTTGCATAATTAAATCATTGAATTACATTCGAATCTTTGAGTCAATGATTGAAATATGAAATAATGAATGTGTGTATGCAGGTTGTTTGATTGAATTAAAGAGTTAAGCTCGAGACATTGAATGAAAGAGAAAACCTCTTCTCATTGAATCAACAGGTGCAGTTTGCTTCATGCACTAAATGTGTGTAGTTTGTTTGAACGAATCACTGCGCTAAGATTGTGGGTGTCAAGCAATGAGAGTACCTCTACCCATTCTGTTTCATTGTTTCATTGCAGTCTGTTTCATACATGCAGTTTGTTTCATTGTATGAACGCGTGAAGTTTATTCCATTGAATGAATGGCAAATGCTCGATTCATTTGAAACTACTTGCAGTGTTTCTCATCGAATGAATGATTGCAGTTTGATTCATTGATTGAATGAATGCACTTATTTTCACCCCATAAATGAGTGAAGGTCGCATAATTAAATCAATAAATTACAATCGATTCTTTGAATCAAAGATTGAAATATGAAATAATGAACGAGTGAATGTAGGTTGTTTCATCGACAAAAAGAGTTATGCTCGAGACATTGAATGAAAGAGAAAAACTACACTCGTAGAATGAACACGTGTAGTTTGCTTCTTTGCATCAATGCGTTAAGCTTGTGGCAGTAAACGAATGAGAGTACGTCTACTCATTGAATTATCATGTGCAGTCTGTTTCATTGAATGAACGAGTGTAGTAATAAAAGGTTTGTTACATTGAAACAAGGAATAAAGGTATGATTCATGGAATCAATGATGGTACTTTGATTCAATGATTCAATGAATGCAGGTTGTTTCATTGAATTAAAGCGTTAAGCATAACACATTGAAGGAATGAGAGAAGCTCCACTCATTGAAATGACACGTGCAATTGTACTCATGGAGTGAATGTGTGCAGTTCGATTGAGACAGTGCATGAAGCTTGTGGTATTCAATGAATGAGAGTAGCTGTACTCATTGAATTGACAAGTGTAGTCTCTTTGTTTGAATGAACTTGTGCAGTTTGATTCATTCAGTAAGTTTCTTTCATAGAAACAATGAATAAGCTTTGATTCATTGAATCAATGTTTGAAGTTTGATTCAATGAATCAATGAATGCAGTTAGTTTCATTGAATCAAAGCGTTAAGCTTGACGCATTGAACGAAGCTCCACTCATTGATTTAAGACGTGCAATCAGTATCATTGAATGAATGCGTGTAGTTGTTTCATTGAATGCACATGCGCAGTAGGATTCAGTATATAACTGAGTTACGTTTGTTCCATTGCAACAAGGAATAAGGTTTGATGCATTGAATCAATGATTGTAGTTTGATTCAATGATTGAATGAATGCAGTAGAATGAAAGCGTTGAACTTGACACATAGCATGAATAAGAGAAGTTCTAATAGCAGGTGTCAAGGAGTGAATGTTTTGTAGTTTGATTGAGACAATGTTTGAAGCTTGTGGCTTTGAATGAATTAGAGGAGCTGTACTCATTGAATTGACAAGTGCAGTCTCTTTCATTGAATGAACATGTGCAGTTTGATTCACTGAATAAGTGTGTTAAGTTTGTTTCATTGTTACGTCTGATTCCTTGGGGCAATCCTTGAAGTTTGATTCAATGAATGCAGTTTGAAATCGTTAAACTTGACATATTCAACGAATGAGAGAAGCTCTACTCATTGAATTAATACGTGCAGTCAGTTTCATTGCATGGATGCGTGCAGTTTGTTTCAGTGAATGAAAGCGTTAGCCTCGAGACATTGAATAAACGAGAAAGGCTGCACTTATTGAATTAAGAAGTGTAGTCAGTTTCATAGAATGAATGCATGCAGTTTCTTTCATTGAATGCATGGCCAAAACTCGATTCATTGGAAATGAATGTTTCTCAGCGAATGAATGATTGCAGTTTGGTTCATTGATTGAAAGAATGCAGTTAAATACATTCCATGAATGAGTGAAGTTTGCATAATTAAATCATTGAATTACATTCGAATCTTTGAGTCAATGATTGAAATATGAAATAATGAATGTGTGTATGCAGGTTGTTTCATTGAATTAAAGAGTTAAGCTCGAGACATTGAATGAAAGAGAAAACCTCTACTCATTGAATCAACAGGTGCAGTTTGCTTCATGCACTAAATGTGTGTAGTTTGTTTGAACGAATCACTGCGCTAAGATTGTGGATGTCAAGCAATGAGAGTACCTCTACCCATTCTGTTTCATTGTTTCATTGCAGTCTGTTTCATACATGCAGTTTGTTTCATTGTATGAACGCGTGAAGTTTATTCCATTGAATGAATGGCAAATGCTCGATTCATTTGAAACTACTTGCAGTGTTTCTCATCGAATGAATGATTGCAGTTTGATTCATTGATTGAATGAATGCACTTATTTTCACCCCATAAATGAGTGAAGGTCGCATAATTAAATCAATAAATTACAATCGATTCTTTGAATCAAAGATTGAAATATGAAATAATGAACGAGTGAATGTAGGTTGTTTCATTGAAAAAAAGAGTTATGCTCGAGACATTGAATGAAAGAGAAAAACTACACTCGTAGAATGAACACGTGTAGTTTGCTTCTTTGTATCAATGCGTTAAGCTTGTGGCAGTAAACGAATGAGAGTACGTCTACTCATTGAATTATCATGTGTAGTCAGTTTCATTGATGGAACGAGAGTAGTAATAAAAAGTTTGTTACATTGAAACAAGGAATAAAGGTATGATTCATGGAATCAATAATGGTACTTTGATTCAATGATTCAATGAATGCAGGTTGTTTCATTGAATTAAACCGTTAAGCATAACGCATTGAAGGAATGAGAGAAGCTCCACTCATTGAAATGACACGTGCAATTTTACTCATGGAGTGAATGTGTGCAGTTCGATTGAGACAGTGCATGAAGCTTGTGGTATTCAATGAATGAGAGTAGCTGTACTCATTGAATTGACAAGTGTAGTCTCTTTGATTGAATGAACTTGTGCAGTTTGATTCATTCAGTAAGTTTCTTTCATAGAAACAATGAATAAGGTTTGATTCATTGAATCAATGTTTGAAGTTTGATTCAATGAATCAATGAATGCAGTTGTTTCATTGAATCAAAGCGTTAAGCTTGACGCATTGAACGAAGCTCCACTCATTGATTTAAGACGTGCAATCAGTATCATTGAATGAATGCGTGTAGTTGTTTCATTGAATGCACATGCGCAGTAGGATTCAGTATATAACTGAGTTACGTTTGTTCCATTGCAACAAGGAATAACGTTTGATGCATTGAATCAATGATTGTAGTTTGATTCAATGATTGAATGAATGCAGTAGAATGAAAGCGTTGAACTTGGCACATAGCATGAATAAGAGAAGTTCTAATAGCAGGTGTCAAGGAGTGAATGTTTTGTAGTTTGATTGAGACAATGTTTGAAGCTTGTGGCTTTGAATGAATTAGAGGAGCTGTACTCATTGAATTGACAAGTGCAGTCTCTTTCATTGAATGAACATGTGCAGTTTGATTCACTGAATAAGTGTTAAGTTTGTTTCATTGTTACGTCTGATTCCTTGGGGCAATCCTTGAAGTTTGATTCAATGAATGCAGTTTGAAATCGTTAAACTTGACATATTCAACGAATGAGAGAAGCTCTACTCATTGAATTAATACGTGCAGTCAGTTTCATTGCATGGATGCGTGCAGTTTGTTTCAGTGAATGAAAGCGTTAGCCTCGAGACATTGAATAAACGAGAAAGGCTGCACTTATTGAATTAAGAAGTGTAGTCAGTTTCATAGAATGAATGCATGCAGTTTCTTTCATTGAATGCATGGCCAAAACTCGATTCATTGGAAATGAATGTTTCTCACCGAATGAATGATTGCAGTTTGGTTCATTGATTGAAAGAATGCAGTTAAATACATTCCATGAATGAGTGAAGTTTGCATAATTAAATCATTGAATTACATTCGAATCTTTGAGTCAATGATTGAAATATGAAATAATGAATGTGTGTATACAGGTTAAAGAGTTAAGCTCGAGACATTGAATGAAAGAGAAAACCTCTACTCATTGAATCAACAGGTGCAGTTTGCTTCGTGCACTAAACGTGTGTAGTTTGTTTGAACGAATCACTGCGCTAAGATTGTGGATGTCAAGCAATGAGAGTACCTCTACCCATTCTGTTTCATTGTTTCATTGCAGTCTGTTTCATACATGCAGTTTGTTTCATTGTATGAACGCGTGAAGTTTATTCCATTGAATGAATGGCAAATGCTCGATTCATTTGAAACTACTTGCAGTGTTTCTCATCGAATGAATGATTGCAGTTTGATTCATTGATTGAATGAATGCACTTATTTTCACCCCATAAATGAGTGAAGGTCGCATAATTAAATCAATAAATTACAATCGATTCTTTGAATCAAAGATTGAAATATGAAATAATGAACGAGTGAATGTAGGTTGTTTCATTGAAAAAAAGAGTTATGCTCGAGACATTGAATGAAAGAGAAAAACTACACTCGTAGAATGAACACGTGTAGTTTGCTTCTTTGTATCAATGCGTTAAGCTTGTGGCAGTAAACGAATGAGAGTACGTCTACTCATTGAATTATCATGTGTAGTCAGTTTCATTGATGGAACGAGAGTAGTAATAAAAAGTTTGTTACATTGAAACAAGGAATAAAGGTATGATTCATGGAATCAATAATGGTACTTTGATTCAATGATTCAATGAATGCAGGTTGTTTCATTGAATTAAAGCGTTAAGCATAACGCATTGAAGGAATGAGAGAAGCTCCACTCATTGAAATGACACGTGCAATTTTACTCATGGAGTGAATGTGTGCAGTTCGATTGAGACAGTGCATGAAGCTTGTGGTATTCAATGAATGAGAGTAGCTGTACTCATTGAATTGACAAGTGTAGTCTCTTTGATTGAATGAACTTGTGCAGTTTGATTCATTCAGTAAGTTTCTTTCATAGAAACAATGAATAAGGTTTGATTCATTGAATCAATGTTTGAAGTTTGATTCAATGAATCAATGAATGCAGTTGTTTCATTGAATCAAAGCGTTAAGCTTGACGCATTGAACGAAGCTCCACTCATTGATTTAAGACGTATCATTGAATGAATGCGTGTAGTTGTTTCATTGAATGCACATGCGCAGTAGGATTCAGTATATAACTGAGTTACGTTTGTTCCATTGCAACAAGGAATAAGGTTTGATGCATTGAATCAATGATTGTAGTTTGATTCAATGATTGAATGAATGCAGTAGAATGAAAGCGTTGAACTTGACACATAGCATGAATAAGAGACGTTCTAATAGCAGGTGCATCTTGTTTCAAGGAGTGAATGTTTTGTAGTTTGATTGAGACAATGTTTGAAGCTTGTGCCTTTGAATGAATTAGAGGAGCTGTACTCATTGAATTGACAAGTGCAGTCTCTTTCATTGAATGAACGTGTGCAGTTTGATTCACTGAATAAGTGTGTTAAGTTTGTTTCATTGAAACAATGATTCATGAAACGTTTGATTCCTTGGGGCAATCCTTGAAGTTTGATTCAATGAATGCAGTTTGAAATCGTTAAACTTGACATATTCAACGAATGAGAGAAGCTGCACTTCATTGAATTAATACGTGCAGTCAGTTTCATTGAATGGATGCATGCAGTTTGTTTCAGTGAATGAAAGCGTTCGCCTCGAGACATTGAATAAACGAGAAAGGCTGCACTTATTGAATTAAGAAGTGTAGTCAGTTTCATAGAATGAATGCATGCAGTTTCTTTCATTGAATGCATGGCCAAAACTCGATTCATTGGAAATGAATGTTTATCAGCGAATGAATGATTGCAGTTTGGTTCATTGATTGAAAGAATGCAGTTAAATACATGCCATTAATGAGTGAAGTTTGCATAATTAAATCATTGAATTAAATTCGAATCTTTGAGTCAATGATTGAAATATGAAATAATGAATGTGTGTATGCAGGTTTTTTCATTTAATTAAAGAGTTAAGCTCGAGACATTGAATGAAAGAGAAAACCTCTACTCATTGATTCAACAGTTGCAGTTTGCTTCATGCACTAAATGTGTGTAGCTTGTTTGAACGAATCACTGCGCTAAGATTGTGGGTGTCAAGCAATGAGAGTACCTCTACCCATTCTGTTTCATTGTTTCATTGCAGTCTGATTCATACATGCAGTTTGTTTCATTGTATGAACGAGTTACGAGAACAAGCTTGACGCATTGAACGAAGCTCCACTCATTGATTTAAGACGTGCAATCAGTATCATTGAATGAATGCGTGTCGTTGTTTCATTGAATGCACATGCGCAGTAGGATTCAGTATGTAACTGAGTTACGTTTGTTCCATTGCAACAAGGAAAAAGGTTTGATGCATTGAATCAATGATTGTAGTTTGATTCAATGATTGAATGAATGCAGTAGAATGAAAGCGTTGAACTTGACACATAGCATGAATAAGAGAAGTTCTAATAGCAGGTGCATCTTGTTTCAAGGAGTGAATGTTTTGTAGTTTGATTGAGACAATGTTTGAAGCTTGTGGCTTTGAATGAATTAGAGGAGCTGTACTCATTGAATTGACAAGTGCAGTCTCTTTCATTGAATGAACGTGTGCAGTTTGATTCACTGAATAAGTGTGTTAAGTTTGTTTCATTGTTACGTCTGATTCCTTGGGGCAATCCTTGAAGTTTGATTCAATGAATGCAGTTTGAAATCGTTAAACTTGACATATTCAACGAATGAGAGAAGCTCTACTCATTGAATTAATACGTGCAGTCAGTTTCATTGAATGGATGCGTGCAGTTTGTTTCAGTGAATGAAAGCGTTAGCCTCGAGACATTGAATAAACGAGAAAGGCTGCACTTATTGAATTAAGAAGTGTAGTCAGTTTCATAGAATGAATGCATGCAGTTTCTTTCATTGAATGCATGGCTAAAACTCGATTCATTGGAAATGAATGTTTCTCAGCGAATGAATGATTGCAGTTTGGTTCATTGATTGAAAGAATGCAGTTAAATACATTCCATTAATGAGTGAAGTTTGCATAATTAACTCATTGAATTACATTCGAATCTTTGAGTCAATGATTGAAATATGAAATAATGAATGTGTGTACGCAGGTTGTTTCATTGAATTAAAGAGTTAAGCTCGAGACATTGAATGAAAGAGAAAACCTCTACTCATTGAATCAACAGTTGCAGTTTGCTTCATGCACTAAATGTGTGTAGTTTGTTTGAACGAATCACTGCGCTAAGATTGTGGATGTCAAGCAATGAGAGTACCTCTCCCCATTCTGTTTCATTGTTTCATTGCAGTCTGTTTCATACATGCAGTTTGTTTCATTGTATGAACGCGTGAAGTTTATTCCATTGAATGAATGGCAAATGATCGATTCATTTGAAACTACTTGCAGTGTTTCTCATCGAATGAATGATTGCAGTTTGATTCATTGATTGAATGAATGCACTTATTTTCACCCCATAAATGAGTGAAGGTCGCATAATTAAATCAATAAATTACAATCGATTCTTTGAATCGAGTGAATGTAGGTTGTTTCATTGAAAAAAGAGTTATGCTCGAGACATTGAATGAAAGAGAAAAACTACACTCGTAGAATGAACACGTGTAGTTTGCTTCTTTGTATCAATGCGTTAAGCTTGTGGCAGTAAACGAATGAGAGTACGTCTACTCATTGAATTATCATGTGCAGTCTGTTTCATTGAATGAACGAGTGTAGTAATAAAAAGTTTGTTACATTGAAACAAGGAATAAAGGTATGATTCATGGAATCAATAATGGTACTTTGATTCAATGATTCAATGAATGCAGGTTGTTTCATTGAATTAAAGCGTTAAGCATAACACATTGAAGGAATGAGAGAAGCTCCACTCATTGAAATGACACGTGCAATTTTACTCATGGAGTGAATGTGTGCAGTTCGATTGAGACAGTGCATGAAGCTTGTGGTATTCAATGAATGAGAGTAGCTGTACTCATTGAATTGACAAGTGTAGTCTCTTTGATTGGATGAACTTGTGCAGTTTGATTCATTCAGTACGTTTCTTTCATAGAAACAATGAATAAGGTTTGATTCATTGAATCAATGTTTGAAGTTTGATTCAATGAATCAATGAATGCAGTTGGTTTCATTGAATCAAAGCGTTAAGCTTGACGCATTGAACGAAGCTCCACTCATTGATTTAAGACGTGCAATCAGTATCATTGAATGAATGCGTGTAGTTGTTTCATTGAATGCACATGCGCAGTAGGATTCAGTATGTAACTGAGTTACGTTTGTTCCATTGCAACAAGGAAAAAGGTTTGATGCATTGAATCAATGATTGTAGTTTGATTCAATGATTGAATGAATGCAGTAGAATGAAAGCGTTGAACTTGACACATAGCATGAATAAGAGAAGTTCTAATAGCAGGTGTCAAGGAGTGAATGTTTTGTAGTTTGATTGAGACAATGTTTGAAGCTTGTGGCTTTGAATGAATTAGAGGAGCTGTACTCATTGAATTGACAAGTGCAGTCTCTTTCATTGAATGAACGTGTGCAGTTTGATTCACTGAATAAGTGTGTTAAGTTTGTTTCATTGTTACGTCTGATTCCTTGGGGCAATCCTTGAAGTTTGATTCAATGAATGCAGTTTGAAATCGTTAAACTTGACATATTCAACGAATGAGAGAAGCTCTACTCATTGAATTAATACGTGCAGTCAGTTTCATTGAATGGATGCGTGCAGTTTGTTTCAGTGAATGAAAGCGTTAGCCTCGAGACATTGAATAAACGAGAAAGGCTGCACTTATTGAATTAAGAAGTGTAGTCAGTTTCATAGAATGAATGCATGCAGTTTCTTTCATTGAATGCATGGCTAAAACTCGATTCATTGGAAATGAATGTTTCTCAGCGAATGAATGATTGCAGTTTGGTTCATTGATTGAAAGAATGCAGTTAAATACATTCCATTAATGAGTGAAGTTTGCATAATTAACTCATTGAATTACATTCGAATCTTTGAGTCAATGATTGAAATATGAAATAATGAATGTGTGTACGCAGGTTGTTTCATTGAATTAAAGAGTTAAGCTCGAGACATTGAATCAAAGAGAAAACCTCTACTCATTGAATCAACAGGTGCAGTTTGCTTCATGCACTAAATGTGTGTAGTTTGTTTGAACGAATCACTGCGCTAAGATTGTGGATGTCAAGCAATGAGAGTACCTCTCCCCATTCTGTTTCATTGTTTCATTGCAGTCTGTTTCATACATGCAGTTTGTTTCATTGTATGAACGCGTGAAGTTTATTCCATTGAATGAATGGCAAATGATCGATTCATTTGAAACTACTTGCAGTGTTTCTCATCGAATGAATGATTGCAGTTTGATTCATTGATTGAATGAATGCACTTATTTTCACCCCATAAATGAGTGAAGGTCGCATAATTAAATCAATAAATTACAATCGATTCTTTGAATCGAGTGAATGTAGGTTGTTTCATTGAAAAAAGAGTTATGCTCGAGACATTGAATGAAAGAGAAAAACTACACTCGTAGAATGAACACGTGTAGTTTGCTTCTTTGTATCAATGCGTTAAGCTTGTGGCAGTAAACGAATGAGAGTACGTCTACTCATTGAATTATCATGTGCAGTCTGTTTCATTGAATGAACGAGTGTAGTAATAAAAAGTTTGTTACATTGAAACAAGGAATAAAGGTATGATTCATGGAATCAATAATGGTACTTTGATTCAATGATTCAATGAATGCAGGTTGTTTCATTGAATTAAAGCGTTAAGCATAACACATTGAAGGAATGAGAGAAGCTCCACTCATTGAAATGACACGTGCAATTTTACTCATGGAGTGAATGTGTGCAGTTCGATTGAGACAGTGCATGAAGCTTGTGGTATTCAATGAATGAGAGTAGCTGTACTCATTGAATTGACAAGTGTAGTCTCTTTGATTGGATGAACTTGTGCAGTTTGATTCATTCAGTACGTTTCTTTCATAGAAACAATGAATAAGGTTTGATTCATTGAATCAATGTTTGAAGTTTGATTCAATGAATCAATGAATGCAGTTGGTTTCATTGAATCAAAGCGTTAAGCTTGACGCATTGAACGAAGCTCCACTCATTGATTTAAGACGTGCAATCAGTATCATTGAATGAATGCGTGTAGTTGTTTCATTGAATGCACATGCGCAGTAGGATTCAGTATATAACTGAGTTACGTTTGTTCCATTGCAACAAGGAATAAGGTTTGATGCATTGAATCAATGATTGTAGTTTGATTCAATGATTGAATGAATGCAGTAGAATGAAAGCGTTGAACTTGACACATAGCATGAATAAGAGAAGTTCTAATAGCAGGTGTCAAGGAGTGAATGTTTTGTAGTTTGATTGAGACAATGTTTGAAGCTTGTGGCTTTGAATGAATTAGAGGAGCTGTACTCATTGAATTGACAAGTGCAGTCTCTTTCATTGAATGAACATGTGCAGTTTGATTCACTGAATAAGTGTGTAAGTTTGTTTCATTGTTACGTCTGATTCCTTGGGGCAATCCTTGAAGTTTGATTCAATGAATGCAGTTTGAAATCGTTAAACTTGACATATTCAACGAATGAGAGAAGCTCTACTCATTGAATTAATACGTGCAGTCAGTTTCATTGAATGGATGCGTGCAGTTTGTTTCAGTGAATGAAAGCGTTAGCCTCGAGACATTGAATAAACGAGAAAGGCTGCACTTATTGAATTAAGAAGTGTAGTCAGTTTCATAGAATGAATGCATGCAGTTTCTTTCATTGAATGCATGGCCAAAACTTGATTCATTGGAAATGAATGTTTCTCAGCGAATGAATGATTGCAGTTTGGTTCATTGATTGAAAGAATGCAGTTAAATACATTCCATTAATGAGTGAAGTTTGCATAATTAAATCATTGAATTACATTCGAATCTTTGAGTCAATGATTGAAATATGAAATAATGAATGTGTGTATGCAGGTTGTTTGATTGAATTAAAGAGTTAAGCTCGAGACATTGAATGAAAGAGAAAACCTCTTCTCATTGAATCAACAGGTGCAGTTTGCTTCATGCACTAAATGTGTGTAGTTTGTTTGAACGAATCACTGCGCTAAGATTGTGGGTGTCAAGCAATGAGAGTACCTCTACCCATTCTGTTTCATTGTTTCATTGCAGTCTGTTTCATACATGCAGTTTGTTTCATTGTATGAACGCGTGAAGTTTATTCCATTGAATGAATGGCAAATGCTCGATTCATTTGAAACTACTTGCAGTGTTTCTCATCGAATGAATGATTGCAGTTTGATTCATTGATTGAATGAATGCACTTATTTTCACCCCATAAATGAGTGAAGGTCGCATAATTAAATCAATAAATTACAATCGATTCTTTGAATCAAAGATTGAAATATGAAATAATGAACGAGTGAATGTAGGTTGTTTCATCGACAAAAAGAGTTATGCTCGAGACATTGAATGAAAGAGAAAAACTACACTCGTAGAATGAACACGTGTAGTTTGCTTCTTTGCATCAATGCGTTAAGCTTGTGGCAGTAAACGAATGAGAGTACGTCTACTCATTGAATTATCATGTGCAGTCTGTTTCATTGAATGAACGAGTGTAGTAATAAAAGTTTGTTACATTGAAACAAGGAATAAAGGTATGATTCATGGAATCAATGATGGTACTTTGATTCAATGATTCAATGAATGCAGGTTGTTTCATTGAATTAAAGCGTTAAGCATAACACATTGAAGGAATGAGAGAAGCTCCACTCATTGAAATGACACGTGCAATTGTACTCATGGAGTGAATGTGTGCAGTTCGATTGAGACAGTGCATGAAGCTTGTGGTATTCAATGAATGAGAGTAGCTATACTCATTGAATTGACAAGTGTAGTCTCTTTGTTTGAATGAACTTGTGCAGTTTGATTCATTCAGTAAGTTTCTTTCATAGAAACAATGAATAAGCTTTGATTCATTGAATCAATGTTTGAAGTTTGATTCAATGAATCAATGAATGCAGTTAGTTTCATTGAATCAAAGCGTTAAGCTTGACGCATTGAACGAAGCTCCACTCATTGATTTAAGACGTGCAATCAGTATCATTGAATGAATGCGTGTAGTTGTTTCATTGAATGCACATGCGCAGTAGGATTCAGTATATAACTGAGTTACGTTTGTTCCATTGCAACAAGGAATAAGGTTTGATGCATTGAATCAATGATTGTAGTTTGATTCAATGATTGAATGAATGCAGTAGAATGAAAGCGTTGAACTTGACACATAGCATGAATAAGAGAAGTTCTAATAGCAGGTGTCAAGGAGTGAATGTTTTGTAGTTTGATTGAGACAATGTTTGAAGCTTGTGGCTTTGAATGAATTAGAGGAGCTGTACTCATTGAATTGACAAGTGCAGTCTCTTTCATTGAATGAACATGTGCAGTTTGATTCACTGAATAAGTGTGTAAGTTTGTTTCATTGTTACGTCTGATTCCTTGGGGCAATCCTTGAAGTTTGATTCAATGAATGCAGTTTGAAATCGTTAAACTTGACATATTCAACGAATGAGAGAAGCTCTACTCATTGAATTAATACGTGCAGTCAGTTTCATTGCATGGATGCGTGCAGTTTGTTTCAGTGAATGAAAGCGTTAGCCTCGAGACATTGAATAAACGAGAAAGGCTGCACTTATTGAATTAAGAAGTGTAGTCAGTTTCATAGAATGAATGCATGCAGTTTCTTTCATTGAATGCATGGCCAAAACTCGATTCATTGGAAATGAATGTTTCTCAGCGAATGAATGATTGCAGTTTGGTTCATTGATTGAAAGAATGCAGTTAAATACATTCCATGAATGAGTGAAGTTTGCATAATTAAATCATTGAATTACATTCGAATCTTTGAGTCAATGATTGAAATATGAAATAATGAATGTGTGTATGCAGGTTGTTTCATTGAATTAAAGAGTTAAGCTCGAGACATTGAATGAAAGAGAAAACCTCTACTCATTGAATCAACAGGTGCAGTTTGCTTCATGCACTAAATGTGTGTAGTTTGTTTGAACGAATCACTGCGCTACGTTTGTGGGTGTCAAGCAATGAGAGTACCTCTACCCATTCTGTTTCATTGTTTCATTGCAGTCTGTTTCATACATGCAGTTTGTTTCATTGTATGAACGCGTGAAGTTTATTCCATTGAATGAATGGCAAATGCTCGATTCATTTGAAACTACTTGCAGTGTTTCTCATCGAATGAATGATTGCAGTTTGATTCATTGATTGAATGAATGCACTTATTTTCACCCCATAAATGAGTGAAGGTCGCATAATTAAATCAATAAATTACAATCGATTCTTTGAATCAAAGATTGAAATATGAAATAATGAACGAGTAGGTTGTTTCATTGAAAAAAAGAGTTATGCTCGAGACATTGAATGAAAGAGAAAAACTACACTCGTAGAATGAACACGTGTAGTTTGCTTCTTTGTATCAATGCGTTAAGCTTGTGGCAGTAAACGAATGAGAGTACGTCTACTCATTGAATTATGATGTGCAGTCTGTTTCATTGAATGAACGAGTGTAGTAATAAAAAGTTTGTTACATTGAAACAAGGATTAAAGGTATGATTCATGGAATCAATAATGGTACTTTGATTCAATGATTCAATGAATGCAGGTTGTTTCACTGAATTAAAGCGTTAAGCATAACACATTGAAGGAATGAGAGAAGCTCCACTCATTGAAATGACACGTGCAATTTTACTCATGGAGTGAATGTGTGCAGTTCGATTGAGACAGTGCATGAAGCTTGTGGTATTCAATGAATGAGAGTAGCTGTACTCATTGAGTTCACAAGTGTAGTCTCTTTGATTGAATGAACTTGTGCAGTTTGATTCATTCAGTAAGTTTCTTTCATAGAAACAATGAATAAGCTTTGATTCATTGAATCAATGTTTGAAGTTTGATTCAATGAATCAATGAATGCAGTTGGTTTCATTGAATCAAAGCGTTAAGCTTGACGCATTGAACGAAGCTCCACTCATTGATTTAAGACGTGCAATCAGTATCATTGAATGAATGCGTGTCGTTGTTTCATTGAATGCACATGCGCAGTAGGATTCAGCATATAACTGAGTTACGTTTGTTCCATTGCAACAAGGAATAAGGTTTGATGCATTGAATCAATGATTGTAGTTTGATTCAATGATTGAATGAATGCAGTAGAATGAAAGCGTTGAACTTGACACATAGCATGAATAAGAGAAGTTCTAATAGCAGGTACATCTTGTTTCAAGGAGTGAATGTTTTGTAGATTGATTGAGACAATGTTTGAAGCTTGTGGCGTACTCATTGAATTGACAAGTGCAGTCTCTTACATTGAATGAACGTGTGCAGTTTGATTCACTGAATAAGTGTGTTAAGTTTGTTTCATTGAAACAATGATTCATGAAACGTTTGATTCCTTGGGGCAATCCTTGAAGTTTGATTCAATGAATGCAGTTTGAAATCGTTAAACTTGACATATTCAACGAATGAGAGAAGCTCTACTCATTGAATTAATACGTGCAGTCAGTTTCATTGAATGGATGCGTGCAGTTTGTTTCAGTGAATGAAAGCGTTAGCCTCGAGACATTGAATAAACGAGCAAGGCTGCACTTATTGAATTAATAAGTGTAGTCAGTTTCATAGAATGAATGCATGCAGTTACTTTCATTGAATGCATGGCCAAAACTCTATTCATTGGAAATGAATGTTTCTCAGCGAATGAATGATTGCAGTTTGGTTCATTGATTGAAAGAATGCAGTTAAATACATTCCATTAATGAGTGAAGTTTGCATAATTAAATCATTGAATTACATTCGAATCTTTGAGTCAATGATTGAAATATGAAATAATGAATGTGTGTATACAGGTTGTTTCATTGAATTAAAGAGTTAAGCTCGAGACATTGAATCAAAGAGAAAACCTCTACTCATTGATTCAACAGTTGCAGTTTGCTTCCTGCACTAAATGTGTGTAGTTTGTTTGAACGAATCACTGCGCTAAGTTTGTGTGTGTCAAGCAATGAGAGTACCTCTACCCATTCTGTTTCATTGTTTCATTGCAGTCTGATTCATACATGCAGTTTGTTTCATTGTATGAACGCGTGAAGTTTATTCCATTGAATGAATGGCAAATGCTCGATTCATTTGAAACTACTTGCAGTGTTTCTCATCGAATGAATGATTGCAGTTTGATTCATTGATTGAATGAATGCACTTATTTTCACCCCATAAATGAGTGAAGGTCGCATAATTAAATCAATAAATTACAATCGATTCTTTGAATCAAAGATTGAAATATGAAATAATGAACGAGTGAATGTAGGTTGTTTCATTGAAAAAAAGAGTTATGCTCGAGACATTGAATGAAAGAGAAAAACTACACTCGTAGAATGAACACGTGTAGTTTGCTTCTTTGTATCAATGCGTTAAGCTTGTGGCAGTAAACGAATGAGAGTACGTCTACTCATTGAATTATCATGTGCAGTCTGTTTCATTGAATGAACGAGTGTAGTAATAAAAAGTTTGTTACATTGAAACAAGGAATAAAGGTATGATTCATGGAATCAATAATGGTACTTTGATTCAATGATTCAATGAATGCAGGTTGTTTCATTGAATTAAAGCGTTAAGCTTAACACATTGAAGGAATGAGAGAAGCTGCACTCATTGAAATGACACGTGCAATTATACTCATGGAGTGAATGTGTGCAGTTCGATTGAGACAGTGCATGAAGCTTGTGGTAGTCAAAGAATGAGAGTAGCTGTACTCATTGAATTTACAAGTGTAGTCTCTTTGATTGAATGAACTTGTGCAGTTTGATTCATTCAGTAAGTTTCTTTCATAGAAACAATGAATAAGGTTTGATTCATTGAATCAATGTTTGAAGTTTGATTCAATGAATCAATGAATGCAGTTGGTTTCATTGAATCAAAGCGTTAAGCTTGACGCATTGAACGAAGCTCCACTCATTGATTTAAGACGTGCAATCAGTATCATTGAATGAATGCGTGTAGTTGTTTCATTGAGTGCACATGCGAAGTAGGATTCAGTATATAACTGAGTTACGTTTGTTCCATTGCAACAAGGAATAAGGTTTGATGTATTGAATCAAAGATTGTAGTTTGATTCAATGATTGAATGAATGCAGTAGAATGAAAGCGTTGAACTTGACACATAGCATGAATAAGAGAAGTTCTAATAGCAGGTGTCAAGGAGTGAATGTTTTGTAGTTTGATTGAGACAATGTTTGAAGCTTGTGGCTTTGAATGAATTAGAGGAGCTGTACTCATTGAATTGACAAGTGCAGTCTCTTTCATTGAATGAACGTGTGCAGTTTGATTCACTGAATAAGTGTGTTAAGTTTGTTTCATTGTTACGTTTGATTCCTTGGGGCAATCCTTGAAGTTTGATTCAATGAATGCAGTTTGAAATCGTTAAACTTGACATATTCAACGAATGAGAGAAGCTCTACTCATTGAATTAATACGTGCAGTCAGTTTCATTGAATGGATGCGTGCAGTTTGTTTCAGTGAATGAAAGCGTTAGCCTCGAGACATTGAATAAACGAGAAAGGCTGCACTTAATGAATTAAGAAGTGTAGTCAGTTTCATAGAATGAATGCATGCAGTTTCTTTCATTGAATGCATGGTCAAAACTCGATTCATTGGAAATGAATGTTTCTCAGCGAATGAATGATTGCAGTTTGGTTCATTGATTGAAAGAATGCAGTTAAATACATTCCATTAATGAGTGAAGTTTGCATAATTAAATCATTGAATTACATTCGAATCTTTGAGTCAATGATTGAAATATGAAATAATGAATGTGTGTATACAGGTTGTTTCATTGAATTAAAGAGTTAAGCTCGAGACATTGAATCAAAGAGAAAACCTCTACTCATTGATTCAACAGTTGCAGTTTGCTTCCTGCACTAAATGTGTGTAGTTTGTTTGAACGAATCACTGCGCTAAGTTTGTGTGTGTCAAGCAATGAGAGTACCTCTACCCATTCTGTTTCATTGTTTCATTGCAGTCTGATTCATACATGCAGTTTGTTTCATTGTATGAACGCGTGGTTTATTCCATTGAATGAATGGCAAATGCTCGATTCATTTGAAACTACTTGCAGTGTTTCTCATCGAATGAATGATTGCAGTTTGATTCATTGATTGAATGAATGCACTTATTTTCACCCCATAAATGAGTGAAGGTCGCATAATTAAATCAATAAATTACAATCGATTCTTTGAATCAAAGATTGAAATATGAAATAATGAACGAGTGAATGTAGGTTGTTTCATTGAAAAAAAGAGTTATGCTCGAGACATTGAATGAAAGAGAAAAACTACACTCGTAGAATGAACACGTGTAGTTTGCTTCTTTGTATCAATGCGTTAAGCTTGTGGCAGTAAACGAATGAGAGTACGTCTACTCATTGAATTATCATATGCAGTCTGTTTCATTGAATGAACGAGTGTAGTAATAAAAAGCTTGTTACATTGAAACAAGGAATAAAGGTATGATTCATGGAATCAATAATGGTACTTTGATTCAATGATTCAATGAATGCAGGTTGTTTCATTGAATTAAAGCGTTAAGCTTAACACATTGAAGGAATGAGAGAAGCTGCACTCATTGAAATGACACGTGCAATTATACTCATGGAGTGAATGTGTGCAGTTCGATTGAGACAGTGCATGAAGCTTGTGGTAGTCAAAGAATGAGAGTAGCTGTACTCATTGAATTTACAAGTGTAGTCTCTTTGATTGAATGAACTTGTGCAGTTTGATTCATTCAGTAAGTTTCTTTCATAGAAACAATGAATAAGGTTTGATTCATTGAATCAATGTTTGAAGTTTGATTCAATGAATCAATGAATGCAGTTGGTTTCATTGAATCAAAGCGTTAAGCTTGACGCATTGAACGAAGCTCCACTCATTGATTTAAGACGTGCAATCAGTATCATTGAATGAATGCGTGTAGTTGTTTCATTGAGTGCACATGCGAAGTAGGATTCAGTATATAACTGAGTTACGTTTGTTCCATTGCAACAAGGAATAAGGTTTGATGTATTGAATCAATGATTGTAGTTTGATTCAATGATTGAATGAATGCAGTAGAATGAAAGCGTTGAACTTGACACATAGCATGAATAAGAGAAGTTCTAATAGCAGGTGTCAAGGAGTGAATGTTTTGTAGTTTGATTGAGACAATGTTTGAAGCTTGTGGCTTTGAATGAATTAGAGGAGCTGTACTCATTGAATTGACAAGTGCAGTCTCTTTCATTGAATGAACGTGTGCAGTTTGATTCACTGAATAAGTGTGTTAAGTTTGTTTCATTGTTACGTTTGATTCCTTGGGGCAATCCTTGAAGTTTGATTCAATGAATGCAGTTTGAAATCGTTAAACTTGACATATTCAACGAATGAGAGAAGCTCTACTCATTGAATTAATACGTGCAGTCAGTTTCATTGAATGGATGCGTGCAGTTTGTTTCAGTGAATGAAAGCGTTAGCCTCGAGACATTGAATAAACGAGAAAGGCTGCACTTAATGAATTAAGAAGTGTAGTCAGTTTCATAGAATGAATGCATGCAGTTTCTTTCATTGAATGCATGGTCAAAACTCGATTCATTGGAAATGAATGTTTCTCAGCGAATGAATGATTGCAGTTTGGTTCATTGATTGAAAGAATGCAGTTAAATACATTCCATTAATGAGTGAAGTTTGCATAATTAAATCATTGAATTACATTCGAATCTTTGAGTCAATGATTGAAATATGAAATAATGAAAGTGTGAATGCGGGTTGTTTCATTGAATTAAAGAGTTAAGCTCGAGACATTGAATGAAAGAGAAAACCTCTACTCATTGAATCAACAGGTGCAGTTTGCTTCATGCACTAAACGTGTGTAGTTTGTTTGAACGAATCACTGCGCTAAGATTGTGGGTGTCAAGCAATGCGTGTACGTCTACCCATTCTGTTTCATTGTTTCATTGCAGTCTGTTTCATACATGCAGTTTGTTTCATTGTATGAACGCGAGGTTTATTCCATTGAATGAATGGCAAATGCTCGATTCATTTGAAACTAATTGCAGTGTTTCTCATCGAATGAATGATTGCAGTTTGATTCATTGATTGAATGAATGCACTTATTTTCACCCCATAAATGAGTGAAGGTCGCATAATTAAACCAATAAATTACAATCGATTCTTTGAATCAAAGATTGTAATATGAAATAATGAACGAGTGAATGTAGGTTGTTTCATTGAAAAAAAGAGTTATGCTCGAGACATTGAATGAAAGAGAAAAACTACACTCGTAGAATGAACACGTGTTCATTTGTATCAATGCGTTAAGCTTGTGGCAGGAAACGAATGAGAGTACGTCTACTCATTGAATTATCATGTGCAGTCTGTTTCATTGAATGAACGAGTGTAGTAATAAAAAGTTTGTTACATTGAAACAATGAATAAAGGTATGATTCATGGAATCAATAATGGTACTTTGATTCAATGATTCAATGAATGCAGGTTGTTTCATTGAATTAAAGCTTAACACATTGAAGGAATGAGAGAAGCTCCACTCATTGAAATGACACGTGCAATTTTACTCATGGAGTGAATGTTTGCAGTTCGATTGAGACAGTGCATGAAGCTTGTGGTAGTCAAAGAATGAGAGTAGCTGTACTCATTGAATTGACAAGTGTAGTCTCTTTGATTGAATGAACTTGTGCAGTTTGATTCATTCAGTAAGTTTCTTTCAAGAAACAATGAATAAGGTTTGATTCATTGAATCAATGTTTGAAGTTTGATTCAATGAATCAATGAATGCAGTTGGTTTCATTGAATCAAAGAGTTAAGCTTGACGCATTGAACGAAGCTCCACTCATTGATTTAAGACGTGCAATCAGTATCATTGAATGAATGCGTGTAGTTGTTTCATTGAATGCACAAGCGCAGTAGGATTCAGTATATAACTGAGTTACGTTTGTTCCATTGCAACAAGGAATAAGGTTTGATGCATTGAATCAATGATTGTAGTTTGATTCAATGATTGAATGAATGCAGTAGAATGAAAGCGTTGAACTTGACACATAGCATGAATAAGAGAAGTTCTAATAGCAGGTGCATCTTGTTTCAAGGAGTGAATGTTTTGTAGTTTGATTGAGACAATGTTTGAAGCTTGTGGCTTTGAATGAATTAGAGGAGCTGTACTCATTGAATTGACAAGTGCAGTCTCTTTCATTGAATGAACGTGTGCAATTCGATTCACTGAATAAGTGTGTTAAGTTTGTTTCATTGAAACAATGATTCATGAAACGTTTGATTCCGTGGGGCAATCCTTGAAGTTTGATTCAATGAATACAGTTTGAAATCGTTAAACTTGACATATTCAACGAATGAGAGAAGCTCTACTCATTGAATTAATAAGTGCAGTCAGTTTCATTGAATGGATGCGTGCAGTTTGTTTCAGTGAATGAAAGCGTTAGCCTCGAGACATTGAATAAACGAGAAAGGCTGCACTTATTGAATTAAGAAGTGTAGTCAGTTTCATAGAATGAATGCATGCAGTTTCTTTCATTGAATGCATGGCCAAAACTTGATTCATTGGAAATGAATGTTTCTCAGCGAATGAATGATTGCAGTTTGGTTCATTGATTGAAAGAATGCAGTTAAATACATTCCATTAATTAGTGAAGTTTGCATAATTAAATCATTGAATTACATTCGAATCTTTGAGTCAATGATTGAAATATGAAATAATGAATGTGTGTATGCAGGTTGTTTCATTGAATTAAAGAGTTAAGCTCGAGACATTGAATGAAAGAGAAAACCTCTACTCATTGATTCAACAGTTGCAGTTTGCTTCATGCACTAAATGTGTGTAGCTTGTTTGAACGAATCACTGCGCTAAGTTTGTGGGTGTCAAGCAATGAGAGTACCTCTACCCATTCTGTTTCATTGTTTCATTGCAGTCTGATTCATACATGCAGTTTGTTTCATTGTATGAACGCGTGAAGTTTATTCCATTGAATGAATGGCAAATGCTCGATTCATTTGAAACTACTTGCAGTGTTTCTCATCGAATGAATGATTGCAGTTTGATTCATTGATTGAATGAATGCACTTATTTACACCCCATAAATGAGTGAAGGTCGCATAATTAAATCAATAAATTACAATCGATTCTTTGAATCAAAGATTGAAATATGAAATAATGAACGAGTGAATGTAGGTTGTTTCATTGAAAAAAAGAGTTATGCTCGAGACATTGAATGAAAGAGAAAAACTACACTCGTAGAATGAACACGTGTAGTTTGCTTCTTTGTATCAATGCGTTAAGCTTGTGGCAGTAAACGAATGAGAGTACGTCTACTCATTGAATTATCATGTGCAGTCTGTTTCATTGAATGAACGAGTGTAGTAATAAAAAGTTTGTTACATTGAAACAAGGAATAAAGGTATGATTCATGGAATCAATAATGGTACTTTGATTCAATGATTCAATGAATGCAGGTTGTTTCATTGAATTAAAGCGTTAAGCTTAACACATTGAAGGAATGAGAGAAGCTGCACTCATTGAAATGACACGTGCAATTATACTCATGGAGTGAATGTGTGCAGTTCGATTGAGACAGTGCATGAAGCTTGTGGTAGTCAAAGAATGAGAGTAGCTGTACTCATTGAATTTACAAGTGTAGTCTCTTTGATTGAATGAACTTGTGCAGTTTGATTCATTCAGTAAGTTTCTTTCATAGAAACAATGAATAAGGTTTGATTCATTGAATCAATGTTTGAAGTTTGATTCAATGAATCAATGAATGCAGTTGGTTTCATTGAATCAAAGCGTTAAGCTTGACGCATTGAACGAAGCTCCACTCATTGATTTAAGACGTGCAATCAGTATCATTGAATGAATGCGTGTAGTTGTTTCATTGAGTGCACATGCGCAGTAGGATTCAGTATATAACTGAGTTACGTTTGTTCCATTGCAACAAGGAATAAGGTTTGATGTATTGAATCAAAGATTGTAGTTTGATTCAATGATTGAATGAATGCAGTAGAATGAAAGCGTTGAACTTGACACATAGCATGAATAAGAGAAGTTCTAATAGCAGGTGTCAAGGAGTGAATGTTTTGTAGTTTGATTGAGACAATGTTTGAAGCTTGTGGCTTTGAATGAATTAGAGGAGCTGTACTCATTGAATTGACAAGTGCAGTCTCTTTCATTGAATGAACGTGTGCAGTTTGATTCACTGAATAAGTGTGTTAAGTTTGTTTCATTGTTACGTTTGATTCCTTGGGGCAATCCTTGAAGTTTGATTCAATGAATGCAGTTTGAAATCGTTAAACTTGACATATTCAACGAATGAGAGAAGCTCTACTCATTGAATTAATTCGTGCAGTCAGTTTCATTGAATGGATGCGTGCAGTTTGTTTCAGTGAATGAAAGCGTTAGCCTCGAGACATTGAATAAACGAGAAAGGCTGCACTTATTGAATTAAGAAGTGTAGTCAGTTTCATAGAATGAATGCATGCAGTTTCTTTCATTGAATGCATGGCCAAAACTCGATTCATTGGAAATGAATGTTTCTCAGCGAATGAATGATTGCAGTTTGGTTCATTGAGTGAAAGAATGCAGTTAAATACATTCCATTAATGAGTGAAGTTTGCATAATTAAATCATTGAATTACATTCGAATCTTTGAGTCAATGATTGAAATATGAAATAATGAATGTGTGTATGCAGGTTGTTTGATTGAATTAAAGAGTTAAGCTCGAGACATTGAATGAAAGAGAAAACCTCTACTCATTGAATCAACAGGTGCAGTTTGCTTCATGCACTAAACGTGTGTAGTTTGTTTGAACGAATCACTGCGCTAAGATTGTGGGTGTCAAGCAATGCGTGTACGTCTACCCATTCTGTTTCATTGTTTCATTGCAGTCTGTTTCATACATGCAGTTTGTTTCATTGCATGAACGCGTGGTTTATTCCATTGAATGAATGGCAAATGCTCGATTCATTTGAAACTAATTGCAGTGTTTCTCATCGAATGAATGATTGCAGTTTGATTCATTGATTGAATGAATGCACTTATTTTCACCCCATAAATGAGTGAAGGTCGCATAATTAAACCAATAAATTACAATCGATTCTTTGAATCAAAGATTGTAATATGAAATAATGAACGAGTGAATGTAGGTTGTTTCATTGAAAAAAAGAGTTATGCTCGAGACATTGAATGAAAGAGAAAAACTAGACTCGTAGAATGAACACGTGTAGTTTGCTTCTTTGTATCAATGCGTTAAGCTTGTGGCAGTAAACGAATGAGAGTACGTCTACTCATTGAATTATCATGTGCAGTCTGTTTCATTGAATGAACGAGTGTAGTAATAAAAAGTTTGTTACATTGAAACAAGGAATAAAGGTATGATTCATGGAATCAATAATGGTACTTTGATTCAATGATTCAATGAATGCAGGTTGTTTCATTGAATTAAAGCGTTAAGCTTAACACATTGAAGGAATGAGAGAAGCTGCACTCATTGAAATGACACGTGCAATTATACTCATGGAGTGAATGTGTGCAGTTCGATTGAGACAGTGCATGAAGCTTGTGGTAGTCAAAGAATGAGAGTAGCTGTACTCATTGAATTGACAAGTGTAGTCTCTTTGATTGAATGAACTTGTGCAGTTTGATTCATTCAGTAAGTTTCTTTCATAGAAACAATGAATAAGGTTTGATTCATTGAATCAATGTTTGAAGTTTGATTCAATGAATCAATGAATGCAGTTGGTTTCATTGAATCAAAGCGTTAAGCTTGACGCATTGAACGAAGCTCCACTCATTGATTTAAGACGTGCAATCAGTATCATTGAATGAATGCGTGTAGTTGTTTCATTGAGTGCACATGCGCAGTAGGATTCAGTATATAACTGAGTTACGTTTGTTCCATTGCAACAAGGAATAAGGTTTGATGTATTGAATCAAAGATTGTAGTTTGATTCAATGATTGAATGAATGCAGTAGAATGAAAGCGTTGAACTTGACACATAGCATGAATAAGAGAAGTTCTAATAGCAGGTGTCAAGGAGTGAATGTTTTGTAGTTTGATTGAGACAATGTTTGAAGCTTGTGGCTTTGAATGAATTAGAGGAGCTGTACTCATTGAATTGACAAGTGCAGTCTCTTTCATTGAATGAACGTGTGCAGTTTGATTCACTGAATAAGTGTGTTAATTTTGTTTCATTGTTACGTTTGATTCCTTGGGGCAATCCTTGAAGTTTGATTCAATGAATGCAGTTTGAAATCGTTAAACTTGACATATTCAACGAATGAGAGAAGCTCTACTCATTGAATTAATACGTGCAGTCAGTTTCATTGAATGGATGCGTGCAGTTTGTTTCAGTGAATGAAAGCGTTAGCCTCGAGACATTGAATAAACGAGAAAGGCTGCACTTAATGAATTAAGAAGTGTAGTCAGTTTCATAGAATGAATGCATGCAGTTTCTTTCATTGAATGCATGGTCAAAACTCGATTCATTGGAAATGAATGTTTCTCAGCGAATGAATGATTGCAGTTTGGTTCATTGATTGAAAGAATGCAGTTAAATACATTCCATTAATGAGTGAAGTTTGCATAATTAAATCATTGAATTACATTCGAATTTTTGAGTCAATGATTGAAATATGAAATAATGAAAGTGTGAATGCGGGTTGTTTCATTGAATTAAAGAGTTAAGCTCGAGACATTGAATGAAAGAGAAAACCTCTACTCATTGAATCAACAGGTGCAGTTTGCTTCATGCACTAAACGTGTGTAGTTTGTTTGAACGAATCACTGCGCTAAGATTGTGGGTGTCAAGCAATGCGTGTACGTCTACCCATTCTGTTTCATTGTTTCATTGCAGTCTGTTTCATACATGCAGTTTGTTTCATTGTATGAACGCGTGAAGTTTATTCCATTGAATGAATGGCAAATGCTCGATTCATTTGAAACTACTTGCAGTGTTTCTCATCGAATGAATGATTGCAGTTTGATTCATTGATTGAATGAATGCACTTATTTTCACCCCATAAATGAGTGAAGGTCGCATAATTAAATCAATAAATTACAATCGATTCTTTGAATCAAAGATTGTAATATGAAATAATGAACGAGTGAATGTAGGTTGTTTCATTGAAAAAAAGAGTTATGCTCGAGACATTGAATGAAAGAGAAAAACTAGACTGGTAGAATGAACACGTGTAGTTTGCTTCTTTGTATCAATGCGTTAAGCTTGTGGCAGGAAACGAATGAGAGTACGTCTACTCATTGAATTATCATGTGCAGTCTGTTTCATTGAATGAACGAGTGTAGTAATAAAAAGTTTGTTACATTGAAACAAGGAATAAAGGTATGATTCATGGAATCAATAATGGTACTTTGATTCAATGATTCAATGAATGCAGGTTGTTTCATTGAATTAAAGCGTTAAGCTTAACACATTGAAGGAATGAGAGAAGCTCCACTCATTGAAATGACACGTGCAATTTTACTCATGGAGTGAATGTGTGCAGTTCGATTGAGACAGTGCATGAAGCTTGTGGTATTCAAAGAATGAGAGTAGCTGTACTCATTGAATTGACAAGTGTAGTCTCTTTGATTGAATGAACTTGTGCAGTTTGATTCATTCAGTAAGTTTCTTTCATAGAAACAATGAATAAGGTTTGATTCATTGAATCAATGTTTGAAGTTTGATTCAATGAATCAATGAATGCAGTTGGTTTCATTGAATCAAAGAGTTAAGCTTGACGCATTGAACGAAGCTCCACTCATTGATTTAAGACGTGCAATCAGTATCATTGAATGAATGCGTGTAGTTGTTTCATTGAATGCACAAGCGCAGTAGGATTCAGTATATAACTGAGTTACGTTTGTTCCATTGCAACAAGGAATAAGGTTTGATGCATTGAATCAATGATTGTAGTTTGATTCAATGATTGAATGAATGCAGTAGAATGAAAGCGTTGAACTTGACACATAGCATGAATAAGAGAAGTTCTAATAGCAGGTGCATCTTGTTTCAAGGAGTGAATGTTTTGTAGTTTGATTGAGACAATGTTTGAAGCTTGAGGCTTTGAATGAATTAGAGGAGCTGTACTCATTGAATTGACAAGTGCAGTCTCTTTCATTGAATGAACGTGTGCAATTCGATTCACTGAATAAGTGTGTTAAGTTTGTTTCATTGAAACAATGATTCATGAAACGTTTGATTCCGTGGGGCAATCCTTGAAGTTTGATTCAATGAATACAGTTTGAATCGTTAAACTTGACATATTCAACGAATGAGAGAAGCTCTACTCATTGAATTAATACGTGCAGTCAGTTTCATTGAATGGATGCGTGCAGTTTGTTTCAGTGAATGAAAGCGTTAGCCTCGAGACATTGAATAAACGAGAAAGGCTGCACTTATTGAATTAAGAAGTGTAGTCAGTTTCATAGAATGAATGCATGCAGTTTCTTTCATTGAATGCATGGCCAAAACTCGATTCATTGGAAATGAATGTTTCTCAGCGAATGAATGATTGCAGTTTGGTTCATTGATTGAAAGAATGCAGTTAAATACATTCCATTAATGAGTGAAGTTTGCATAATTAAATCATTGAATTACATTCGAATCTTTGAGTCAATGATTGAAATATGAAATAATGAAAGTGTGAATGCGGGTTGTTTCATTGAATTAAAGAGTTAAGCTCGAGACATTGAATGAAAGAGAAAACCTCTACTCATTGAATCAACAGGTGCAGTTTGCTTCATGCACTAAACGTGTGTAGTTTGTTTGAACGAATCACTGCGCTAAGATTGTGGGTGTCAAGCAATGCGTGTACGTCTACCCATTCTGTTTCATTGTTTCATTGCAGTCTGTTTCATACATGCAGTTTGTTTCATTGTATGGACGCGTGGTTTATTCCATTGAATGAATGGCAAATGCTCGATTCATTTGAAACTACTTGCAGTGTTTCTCATCGAATGAATGATTGCAGTTTGATTCATTGATTGAATGAATGCACTTATTTTCACCCCATAAATGAGTGAAGGTCGCATAATTAAATCAATAAATTACAATCGATTCTTTGAATCAAAGATTGTAATATGAAATAATGAACGAGTGAATGTAGGTTGTTTCATTGAAAAAAAGAGTTATGCTCGAGACATTGAATGAAAGAGAAAAACTAGACTGGTAGAATGAACACGTGTAGTTTGCTTCTTTGTATCAATGCGTTAAGCTTGTGGCAGGAAACGAATGAGAGTACGTCTACTCATTGAATTATCATGTGCAGTCTGTTTCATTGAATGAACGAGTGTAGTAATAAAAAGTTTGTTACATTGAAACAAGGAATAAAGGTATGATTCATGGAATCAATAATGGTACTTTGATTCAATGATTCAATGAATGCAGGTTGTTTCATTGAATTAAAGCGTTAAGCTAACACATTGAAGGAATGAGAGAAGCTGCACTCATTGAAATGACACGTGCAATTTTACTCATGGAGTGAATGTGTGCAGTTCGATTGAGACAGTGCATGAAGCTTGTGGTATTCAATGAATGAGAGTAGCTGTACTCATTGAATTGACATGTGTAGTCTCTTTGATTGAATGAACTTGTGCAGTTTGATTCATTCAGTAAGTTTCTTTCATAGAAACAATGAATAAGGTTTGATTCATTGAATCAATGTTTGAAGTTTGATTCAATGAATCAATGAATGCAGTTGTTTCATTGAATCAAAGCGTTAAGCTTGACGCATTGAACGAAGCTCCACTCATTGATTTAAGACGTATCATTGAATGAATGCGTGTAGTTGTTTCATTGAATGCACATGCGCAGTAGGATTCAGTATATAACTGAGTTACGTTTGTTCCATTGCAACAAGGAATAAGGTTTGATGCATTGAATCAATGATTGTAGTTTGATTCAATGATTGAATGAATGCAGTAGAATGAAAGCGTTGAACTTGACACATAGCATGAATAAGAGACGTTCTAATAGCAGGTGCATCTTGTTTCAAGGAGTGAATGTTTTGTAGTTTGATTGAGACAATGTTTGAAGCTTGTGCCTTTGAATGAATTAGAGGAGCTGTACTCATTGAATTGACAAGTGCAGTCTCTTTCATTGAATGAACGTGTGCAGTTTGATTCACTGAATAAGTGTGTTAAGTTTGTTTCATTGAAACAATGATTCATGAAACGTTTGATTCCTTGGGGCAATCCTTGAAGTTTGATTCAATGAATGCAGTTTGAAATCGTTAAACTTGACATATTCAACGAATGAGAGAAGCTGCACTTCATTGAATTAATACGTGCAGTCAGTTTCATTGAATGGATGCATGCAGTTTGTTTCAGTGAATGAAAGCGTTCGCCTCGAGACATTGAATAAACGAGAAAGGCTGCACTTATTGAATTAAGAAGTGTAGTCAGTTTCATAGAATGAATGCATGCAGTTTCTTTCATTGAATGCATGGCCAAAACTCGATTCATTGGAAATGAATGTTTATCAGCGAATGAATGATTGCAGTTTGGTTCATTGATTGAAAGAATGCAGTTAAATACATGCCATTAATGAGTGAAGTTTGCATAATTAAATCATTGAATTACATTCGAATCTTTGAGTCAATGATTGAAATATGAAATAATGAATGTGTGTATGCAGCTTGTTTCATTTAATTAAAGAGTTAAGCTCGAGACATTGAATGAAAGAGAAAACCTCTACTCATTGATTCAACAGTTGCAGTTTGCTTCATGCACTAAATGTGTGTAGCTTGTTTGAACGAATCACTGCGCTAAGATTGTGGGTGTCAAGCAATGAGAGTACCTCTACCCATTCTGTTTCATTGTTTCATTGCAGTCTGATTCATACATGCAGTTTGTTTCATTGTATGAACGAGTTACGAGAACAAGCTTGACGCATTGAACGAAGCTCAACTCATTGATTTAAGACGTGCAATCAGTATCATTGAATGAATGCGTGTAGTTGTTTCATAGAATGCACATCGCAGTAGGATTCAGTATATAACTGAGTTACGTTTGTTCCATTGCAACAAGGAAAAAGGTTTGATGCATTGAATCAATGATTGTAGTTTGATTCAATGATTGAATGAATGCAGTAGAATGAAAGCGTTGAACTTGACACAGCATGAATAAGAGAAGTTCTAATAGCAGGTGCATCTTGTTTCAAGGAGTGAATGTTTTGTAGTTTGATTGAGACAATGTTTGAAGCTTGTGGCTTTGAATGAATTAGAGGAGCTGTACTCATTGAATTGACAAGTGCAGTCTCTTTCATTGAATGAACGTGTGCAGTTTGATTCACTGAATAAGTGTGTTAAGTTTGTTTCATTGTTACGTCTGATTCCTTGGTGCAATCCTTGAAGTTTGATTCAATGAATGCAGTTTGAAATCGTTAAACTTGACATATTCAACGAATGAGAGAAGCTCTACTCATTGAATTAATACGTGCAGTCAGTTTCATTGAATGGATGCATGCAGTTTGTTTCAGTGAATGAAAGCGTTAGCCTCGAGAGTTTGAATAAACGAGAAAGGCTGCACTTATTGAATTAAGAAGTGTAGTCAGTTTCATAGAATGAATGCATGCAGTTTCTTTCATTGAATGCATGGCCAAAACTCGATTCATTGGAAATGAATGTTTCTCAGCGAATGAATGATTGCAGTTTGGTTCATTGATTGAAAGAATGCAGTTAAATACATTCCATTAATGAGTGAAGTTTGCATAATTAACTCATTGAATTACATTCGAATCTTTGAGTCAATGATTGAAATATGAAATAATGAATGTGTGTATGCAGGTTGTTTCATTGAATTAAAGAGTTAAGCTCGAGACATTGAATGAAAGAGAAAACCTCTACTCATTGAATCAACAGTTGCAGTTTGCTTCATGCACTAAATGTGTGTAGTTTGTTTGAACGAATCACTGCGCTAAGATTGTGGATGTCAAGCAATGAGAGTACCTCTCCCCATTCTGTTTCATTGTTTCATTGCAGTCTGTTTCATACATGCAGTTTGTTTCATTGTATGAACGCGTGAAGTTTATTCCATTGAATGAATGGCAAATGCTCGATTCATTTGAAACTACTTGCAGTGTTTCTCATCGAATGAATGATTGCAGTTTGATTCATTGATTGAATGAATGCACTTATTTTCACCCCATAAATGAGTGAAGGTCGCATAATTAAATCAATAAATTACAATCGATTCTTTGAATCGAGTGAATGTAGGTTGTTTCATTGAAAAAAAGAGTTATGCTCGAGACATTGAATGAAAGAGAAAAACTACACTCGTAGAATGAACAACGTGTAGTTTGCTTCTTTGTATCAATGCGTTAAGCTTGTGGCAGTAAACGAATGAGAGTACGTCTACTCATTGAATTATCATGTGCAGTCTGTTTCATTGAATGAACGAGTGTTGTAATAAAAGGTTTGTTACATTGAAACAAGGAATAAAGGTATGATTCATGGAATCAATGATGGTACTTTGATTCAATGATTCAATGAATGCAGGTTGTTTCATTGAATTAAAGCGTTAAGCATAACACATTGAAGGAATGAGAGAAGCTCCACTCATTGAAATGACACGTGCAATTTTACTCATGGAGTGAATGTGTGCAGTTCGATTGAGACAGTGCATGAAGCTTGTGGTATTCAATGAATGAGAGTAGCTGTACTCATTGAATTGACAAGTGTAGTCTCTTTGTTTGAATGAACTTGTGCAGTTTGATTCATTCAGTAAGTTTCTTTCATAGAAACAATGAATAAGGTTTGATTCATTGAATCAATGTTTGAAGTTTGATTCAATGAATCAATGAATGCAGTTAGTTTCATTGAATCAAAGCGTTAAGCTTGACGCATTGAACGAAGCTCCACTCATTGATTTAAGACGTGCAATCAGTATCATTGAATGAATGCGTGTAGTTGTTTCATTGAATGCACATGCGCAGTAGGATTCAGTATATAACTGAGTTACGTTTGTTCCATTGCAACAAGGAATAAGGTTTGATGCATTGAATCAATGATTGTAGTTTGATTCAATGATTGAATGAATGCAGTAGAATGAAAGCGTTGAACTTGACACATAGCATGAATAAGAGAAGTTCTAATAGCAGGTGTCAAGGAGTGAATGTTTTGTAGTTTGATTGAGACAATGTTTGAAGCTTGTGGCTTTGAATGAATTAGAGGAGCTGTACTCATTGAATTGACAAGTGCAGTCTCTTTCATTGAATGAACATGTGCAGTTTGATTCACTGAATAAGTGTTAAGTTTGTTTCATTGTTACGTCTGATTCTGGGGCAATCCTTGAAGTTTGATTCAATGAATGCAGTTTGAAATCGTTAAACTTGACATATTCAACGAATGAGAGAAGCTCTACTCATTGAATTAATACGTGCAGTCAGTTTCATTGCATGGATGCGTGCAGTTTGTTTCAGTGAATGAAAGCGTTAGCCTCGAGACATTGAATAAACGAGAAAGGCTGCACTTATTGAATTAAGAAGTGTAGTCAGTTTCATAGAATGAATGCATGCAGTTTCTTTCATTGAATGCATGGCCAAAACTCGATTCATTGGAAATGAATGTTTCTCAGCGAATGAATGATTGCAGTTTGGTTCATTGATTGAAAGAATGCAGTTAAATACATTCCATGAATGAGTGAAGTTTGCATAATTAAATCATTGAATTACATTCGAATCTTTGAGTCAATGATTGAAATATGAAATAATGAATGTGTGTATACAGGTTGTTTCATTGAATTAAAGAGTTAAGCTCGAGACATTGAATGAAAGAGAAAACCTCTACTCATTGAATCAACAGGTGCAGTTTGCTTCATGCACTAACCGTGTGTAGTTTGTTTGAACGAATCACTGCGCTAAGTTTGTGGGTGTCAAGCAATGAGAGTACCTCTACCCATTCTGTTTCATTGTTTCATTGCAGTCTGTTTCATACATGCAGTTTGTTTCATTGTATGAACGCGTGTAGTTTATTCCATTGAATGAATGGCAAATGCTCGATTCATTTGAAACTACTTGCAGTGTTTGTCATCGAATGAATGATTGCAGTTTGATTCATTGATTGAATGAATGCACTTATTTTCACCCCATAAATGAGTGAAGGTCGCATAATTAAACCAATAAATTACAATCGATTCTTTGAATCAAAGATTGTAATATGAAATAATGAACGAGTGAATGTAGGTTGTTTCATTGAAAAAAAGAGTTATGCTCGAGACATTGAATGAAAGAGAAAAACTAGACTCGTAGAATGAACACGTGTAGTTTGCTTCTTTGTATCAATGCGTTAAGCTTGTGGCAGGAAACGAATGAGAGTACGTCTACTCATTGAATTATCATGTGCAGTCTGTTTCATTGAATGAACGAGTGTAGTAATAAAAAGTTTGTTACATTGAAACAATGAATAAAGGTATGATTCATGGAATCAATAATGGTACTTTGATTCAATGATTCAATGAATGCAGGTTGTTTCATTGAATTACGCTTAACACATTGAAGGAATGAGAGAAGCTCCACTCATTGAAATGACACGTGCAATTTTACTCATGGAGTGAATGTTTGCAGTTCGATTGAGACAGTGCATGAAGCTTGTGGTAGTCAAAGAATGAGAGTAGCTGTACTCATTGAATTGACAAGTGTAGTCTCTTTGATTGAATGAACTTGTGCAGTTTGATTCATTCAGTAAGTTTCTTTCAAGAAACAATGAATAAGGTTTGATTCATTGAATCAATGTTTGAAGTTTGATTCAATGAATCAATGAATGCAGTTGGTTTCATTGAATCAAAGAGTTAAGCTTGACGCATTGAACGAAGCTCCACTCATTGATTTAAGACGTGCAATCAGTATCATTGAATGAATGCGTGTAGTTGTTTCATTGAATGCACAAGCGCAGTAGGATTCAGTATATAACTGAGTTACGTTTGTTCCATTGCAACAAGGAATAAGGTTTGATGCATTGAATCAATGATTGTAGTTTGATTCAATGATTGAATGAATGCAGTAGAATGAAAGCGTTGAACTTGACACATAGCATGAATAAGAGAAGTTCTAATAGCAGGTGTCAAGGAGTGAATGTTTTGTAGTTTGATTGAGACAATGTTTGAAGCTTGTGGCTTTGAATGAATTAGAGGAGCTGTACTCATTGAATTGACAAGTGCAGTCTCTTTCATTGAATGAACGTGTGCAGTTTGATTCACTGAATAAGTGTGTTAAGTTTGTTTCATTGAAACAATGATTCATGAAACGTTTGATTCCTTGGGGCAATCCTTGAAGTTTGATTCAATGAATGCAGTTTGAAATCGTTAAACTTGACATATTCAACGAATGAGAGAAGCTCTACTCATTGAATTAATACGTGCAGTCAGTTTCATTGAATGGATGCATGCAGTTTGTTTCAGTGAATGAAAGCGTTAGCCTCGAGACATTGAATAAACGAGAAAGGCTGCACTTATTGAATTAAGAAGTGTAGTCAGTTTCATAGAATGAATGCATGCAGTTTCTTTCATTGAATGCATGGCCAAAACTCGATTCATTGGAAATGAATGTTTCTCAGCGAATGAATGATTGCAGTTTGGTTCATTGATTGAAAGAATGCAGTTAAATACATGCCATTAATGAGTGAAGTTTGCATAATTAAATCATTGAATTACATTCGAATCTTTGAGTCAATGATTGAAATATGAAATAATGAATGTGTGTATGCAGGTTGTTTCATTGAATTAAAGCGTTAAGCATAACACATTGAAGGGATGAGAGAAGCTCCGCTCATTGAAATGACACGTGCAATTTTACTCATGGAGTGAATGTGTGCAGTTCGATTGAGACAGTGCATGAAGCTTGTGGTATTCAATGAATGAGAGTAGCTGTACTCATTGAATTGACAAGTGTAGTCTCTTTGATTGAATGAACTTGTGCAGTTAGATACATTCAGTAAGTTTCTTTCATAGAAACAATGAATAAGGTTTGATTCATTGAATCAATGTTTGAAGTTTGATTCAATGAATCAATGAATGCAGTTGGTTTCATTGAATCAAAGCGTTAAACTTGACGCATTGAACGAAGCTCCACTCATTGATTTAAGACGTGCAATCAGTATCATTGAATGAATGCGTGTAGTTGATTCATTGAGTGCACATGCGCAGTAGGATTCAGTATATAACTGAGTTACGTTTGTTCCATTGCAACAAGGAATAAGGTTTGATGCATTGAATCAATGATTGTAGTTTGATTCAATGATTGAATGAATGCAGTAGAATGAAAGCGTTGAACTTGACACATAGCATGAATAAGAGAAGTTCTAATAGCAGGTGTCAAGGAGTGAATGTTTTGTAGTTTGATTGAGACAATGTTTGAAGCTTGTGGCTTTGAATGAATTAGAGGAGCTGTACTCATTGAATTGACAAGTGCAGTCTCTTTCATTGAATGAACGTGTGCAGTTTGATTCACTGAATAAGTGTGTTAAGTTTGTTTCATTGTTACGTCTGATTCCTTGGGGCAATCCTTGAAGTTTGATTCAATGAATGCAGTTTGAAATCGTTAAACTTGACATATTCAACGAATGAGAGAAGCTCTACTCATTGAATTAATACGTGCAGTCAGTTTTATTGAATGGATGCATGCAGTTTGTTTCAGTGAATGAAAGCGTTAGCCTCGAGACATTGAATAAACGAGAAAGGGTGCACTTATTGAATTAAGAAGTGTAGTTTGTTTCATAGAATGAATGCATGCAGTTTCTTTCATTGAATGCATGGCCAAAACTCGATTCATTGGAAATGAATGTTTCTCAGCGAATGAATGATTGCAGTTTGGTTCATTGATTGAAAGAATGCAGTTAAATACATTCCATTAATGAGTGAAGTTTGCATAATTAAATCATTGAATTACATTCGAATCTTTGAGTCAATGATTGAAATATGAAATAATGAATGTGTGTATGCAGGTTGTTTCATTGAATTAAAGAGTTAAGCTCGAGACATTGAATGAAAGAGAAAACCTCTACTCATTGAATCAACAGGTGCAGTTTGCTTCATGCACTAAACGTGTGTAGTTTGTTTGAACGAATCACTGCGCTAAGTTTGTGGGTGTCAAGCAATGAGAGTACCTCTACCCATTCTGTTTCATTGTTTCATTGCAGTCTGATTCATACATGCAGTTTGTTTCATTGTATGAACGCGTGAAGTTTATTCCATTGAATGAATGGCAAATGCTCGATTCATTTGAAACTACTTGCAGTGTTTCTCATCGAATGAATGATTGCAGTTTGATTCATTGATTGAATGAATGCACTTATTTTCACCCCATAAATGAGTGAAGGTCGCATAATTAAATCAATAAATTACAATCGATTCTTTGAATCAATGATTGAAATATGAAATAATGAACGAGTGAATGTAGGTTGTTTCATTGAGAAAAAGAGTTATGCTCGAGACATTGAATGAAAGAGAAAAACTACACTCGTAGAATGAACACGTGTAGTTTGCTTCTTTGTATCAATGCGTTAAGCTTGTGGCAGTAAACGAATGAGAGTACGTCTACTCATTGAATTATCATGTGCAGTCTGTTTCATTGAATGAACGAGTGTAGTAATAAAAAGTTTGTTACATTGAAACAAGGAATAAAGGTATGATTCATGGAATCAATAATGGTACTTTGATTCAATGATTCAATGAATGCAGGTTGTTTCATTGAATTAAAGCGTTAAGCATAACACATTGAAGGAATGAGAGAAGCTCCACTCATTGAAATGACACGTGCAATTTTACTCATGGAGTGAATGTGTGCAGTTCGATTGAGACAGTGCATGAAGCTTGTGGTATTCAATGAATGAGAGTAGCTGTACTCATTGAATTGACAAGTGTAGTCTCTTTGATTGAATGAACTTGTGCAGTTTGATTCATTCAGTAAGTTTCTTTCATTGACACAATGAATAAGGTTTGATTCATTGAATCAATGTTTGAAGTTTGATTCAATGAATGCAGTTGGTTTCATTGAATCAAAGCGTTAAGCTTGACGCATTGAACGAAGCTCCACTCATTGATTTAAGACGTGCAATCAGTATCATTGAATGAATGCGTGTAGTTGATTCATTGAGTGCACATGCGCAGTAGGATTCAGTATATAACTGAGTTACGTTTGTTCCATTGCAACAAGGAATAAGGTTTGATGCATTGAATCAATGATTGTAGTTTGATTCAATGATTGAATGAATGCAGTAGAATGAAAGCGTTGAACTTGACACAGCATGAATAAGAGAAGTTCTAATAGCAGGTGTCAAGGAGTGAATGTTTTGTAGTTTGATTGAGACAATGTTTGAAGCTTGTGGCTTTGAATGAATTAGAGGAGCTGCACTCATTGAGTTGAGAAGTGCAGTCTCTTACATTGAATGAACGTGTGCAGTTTGATTCACTGAATAAGGGTGTTAAGTTTGTTTCATTGTTACGTCTGATTCCTTGGGGCAATCCTTGAAGTTTGATTCAATGAATGCAGTTTGAAATCGTTAAACTTGACATATTCAACGAATGAGAGAAGCTCTACTCATTGAATTAATACGTGCAGTCAGTTTCATTGAATGGATGAGTGCAGTTTGTTTCAGTGAATGAAAGCGTTAGCCTCGAGACATTGAATAAACGAGAAAGGCTGCACTTATTGAATTAAGAAGTGTCGTCAGTTTCATAGAATGAATGCATGCAGTTTCTTTCATTGAATGCATGGCCAAAACTCGATTCATTGGAAATGAATGTTTCTCAGCGAATGAATGATTGCAGTTTGGTTCATTGATTGAAAGAATGCAGTTAAATACATTCCATTAATGAGTGAAGTTTGCATAATTAAATCATTGAATTACATTGGAATCTTTGAGTCAATGATTGAAATATGAAATAATGAATGTGTGTATGCAGGTTGTTTGATTGAATTAAAGAGTTAAGCTCGAGACATTGAATGAAAGAGAAAACCTCTACTCATTGAATCAACAGGTGCAGTTTGCTTCATGCACTAAATGTGTGTAGTTTGTTTGAACGAATCACTGCGCTAAGATTGTGGGTGTCAAGCAATGAGAGTACCTCTACCCATTCTGTTTCATTGTTTCATTGCAGTCTGTTTCATACATGCAGTTTGTTTCATTGTATGAACGCGTGAAGTTTATTCCATTGAATGAATGGCAAATGCTCGATTCATTTGAAACTACTTGCAGTGTTTCTCATCGAATGAATGATTGCAGTTTGATTCATTGATTGAATGAATGCACTTTTTTCACCCCATAAATGAGTGAAGGTCGCATAATTAAATCAATAAATTACAATCGATTCTTTGAATCAAAGATTGAAATATGAAATAATGAACGAGTGAATGTAGGTTGTTTCATTGAAAAAAAGAGTTATGCTCGAGACATTGAATGAAAGAGAAAAACTACACTCGTAGAATGAACACGTGTAGTTTGCTTCTTTGTATCAATGCGTTAAGCTTGTGGCAGTAAACGAATGAGAGTACGTCTACTCATTGAATTATCATGTGCAGTCTGTTTCATTGAATGAACGAGTGTAGTAATAAAAAGTTTGTTACATTGAAACAAGGAATAAAGGTATGATTCATGGAATCAATAATGGTACTTTGATTCAATGATTCAATGAATGCAGGTTGTTTCATTGAATTAAAGCGTTAAGCATAACACATTGAAGGAATGAGAGAAGCTCCACTCATTGAAATGACACGTGCAATTTTACTCATGGAGTGAATGTGTGCAGTTCGATTGAGACAGTGCATGAAGCTTGTGGTATTCAATGAATGAGAGTAGCTGTACTCATTGAATTGACAAGTGTAGTCTCTTTGATTGAATGAACTTGTGCAGTTTGATTCATTCAGTAAGTTTCTTTCATAGAAACAATGAATAAGGTTTGATTCATTGAATCAATTTTTGAAGTTTGATTCAATGAATCAATGAATGCAGCTTGTTTCATTGAATCAAAGCGTTAAGCTTGACGCATTGAACGAAGCTCCACTCATTGATTTAAGACGTGCAATCAGTATCATTGAATGAATGCGTGTAGTTGTTTCATTGAATGCACATGCGCAGTAGGATTCAGTATATAACTGAGTTACGTTTGTTCCATTGCAACAAGGAATAAGGTTTGATGCATGGAATCAATGATTGTAGTTTGATTCAATGAATGAATGCAGTAGAATGAAAGCGTTGAACTTGACACATAGCATGAATAAGAGAAGTTCTAATAGCAGGTGCATCTTGTTTCAAGGAGTGAATGTTTTGTAGTTTGATTGAGACAATGTTTGAAGCTTGTGGCTTTGAATGAATTAGAGGAGCTGTACTCATTGAATTGACAAGTGCAGTCTCTTTCATTGAATGAACGTGTGCAGTTTGATTCACTGAATAAGTGTGTTAAGTTTGTTTAATTGAAACAATGATTCATGAAACGTTTGATTCCTTGGGGCAATCCTTGAAGTTTGATTCAATGAATGCAGTTTGAAATCGTTAAACTTGACATATTCAACGAATGAGAGAAGCTCTACTCATTGAATTAATACGTGCAGTCAGTTTCATTGAATGGATGCATGCAGTTTGTTTCAGTGAATGAAAGCGTTAGCCTCGAGACATTGAATAAACGAGAAAGGCTGCACTGATTGAATTAAGAAGTGTAGTCAGTTTCATAGAATGAATGCATGCAGTTTCTTTCATTGAATGCATGGCCAAAACTTGATTCATTGGAAATGAATGTTTCTCAGCGAATGAATGATTGCAGTTTGGTTCATTGATTGAAAGAATGCAGTTAAATACATGCCATTAATGAGTGAAGTTTGCATAATTAAATCATTGAATTACATTCGAATCTTTGAGTCAATGATTGAAATATGAAATAATGAATGTGTGTATGCAGGTTGTTTCATTGAATTAAAGCGTTAAGCATAACACATTGAAGGGATGAGAGAAGCTCCACTCATTGAAATGACACGTGCAATTTTACTCATGGAGTGAATGTGTGCAGTTCGATTGAGACAGTGCATGAAGCTTGTGGTATTCAATGAATGAGAGTAGCTGTACTCATTGAATTGACAAGTGTAGTCTCTTTGATTGAATGAACTTGTGCAGTTAGATACATTCAGTAAGTTTCTTTCATAGAAACAATGAATAAGGTTTGATTCATTGAATCAATGTTTGAAGTTTGATTCAATGAATCAATGAATGCAGTTGGTTTCATTGAATCAAAGCGTTAAACTTGACGCATTGAACGAAGCTCCACTCATTGATTTAAGACGTGCAATCAGTATCATTGAATGAATGCGTGTAGTTGATTCATTGAGTACAGCTCCTCTAATTCATTCAAAGCCACAAGCTTCAAACATTGTCTCAATCAAACTACAAAACATTCACTCCTTGACACCTGCTATTAGAACTTCTCTTATTCATGCTATGTGTCAAGTTCAACGCTTTCATTCTACTGCATTCATTCAATCATTGAATCAAACTACAATCATTGATTCCATGCATCAAACCTTATTCCTTGTTGCAATGGAACAAACGTAACTCAGTTATATACTGAATCCTACTGCGCATGTACACTCAATGAATCAACTACATGCATTCATTCAATGATACTGATTGCACGTCTTAAATCAATGAGTGGAGCTTCGTTCAATGCGTCAAGTTTAACGCTTTGATTCAATGAAACCAACTGCATTCATTGATTCATTGAATCAAACTTCAAACATTGATTCAATGAATCAACCCTTATTCATTGTTTCTATGAAAGAAACTTACTGAATGAATCAAACTGCACATGTTCATTCAATCAAAGAGACTACACTTGTCAATTCAATGAGTACAGCTACTCTCATTCATTGAATACCACAAGCTTCATGCACTGTCTCAATCGAGCTGCACACATTCACTCCATGAGTAAAATTGCACGTGTCATTTCAATGAGTGGAGCTTCTCTCATTCCTTCAATGTGTTATGCTTAACGCTTTAATTCAATGAAACAACCTGCATTCATTGAATCATTGAATCAAAGTACCATTATTGATTCCATGAATCATACCTTTATTCCTTGTTTCAATGTAACAAACTTTTTATTACTACACTCGTTCATTCAATGAAACAGACTGCACATGATAATTCAATGAGTAGACGTACTCTCATTCGTTTACTGCCACAAGCTTAACGCATTGATACAAAGAAGCAAACTACACGTGTTCATTCTACGAGTGTAGTTTTTCTCTTTCATTCAATGTCTCGAGCATAACTCTTTTTCTCAATGAAACAACCTACATTCACTCGTTCATTATTTCATATTTCAATCTTTGATTCAAAGAATCGATTGTAATTTATTGATTTAATTATGCGACCTTCACTCATTTATGTGGTGAAAATAAGTGCATTCATTCAATCAATGAATCAAACTGCAATCATTCATTCGATGAGAAACACTGCAAGTAGTTTCAAATGAATCGAGCATTTGCCATTCATTCAATGGAATAAACTTCACGCGTTCATACAATGAAACAAACTGCATGTATGAATCAGACTGCAATGAAACAATGAAACAGAATGGGTAGAGGTACTCTCATTGCTTGACACCCACAAACTTAGCGCAGTGATTCGTTCAAACAAACTACACACGTTTAGTGCATGAAGCAAACTGCACCTGTTGATTCAATGAGTAGAGATTTTCTCTTTCATTCAATGTCTCGAGCTTAACTCTTTAATTCAATCAAACAACCTGCATACACACATTCATTATTTCATATTTCAATCATTGACTCAAAGATTCGAATGTAATTCAATGATTTAATTATGCAAACTTCACTCATTAATGGAATGTATTTAACTGCATTCTTTCAATCAATGAACCAAACTGCAATCATTCATTCGCTGAGAAACATTCATTTCCAATGAATCGAGTTTTGGCCATGCATTCAATGAAAGAAACTACATGCATTCATTCTATGAAACTGACTACACTTCTTAATTCAATAAGTGCAGCCTTTCTCGTTTATTCAATGTCTCGAGGCTAACGCTTTCATTCACTGAAACAAACTGCATGCATCCATTCAATGAAACTGACTGCACGTATTAATTCAATGAGTAGAGCTTCTCTCATTCGTTGAATATGTCAAGTTTAACGATTCAAACTGCATTCATTGAATCAAACTTCAAGGATTGCCCCAAGGAATCAGACGTAACAATGAAACAAACTTAACACACTTATTCAGTGAATCAAACTGCACACGTTCATTCAATGTAAGAGACTGCACTTGTCAATTCAATGAGTACAGCTCCTCTAATTCATTCAAAGCCACAAGCTTCAAACATTGTCTCAATCAAACTACAAAACATTCACTCCTTGACACCTGCTATTAGAACTTCTCTTATTCATGCTATGTGTCAAGTTCAACGCTTTCATTCTACTGCATTCATTCAATCATTGAATCAAACTACAATCATTGATTCCATGCATCAAACCTTATTCCTTGTTGCAATGGAACAAACGTAACTCAGTTATATACTGAATCCTACTGCGCATGTGCACTCAATGAATCAACTACACGCATTCATTCAATGATACTGATTGCACGTCTTAAATCAATGAGTGGAGCTTCGTTCAATGCGTCAAGTTAAACGCTTTGATTCAATGAAACCAACTGCATTCATTGATTCATTGAATCAAACTTCAAACATTGATTCAATGAATCAAACCTTATTCATTGTTTCTATGAAAGAAACTTACTGAATGTATCTAACTGCACAAGTTCATTCAATCAAAGAGACTACACTTGTCAATTCAATGAGTACAGCTACTCTCATTCATTGAATACCACAACCTTCATGCACTGTCTCAATCGAACTGCACACATTCACTCCATGAGTAAAATTGCACGTGTCATTTCAATGAGTGGAGCTTCTCTCATCCCTTCAATGTGTTATGCTTAACGCTTTAATTCAATGAAACAACCTGCATACACACATTCATTATTTCATATTTCAATCATTGACTCAAAGATTCGAATGTAATTCAATGATTTAATTATGCAAACTTCACTCATTAATGGCATGTATTTAACTGCATTCTTTCAATCAATGAACCAAACTGCAATCATTCATTCGCTGAGAAACATTCATTTCCAATGAATCGAGTTTTGGCCATGCATTCAATGAAAGAAACTGCATGCATTCATTCTATGAAACTGACTACACTTCTTAATTCAATAAGTGCAGCCTTTCTCGTTTATTCAATGTCTCGAGGCTAACGCTTTCATTCACTGAAACAAACTGCATGCATCCATTCAATGAAACTGACTGCACGTATTAATTCAATGAGTAGAGCTTCTCTCATTCGTTGAATATGTCAAGTTTAACGATTTCAAACTGCATTCATTGAATCAAACTTCAAGGATTGCCCCAAGGAATCAAACGTTTCATGAATCATTGTTTCAATGAAACAAACTTAACACACTTATTCAGTGAATCAAACTGCACACGTTCATTCAATGAAAGAGACTGCACTTGTCAATTCAATGAGTACAGCTCCTCTAATTCATTCAAAGCCACAAGCTTCAAACATTGTCTCAATCAAACTACAAAACATTCACTCCTTGAAACAAGATGCACCTGCTATTAGAACTTCTCTTATTCATGCTATGTGTCAAGTTCAACGCTTTCATTCTACTGCATTCATTCAATCATTGAATCAAACTACAATCATTGATTCCATGCATCAAACCTTATTCCTTGTTGCAATGGAACAAACGTAACTCAGTTATATGCTGAATCCTACTGCGCATGTGCATTCAATGAAACAACTACACGCATTCATTCAATGATACTGATTGCACGTCTTAAATCAATGAGTGGAGCTTCGTTCAATGCGTCAAGCTTAACGCTTTGATTCAATGAAACAAGCTGCATTTATTGATTCATTGAATCAAACTTCAAACATTGATTCAATGAATCAAACCTTATTCATTGTTTCTATGAAAGAAACTTACTGAATGAATCAAACTGCACAAGTTCATTCAATCAAAGAGACTACACTTGTCAATTCAATGAGTACAGCTACTCTCATTCATTGAATACCACAAGCTTCATGCACTGTCTCAATCGAACTGCACACATTCACTCCATGAGTAAAATTGCACGTGTCATTTCAATGAGTGGAGCTTCTCTCATTCCTTCAATGTGTTATGCTTAACGCTTTAATTCAATGAAACAACCTGCATTCATTGAATCATTGAATCAAAGTACCATTATTGATTCCATGAATCATACATTTATTCCTTGTTTCAATGTAACAAACTTTTTATTACTACACTCGTTCATTCAATGAAACAGACTGCACATGATAATTCAATGAGTAGACGTACTCTCATTCGTTTACTGCCACAAGCTTAACGCATTGATACAAAGAAGCAAACTACACGTGTTCATTCTACGAGTGTAGTTTTTCTCTTTCATTCAATGTCTCGAGCATAACTCTTTTTTTCAATGAAACAACCTACATTCACTCGTTCATTATTTCATATTTCAATCTTTGATTCAAAGAATCGATTGTAATTTATTGATTTAATTATGCGACCTTCACTCATTTATGGGGTGAAAAAAGTGCATTCATTCAAACAATGAATCAAACTGCAATCATTCATTCGATGAGAAACATTGCAAGTAGTTTCAAATGAATCGAGCATTTGCCATTCATTCAATGGAATAAACTTCACGCGTTCATACAATGAAACAAACTGCATGTATGAAACAGACTGCAATGAAACAATGAAACAGAATGGGTAGAGGTACTCTCATTGCTTGACACCCACAATCTTAGCGCAGTGATTCGTTCAAACAAACTACACACATTTAGTGCATGAAGCAAACTGCACCTGTTGATTCAATGAGTAGAGGTTTTCTCTTTCATTCAATGTCTCGAGCTTAACTCTTTAATTCAATCAAACAACCTGCATACACACATTCATTATTTCATATTTCAATCATTGACTCAAAGATTCGAATGTAATTCAATGATTTAATTGTGCAAACTTCACTCATTAATGGAATGTATTTAACTGCATTCTTTCAATCAATGAACCAAACTGCAATCATTCATTCGCTGAGAAACATTCATTTCCAATGAATCGAGTTTTGGCCATGCATTCAATGAAAGAAACTGCATGCATTCATTCTATGAAACTGACTACACTTCTTAATTCAATCAGTGCAGCCTTTCTCGTTTATTCAATGTCTCGAGGCTAACGCTTTCATTCACTGAAACAAACAAACAAGCTTCAAACATTGTCTCAATCAAACTACAAAACATTCACTCCTTGACACCTGCTATTAGAACTTCTCTTATTCATGCTATGTGTCAAGTTCAACGCTTTCATTCTACTGCATTCATTCAATCATTGAATCAAACTACAATCATTGATTCCATGCATCAAACCTTATTCCTTGTTGCAATGGAACCAACGTAACTCAGTTATATACTGAATCCTACTGCGCATGTGCACTCAATGAATCAACTACACGCATTCATTCAATGATACTGATTGCACGTCTTAAATCAATGAGTGGAGCTTCGTTCAATGCGTCAAGTTTAACGCTTTGATTCAATGAAACCAACTGCATTCATTGATTCATTGAATCAAACTTCAAACATTGATTCAATGAATCAAACCTTATTCATTGTTTCTATGAAAGAAACTTACTGAATGTATCTAACTGCACAAGTTCATTCAATCAAAGAGACTACACTTGTCAATTCAATGAGTACAGCTACTCTCATTCATTGAATACCACAAGCTTCATGCACTGTCTCAATCGAACTGCACACATTCACTCCATGAGTAAAATTGCACGTGTCATTTCAATGAGTGGAGCTTCTCTCATCCCTTCAATGTGTTATGCTTAACGCTTTAATTCAATGAAACAACCTGCATGCATCCATTCAATGAAACTGACTGCACGTATTAATTCAATGAGTAGAGCTTCTCTCATTCGTTGAATATGTCAAGTTTAACGATTTCAAACTGCATTCATTGAATCAAACTTCAAGGATTGCCCCAAGGAATCAGACGTAACAATGAAACAAACTTAACACACTTATTCAGTGAATCAAACTGCACACGTTCATTCAATGAAAGAGACTGCACTTCTCAACTCAATGAGTACAGCTCCTCTAATTCATTCAAAGCCACAAGCTTCAAACATTGTCTCAATCAAACTACAAAACATTCACTCCTTGTCACCTGCTATTAGAACTTCTCTTATTCATGCTGTGTCAAGTTCAACGCTTTCATTCTACTGCATTCATTCAATCATTGAATCAAACTACAATCATTGATTCAATGCATCAAACCTTATTCCTTGTTGCAATGGAACAAACGTAACTCAGTTATATACTGAATCCTACTGCGCATGTGCACTCAATGAATCAACTACACGCATTCATTCAATGATACTGATTGCACGTCTTAAATCAATGAGTGGAGCTTCGTTCAATGCGTCAAGCTTAACGCTTTGATTCAATGAAACCAACTGCATTCATTGAATCAAACTTCAAACATTGATTCAATGAATCAAACCTTATTCATTGTTTCTATGAAAGAAACTTACTGAATGAATCAAACTGCACAAGTTCATTCAATCAAAGAGACTACACTTGTCAATTCAATGAGTACAGCTACTCTCATTCATTGAATACCACAAGCTTCATGCACTGTCTCAATCGAACTGCACACATTCACTCCATGAGTAAAATTGCACGTGTCATTTCAATGAGTGGAGCTTCTCTCATTCCTTCAATGTGTTATGCTTAACGCTTTAATTCAATGAAACAACCTGCATTCATTGAATCATTGAATCAAAGTACCATTATTGATTCCATGAATCATACCTTTATTCCTTGTTTCAATATAACAAACTTTTTATTACTACACTCGTTCATTCAATGAAACAGACTGCACATGATAATTCAATGAGTAGACGTACTCTCATTCGTTTACTGCCACAAGCTTAACGCATTGATACAAAGAAGCAAACTACACGTGTTCATTCTACGAGTGTAGTTTTTCTCTTTCATTCAATGTCTCGAGCATAACTCTTTTTTTCAATGAAACAACCTACATTCACTCGTTCATTATTTCATATTTCAATCTTTGATTCAAAGAATCGATTGTAATTTATTGATTTAATTATGCGACCTTCACTCATTTATGGGGTGAAAAAAGTGCATTCATTCAATCAATGAATCAAACTGCAATCATTCATTCGATGAGAAACACTGCAAGTAGTTTCAAATGAATCGAGCATTTGCCATTCATTCAATGGAATAAACTTCACGCGTTCATACAATGAAACAAACTGCATGTATGAAACAGACTGCAATGAAACAATGAAACAGAATGGGTAGAGGTACTCTCATTGCTTGACACCCACAATCTTAGCGCAGTGATTCGTTCAAACAAACTACACACATTTAGTGCATGAAGCAAACTGCACCTGTTGATTCAATGAGTAGAGGTTTTCTCTTTCATTCAATGTCTCGAGCTTAACTCTTTAATTCAATCAAACAACCTGCATACACACATTCATTATTTCATATTTCAATCATTGACTCAAAGATTCGAATGTAATTCAATGATTTAATTATGCAAACTTCACTCATTAATGGAATGTATTTAACTGCATTCTTTCAATCAATGAACCAAACTGCAATCATTCATTCGCTGAGAAACATTCATTTCCAATGAATCGAGTTTTGGCCATGCATTCAATGAAACAAACTGCATGCATTCATTCTATGAAACTGACTACACTTCTTAATTCAATAAGTGCAGCCTTTCTCGTTTATTCAATGTCTCGAGGCTAACGCTTTCATTCACTGAAACAAACTGCACGCATCCATTCAATGAAACTGACTGCACGTATTAATTCAATGAGTAGAGCTTCTCTCATTCGTTGAATATGTCAAGTTTAACGATTTCAAACTGCATTCATTGAATCAAACTTCAAGGATTGCCCCAAGGAATCAGACGGAACAATGAAACAAACTTAACACACTTATTCAGTGAATCAAGCTGCACACGTTCATTCAATGAAAGAGACTGCACTTCTCAACTCAATGAGTACAGCTCCTCTAATTCATTCAAAGCCACAAGCTTCAAACATTGTCTCAATCAAACTACAAAACATTCACTCCTTGACACCTGCTATTAGAACTTCTCTTATTCATGCTGTGTCAAGTTCAACGCTTTCATTCTACTGCATTCATTCAATCATTGAATCAATCTACAATCATTGATTCCATGCATCAAACCTTATTCCTTGTTGCAATGGAACAAACGTAACTCAGTTATATACTGAATCCTACTGCGCATGTGCATTCAATGAATCAACTACACGCATTCATTCAATGATACTGATTGCACGTCTTAAATCAATGAGTGGAGCTTCGTTCAATGCGTCAAGCTTAACGCTTTGATTCAATGAAACCAACTGCATTCATTGAATCAAACTTCAAACATTGATTCAATGAATCAAACCTTATTCATTGTTTCTATGAAAGAAACTTACTGAATGAATCAAACTGCACAAGTTCATTCAATCAAAGAGACTACACTTGTCAATTCAATGAGTACAGCTACTCTCATTCATTGAATACCACAAGCTTCATGCACTGTCTCAATCGAACTGCACACATTCACTCCATGAGTAAAATTGCACGTGTCATTTCAATGAGTGGAGCTTCTCTCATTCCTTCAATGTGTTATGCTTAACGCTTTAATTCAATGAAACAACCTGCATTCATTGAATCATTGAATCAAAGTACCATTATTGATTCCATGAATCATACCTTTATTCCTTGTTTCAATGTAACAAACTTTTTATTACTACACTCGTTCATTCAATGAAACAGACTGCACATGATAATTCAATGAGTAGACGTACTCTCATTCGTTTACTGCCACAAGCTTAACGCATTGATACAAAGAAGCAAACTACACGTGTTCATTCTACGAGTGTAGTTTTTCTCCTTCATTCAATGTCTCGAGCATAACTCTTTTTTTCAATGAAACAACCTACATTCACTCGTTCATTATTTCATATTTCAATCTTTGATTCAAAGAATCGATTGTAATTTATTGATTTAATTATGCGACCTTCACTCATTTATGGGGTGAAAAAAGTGCATTCATTCAATCAATGAATCAAACTGCAATCATTCATTCGATGAGAAACACTGCAAGTAGTTTCAAATGAATCGAGCATTTGCCATTCATTCAATGGAATAAACTTCACGCGTTCATACAATGAAACAAACTGCATGTATGAATCAGACTGCAATGAAACAATGAAACAGAATGGGTAGAGGTACTCTCATTGCTTGACACCCACAATCTTAGCGCAGTGATTCGTTCAAACAAACTACACACATTTAGTGCATGAAGCAAACTGCACCTGTTGATTCAATGAGTAGAGGTTTTCTCTTTCATTCAATGTCTCGAGCTTAACTCTTTAATTCAATCAAACAACCTGCATACACAAATTCATTATTTCATATTTCAATCATTGACTCAAAGATTCGAATGTAATTCAATGATTTAATTATGCAAACTTCACTCATTAATGGAATGTATTTAACTGCATTCTTTCACTCAATGAACCAAACTGCAATCATTCATTCGCTGAGAAACATTCATTTCCAATGAATCGAGTTTTGGCCATGCATTCAATGAAAGAAACTGCATGCATTCATTCTATGAAACTGACTACACTTCTTAATTCAATAAGTGCAGCCTTTCTCGTTTATTCAATGTCTCGAGGCTAACGCTTTCATTCACTGAAACAAACTGCACGCATCCATTCAATGAAACTGACTGCACGAATTAATTCAATGAGTAGAGCTTCTCTCATTCGTTGAATATGTCAAGTTTAACGATTTCAAACTGCATTCATTGAATCAAACTTCAAGGATTGCCCCAAGGAATCAGACGTAACAATGAAACAAACTTAACACACTTATTCAGTGAATCAAACTGCACACGTTCATTCAATGAAAGAGACTGCACTTCTCAACTCAATGAGTACAGCTCCTCTAATTCATTCAAAGCCACAAGCTTCAAACATTGTCTCAATCAAACTACAAAACATTCACTCCTTGACACCTGCTATTAGAACTTCTCTTATTCATGCTATGTGTCAAGTTCAACGCTTTCATTCTACTGCATTCATTCAATCATTGAATCAAACTACAATCATTGATTCAATGCATCAAACCTTATTCCTTGTTGCAATGGAACAAACGTAACTCAGTTATATACTGAATCCTACTGCGCATGTGCATTCAATGAATCAACTACACGCATTCATTCAATGATACTGATTGCACGTCTTAAATCAATGAGTGGAGCTTCGTTCAATGCGTCAAGCTTAACGCTTTGATTCAATGAAACCAACTGCATTCATTGAATCAAACTTCAAACATTGATTCAATGAATCAAACCTTATTCATTGTTTCTATGAAAGAAACTTACTGAATGAATCAAACTGCACAAGTTCATTCAATCAAAGAGACTACACTTGTCAATTCAATGAGTACAGCTACTCTCATTCATTGAATACCACAAGCTTCATGCACTGTCTCAATCGAACTGCACACATTCACTCCATGAGTAAAATTGCACGTGTCATTTCAATGAGTGGAGCTTCTCTCATTCCTTCAATGTGTTATGCTTAACGCTTTAATTCAATGAAACAACCTGCATTCATTGAATCATTGAATCAAAGTACCATTATTGATTCCATGAATCATACCTTTATTCCTTGTTTCAATGTAACAAACTTTTTATTACTACACTCGTTCATTCAATGAAACAGACTGCACATGATAATTCAATGAGTAGACGTACTCTCATTCGTTTACTGCCACAAGCTTAACGCATTGATACAAAGAAGCAAACTACACGTGTTCATTCTACGAGTGTAGTTTTTCTCTTTCATTCAATGTCTCGAGCATAACTCTTTTTTTCAATGAAACAACCTACATTCACTCGTTCATTATTTCATATTTCAATCTTTGATTCAAAGAATCGATTGTAATTTATTGATTTAATTATGCGACCTTCACTCATTTATGGGGTGAAAAAAGTGCATTCATTCAATCAATGAATCAAACTGCAATCATTCATTCGATGAGAAACACTGCAAGTAGTTTCAAATGAATCGAGCATTTGCCATTCATTCAATGGAATAAACTTCACGCGTTCATACAATGAAACAAACTGCATGTATGAAACAGACTGCAATGAAACAATGAAACAGAATGGGTAGAGGTACTCTCATTGCTTGACACCCACAATCTTAGCGCAGTGATTCGTTCAAACAAACTACACACATTTAGTGCATGAAGCAAACTGCACCTGTTGATTCAATGAGTAGAGGTTTTCTCTTTCATTCAATGTCTCGAGCTTAACTCTTTAATTCAATCAAACAACCTGCATACACACATTCATTATTTCATATTTCAATCATTGACTCAAAGATTCGAATGTATCTTTGATTTAATTATGATTTAACAATGATTTAATTATTTAATTAACAATGATTTAATTATGCAAACTTCACTCATTAATGGAATGTATTTAACTGCATTCTTTCAATCAATGAACCAAACTGCAATCATTCATTCGCTGAGAAACATTCATTTCCAATGAATCGAGTTTTGGTCATGCATTCAATGAAAGAAACTGCATGCATTCATTCTATGAAACTGACTACACTTCTTAATTCAATAAGTGCAGCCTTTCTCGTTTATTCAATGTCTCGAGGCTAACGCTTTCATTCACTGAAACAAACTGCACGCATCCATTCAATGAAACTGACTGCACGTATTAATTCAATGAGTAGAGCTTCTCTCATTCGTTGAATATGTCAAGTTTAACGATTTCAAACTGCATTCATTGAATCAAACTTCAAGGATTGCCCCAAGGAATCAGACGTAACAATGAAACAAACTTAACACACTTATTCAGTGAATCAAGCTGCACACGTTCATTCAATGAAAGAGACTGCACTTCTCAACTCAATGAGTACAGCTCCTCTAATTCATTCAAAGCCACAAGCTTCAAACATTGTCTCAATCAAACTACAAAACATTCACTCCTTGACACCTGCTATTAGAACTTCTCTTATTCATGCTGTGTCAAGTTCAACGCTTTCATTCTACTGCATTCATTCAATCATTGAATCAATCTACAATCATTGATTCCATGCATCAAACCTTATTCCTTGTTGCAATGGAACAAACGTAACTCAGTTATATACTGAATCCTACTGCGCATGTGCACTCAATGAATCAACTACACGCATTCATTCAATGATACTGATTGCACGTCTTAAATCAATGAGTGGAGCTTCGTTCAATGCGTCAAGCTTAACGCTTTGATTCAATGAAACCAACTGCATTCATTGAATCAAACTTCAAACATTGATTCAATGAATCAAACCTTATTCATTGTTTCTATGAAAGAAACTTACTGAATGAATCAAACTGCACAAGTTCATTCAATCAAAGAGACTACACTTGTCAATTCAATGAGTACAGCTACTCTCATTCATTGAATACCACAAGCTTCATGCACTGTCTCAATCGAACTGCACACATTCACTCCATGAGTAAAATTGCACGTGTCATTTCAATGAGTGGAGCTTCTCTCATTCCTTCAATGTGTTATGCTTAACGCTTTAATTCAATGAAACAACCTGCATTCATTGAATCATTGAATCAAAGTACCATTATTGATTCCATGAATCATACCTTTATTCCTTGTTTCAATGTAACAAACTTTTTATTACTACACTCGTTCATTCAATGAAACAGACTGCACATGATAATTCAATGAGTAGACGTACTCTCATTCGTTTACTGCCACAAGCTTAACGCATTGATACAAAGAAGCAAACTACACGTGTTCATTCTACGAGTGTAGTTTTTCTCTTTCATTCAATGTCTCGAGCATAACTCTTTTTTTCAATGAAACAACCTACATTCACTCGTTCATTATTTCATATTTCAATCTTTGATTCAAAGAATCGATTGTAATTTATTGATTCAATTATGCGACCTTCACTCATTAATGGGGTGAAAAAAGTGCATTCATTCAATCAATGAATCAAACTGCAATCATTCATTCGATGAGAAACACTGCAAGTAGTTTCAAATGAATCGAGCATTTGCCATTCATTCAATGGAATAAACTTCACGCGTTCATACAATGAAACAAACTGCATGTATGAAACAGACTGCAATGAAACAATGAAACAGAATGGGTAGAGGTACTCTCATTGCTTGACACCCACAATCTTAGCGCAGTGATTCGTTCAAACAAACTACACACATTTAGTGCATGAAGCAAACTGCACCTGTTGATTCAATGAGTAGAGGTTTTCTCTTTCATTCAATGTCTCGAGCTTAACTCTTTAATTCAATCAAACAACCTGCATACACACATTCATTATTTCATATTTCAATCATTGACTCAAAGATTCGAATGTAATTCAATGATTTAATTATGCAAACTTCACTCATTAATGGAATGTATTTAACTGCATTCTTTCAATCAATGAACCAAACTGCAATCATTCATTCGCTGAGAAACATTCATTTCCAATGAATCGAGTTTTGGTCATGCATTCAATGAAAGAAACTGCATGCATTCATTCTATGAAACTGACTACACTTCTTAATTCAATAAGTGCAGCCTTTCTCGTTTATTCAATGTCTCGAGGCTAACGCTTTCATTCACTGAAACAAACTGCACGCATCCATTCAATGAAACTGACTGCACGTATTAATTCAATGAGTAGAGCTTCTCTCATTCGTTGAATATGTCAAGTTTAACGATTTCAAACTGCATTCATTGAATCAAACTTCAAGGATTGCCCCAAGGAATCAGACGTAACAATGAAACAAACTTAACACACTTATTCAGTGAATCAAGCTGCACACGTTCATTCAATGAAAGAGACTGCACTTCTCAACTCAATGAGTACAGCTCCTCTAATTCATTCAAAGCCACAAGCTTCAAACATTGTCTCAATCAAACTACAAAACATTCACTCCTTGACACCTGCTATTAGAACTTCTCTTATTCATGCTATGTGTCAAGTTCAACGCTTTCATTCTACTGCATTCATTCAATCATTGAATCAAACTACAATAATTGATTCAATGCATCAAACCTTATTCCTTGTTGCAATGGAACAAACGTAACTCAGTTATATACTGAATCCTACTGCGCATGTGCACTCAATGAATCAACTACACGCATTCATTCAATGATACTGATTGCACGTCTTAAATCAATGAGTGGAGCTTCGTTCAATGCGTCGAGCTTAACGCTTTGATTCAATGAAACCAACTGCATTCATTGATTCATTGAATCAAACTTCAAACATTGATTCAATGAATCAACCCTTATTCATTGTTTCTATGAAAGAAACTTACTGAATGAATCAAACTGCACAAGTTCATTCAATCAAAGAGACTACACTTGTCAATTCAATGAGTACAGCTACTCTCATTCATTGAATACCACAAGCTTCATGCACTGTCTCAATCGAACTGCACACATTCACTCCATGAGTAAAATTGCACGTGTCATTTCAATGAGTGGAGCTTCTCTCATTCCTTCAATGTGTTATGCTGAACGCTTTAATTCAATGAAACAACCTGCATTCATTGAATCATTGAATCAAAGTACCATTATTGATTCCATGAATCATACCTTTATTCCTTGTTTCAATATAACAAACTTTTTATTACTACACTCGTTCATTCAATGAAACAGACTGCACATGATGATTCAATGAGTAGACGTACTCTCATTCGTTTACTGCCACAAGCTTAACGCATTGATACAAAGAAGCAAACTACACGTGTTCATTCTACGAGTGTAGTTTTTCTCTTTCATTCAATGTCTCGAGCATAACTCTTTTTTTCAATGAAACAACCTACATTCACTCGTTCATTATTTCATTTTTCAATCTTTGATTCAAAGAATCGATTGTAATTTATTGATTTAATTATGCGACCTTCACTCATTTATGGGGTGAAAATAAGTGCATTCATTCAATCAATGAATCAAACTGCAATCATTCATTCGATGAGAAACACTGCAAGTAGATTCAAATGAATCGAGCATTTGCCATTCATTCAATGGAATAAACTTCACGCGTTCATACAATGAAACAAACTGCATGTATGAATCAGACTGCAATGAAACAATGAAACAGAATGGGTAGAGGTACTCTCATTGCTTGACACCCACAATCTTAGCGCAGTGATTCGTTCAAACAAACTACACACATTTAGTGCATGAAGCAAACTGCACCTGTTGATTCAATGAGTAGAGGTTTTCTCTTTGATTCAATGTCTCGAGCTTAACTCTTTAATTCAATCAAACAACCTGCATACACACATTCATTATTTCATATTTCAATCATTGACTCAAAGATTCGAATGTAATTCAATGATTTAATTATGCAAACTTCACTCATTAACGGAATGTATTTAACTGCATTCTTTCAATCAATGAACCAAACTGCAATCATTCATTCGCTGAGAAACATTCATTTCCAATGAATCGAGTTTTGGCCATGCATTCAATGAAAGAAACTGCATGCATTCATTCTATGAAACTGACTACACTTCTTAATTCAATAAGTGCAGCCTTTCTCGTTTATTCAATGTCTCGAGGCTAACGCTTTCATTCACTGAAACAAACTGCATGCATCCATTCAATGAAACTGACTGCACGTATTAATTCAATGAGTAGAGCTTCTCTCATTCGTTGAATATGTCAAGTTTAACGATTTCAAACTGCATTCATTGAATCAAACTTCAAGGATTGCCCCAAGGAATCAGACGGAACAATGAAACAAACTTAACACACTTATTCAGTGAATCAAACTGCACACGTTCATTCAATGTGAGAGACTGCACTTGTCAATTCAATGAGTACAGCTCCTCTAATTCATTCAAAGCCACAAGCTTCAAACATTGTCTCAATCAAACTACAAAACATTCACTCCTTGACACCTGCTATTAGAACTTCTCTTATTCATGCTATGTGTCAAGTTCAACGCTTTCATTCTACTGCATTCATTCAATCATTGAATCAAACTACAATCATTGATTCAATGCATCAAACCTTATTCCTTGTTGCAATGGAACAAACGTAACTCAGTTATATACTGAATCCTACTGCGCATGTGCACTCAATGAATCAACTACACGCATTCATTCAATGATACTGATTGCACGTCTTAAATCAATGAGTGGAGCTTCGTTCAATGCGTCAAGCTTAACGCTTTGATTCAATGAAACCAACTGCATTCATTGATTCATTGAATCAAACTTCAAACATTGATTCAATGAATCAAACCTTATTCATTGTTTCTATGAAAGAAACTTACTGAATGAATCTAACTGCACAAGTTCATTCAATCAAAGAGACTACACTTGTCAATTCAATGAGTACAGCTACTCTCATTCATTGAATACCACAAGCTTCATGCACTGTCTCAATCGAACTGCACACATTCACTCCATGAGTAAAATTGCACGTGTCATTTCAATGAGTGGAGCTTCTCTCATTCCTTCAATGTGTTATGCTTAACGCTTTAATTCAATGAAACAACCTGCATACACACATTCATTATTTCATATTTCAATCATTGACTCAAAGATTCGAATGTAATTCAATGATTTAATTATGCAAACTTCACTCATTAATGGCATGTATTTAACTGCATTCTTTCAATCAATGAACCAAACTGCAATCATTCATTCGCTGAGAAACATTCATTTCCAATGAATCGAGTTTTGGCCATGCATTCAATGAAAGAAACTGCATGCATTCATTCTATGAAACTGACTACACTTCTTAATTCAATAAGTGCAGCCTTTCTCGTTTATTCAATGTCTCGAGGCTAACGCTTTCATTCACTGAAACAAACTGCATGCATCCATTCAATGAAACTGACTGCACGTATTAATTCAATGAGTAGAGCTTCTCTCATTCGTTGAATATGTCAAGTTTAACGACTTCAAACTGCATTCATTGAATCAAACTTCAAGGATTGCCCCAAGGAATCAAACGTTTCATGAATCATTGTTTCAATGAAACAAACTTAACACACTTATTCAGTGAATCAAACTGCACACGTTCATTCAATGAAAGAGACTGCACTTGTCAATTCAATGAGTACAGCTCCTCTAATTCATTCAAAGCCACAAGCTTCAAACATTGTCTCAATCAAACTACAAAACATTCACTCCTTGAAACAAGATGCACCTGCTATTAGAACTTCTCTTATTCATGCTATGTGTCAAGTTCAACGCTTTCATTCTACTGCATTCATTCAATCATTGAATCAAACTACAATCATTGATTCCATGCATCAAACCTTATTCCTTGTTGCAATGGAACAAACGTAACTCAGTTATATACTGAATCCTACTGCGCATGTGCACTCAATGAATCAACTACACGCATTCATTCAATGATACTGATTGCACGTCTTAAATCAATGAGTGGAGCTTCGTTCAATGCGTCAAGTTTAACGCTTTGATTCAATGAAACCAACTGCATTCATTGATTCATTGAATCAAACTTCAAACATTGATTCAATGAATCAAACCTTATTCATTGTTTCTATGAAAGAAACTTACTGAATGTATCTAACTGCACAAGTTCATTCAATCAAAGAGACTACACTTGTCAATTCAATGAGTACAGCTACTCTCATTCATTGAATACCACAAGCTTCATGCACTGTCTCAATCGAACTGCACACATTCACTCCATGAGTAAAATTGCACGTGTCATTTCAATGAGTGGAGCTTCTCTCATTCCTTCAATGTGTTATGCTTAACGCTTTAATTCAATGAAACAACCTGCATACACACATTCATTATTTCATATTTCAATCATTGACTCAAAGATTCGAATGTAATTCAATGATTTAATTATGCAAACTTCACTCATTAATGGCATGTATTTAACTGCATTCTTTCAATCAATGAACCAAACTGCAATCATTCATTCGCTGAGAAACATTCATTTCCAATGAATCGAGTTTTGGCCATGTATTCAATGAAAGAAACTGCATGCATTCATTCTATGAAACTGACTACACTTCTTAATTCAATAAGTGCAGCCTTTCTCGTTTATTCAATGTCTCGAGGCTAACGCTTTCATTCACTGAAACAAACTGCATGCATCCATTCAATGAAACTGACTGCAAGTATTAATTCAATGAGTAGAGCTTCTCTCATTCGTTGAATATGTCAAGTTTAACGATTTCAAACTGCATTCATTGAATCAAACTTCAAGGATTGCCCCAAGGAATCAGACGTAACAATGAAACAAACTTAACACATTCAGTGAATCAAACTGCACACGTTCATTCAATGAAAGAGACTGCACTTGTCAATTCAATGAGTACAGCTCCTCTAATTCATTCAAAGCCACAAGCTTCAAACATTGTCTCAATCAAACTACAAAACATTCACTCCTTGAAACAAGATGCACCTGCTATTAGAACTTCTCTTATTCATGCTATGTGTCAAGTTCAACGCTTTCATTCTACTGCATTCATTCAATCATTGAATCAAACTACAATCATTGATTCCATGCATCAAACCTTATTCCTTGTTGCAATGGAACAAACGTAACTCAGTTATATACTGAATCCTACTGCGCATGTGCACTCAATGAATCAACTACACGCATTCATTCAATGATACTGATTGCACGTCTTAAATCAATGAGTGGAGCTTCGTTCAATGCGTCAAGTTTAACGCTTTGATTCAATGAAACCAACTGCATTCATTGATTCATTGAATCAAACTTCAAACATTGATTCAATGAATCAAACCTTATTCATTGTTTCTATGAAAGAAACTTACTGAATGTATCTAACTGCACAAGTTCATTCAATCAAAGAGACTACACTTGTCAATTCAATGAGTACAGCTACTCTCATTCATTGAATACCACAAGCTTCATGCACTGTCTCAATCGAACTGCACACATTCACTCCATGAGTAAAATTGCACGTGTCATTTCAATGAGTGGAGCTTCTCTCATTCCTTCAATGTGTTATGCTTAACGCTTTAATTCAATGAAACAACCTGCATACACACATTCATTATTTCATATTTCAATCATTGACTCAAAGATTCGAATGTAATTCAATGATTTAATTATGCAAACTTCACTCATTAATGGCATGTATTTAACTGCATTCTTTCAATCAATGAACCAAACTGCAATCATTCATTCGCTGAGAAACATTCATTTCCAATGAATCGAGTTTTGGCCATGTATTCAATGAAAGAAACTGCATGCATTCATTCTATGAAACTGACTACACTTCTTAATTCAATAAGTGCAGCCTTTCTCGTTTATTCAATGTCTCGAGGCTAACGCTTTCATTCACTGAAACAAACTGCATGCATCCATTCAATGAAACTGACTGCACGTATTAATTCAATGAGTAGAGCTTCTCTCATTCGTTGAATATGTCAAGTTTAACGATTTCAAACTGCATTCATTGAATCAAACTTCAAGGATTGCCCCAAGGAATCAGACGTAACAATGAAACAAACTTAACACATACAGTGAATCAAACTGCACACGTTCATTCAATGAAAGAGACTGCACTTGTCAATTCAATGAGTACAGCTCCTCTAATTCATTCAAAGCCACAAGCTTCAAACATTGTCTCAATCAAACTACAAAACATTCACTCCTTGAAACAAGATGCACCTGCTATTAGAACTTCTCTTATTCATGCTATGTGTCAAGTTCAACGCTTTCATTCTACTGCATTCATTCAATCATTGAATCAAACTACAATCATTGATTCCATGCATCAAACCTTATTCCTTGTTGCAATGGAACAAACGTAACTCAGTTATATACTGAATCCTACTGCGCATGTGCACTCAATGAATCAACTACACGCATTCATTCAATGATACTGATTGCACGTCTTAAATCAATGAGTGGAGCTTCGTTCAATGCGTCAAGTTTAACGCTTTGATTCAATGAAACCAACTGCATTCATTGATTCATTGAATCAAACTTCAAACATTGATTCAATGAATCAAACCTTATTCATTGTTTCTATGAAAGAAACTTACTGAATGTATCTAACTGCACAAGTTCATTCAATCAAAGAGACTACACTTGTCAATTCAATGAGTACAGCTACTCTCATTCATTGAATACCACAAGCTTCATGCACTGTCTCAATCGAACTGCACACATTCACTCCATGAGTAAAATTGCACGTGTCATTTCAATGAGTGGAGCTTCTCTCATCCCTTCAATGTGTTATGCTTAACGCTTTAATTCAATGAAACAACCTGCATACACACATTCATTATTTCATATTTCAATCATTGACTCAAAGATTCGAATGTAATTCAATGATTTAATTATGCAAACTTCACTCATTAATGGCATGTATTTAACTGCATTCTTTCAATCAATGAACCAAACTGCAATCATTCATTCGCTGAGAAACATTCATTTCCAATGAATCGAGTTTTGGCCATGCATTCAATGAAAGAAACTGCATGCATTCATTCTATGAAACTGACTACACTTCTTAATTCAATAAGTGCAGCCTTTCTCGTTTATTCAATGTCTCGAGGCTAACGCTTTCATTCACTGAAACAAACTGCATGCATCCATTCAATGAAACTGACTGCACGTATTAATTCAATGAGTAGAGCTTCTGTCATTCGTTGAATATGTCAAGTTTAACGATTTCAAACTGCATTCATTGAATCAAACTTCAAGGATTGCCCCAAGGAATCAAACGTTTCATGAATCATTGTTTCAATGAAACAAACTTAACACACTTATTCAGTGAATCAAGCTGCACACGTTCATTCAATGAAAGAGACTGCACTTGTCAATTCAATGAGTACAGCTCCTCTAATTCATTCAAAGCCACCAGCTTCAAACATTGTCTCAATCAAACTACAAAACATTCACTCCTTGAAACAAGATGCACCTGCTATTAGAACTTCTCTTATTCATGCTATGTGTCAAGTTCAACGCTTTCATTCTACTGCATTCATTCAATCATTGAATCAAACTACAATCATTGATTCCATGCATCAAACCTTATTCCTTGTTGCAATGGAACAAACGTAACTCAGTTATATACTGAATCCTACTGCGCCTGTGCATTCAATGAAACAACTACACGCATTCATTCAATGATACTGATTGCACGTCTTAAATCAATGAGTGGAGCTTCGTTCAATGCGTCAAGTTTAACGCTTTGATTCAATGAAACCAACTGCATTCATTGATTCATTGAATCAAACTTCAAACATTGATTCAATGAATCAAACCTTATTCATTGTTTCTATGAAAGAAACTTACTGAATGTATCTAACTGCACAAGTTCATTCAATCAAAGAGACTACACTTGTCAATTCAATGAGTACAGCTACTCTCATTCATTGAATACCACAAGCTTCATGCACTGTCTCAATCGAACTGCACACATTCACTCCATGAGTAAAATTGCACGTGTCATTTCAATGAGTGGAGCTTCTCTCATCCCTTCAATGTGTTATGCTTAACGCTTTAATTCAATGAAACAACCTGCATACACACATTCATTATTTCATATTTCAATCATTGACTCAAAGATTCGAATGTAATTCAATGATTTAATTATGCAAACTTCACTCATTAATGGCATGTATTTAACTGCATTCTTTCAATCAATGAACCAAACTGCAATCATTCATTCGCTGAGAAACATTCATTTCCAATGAATCGAGTTTTGGCCATGCATTCAATGAAAGAAACTGCATGCATTCATTCTATGAAACTGACTACACTTCTTAATTCAATAAGTGCAGCCTTTCTCGTTTATTCAATGTCTCGAGGCTAACGCTTTCATTCACTGAAACAAACTGCATGCAACCATTCAATGAAACTGACTGCACGTATTAATTCAATGAGTAGAGCTTCTCTCATTCGTTGAATATGTCAAGTTTAACGATTTCAAACTGCATTCATTGAATCAAACTTCAAGGATTGCCCCAAGGAATCAAACGTTTCATGAATCATTGTTTCAATGAAACAAACTTAACACACTTATTCAGTGAATCAAACTGCACACGTTCATTCAATGAAAGAGACTGCACTTGTCAATTCAATGAGTACAGCTCCTCTAATTCATTCAAAGCCACAAGCTTCAAACATTGTCTCAATCAAACTACAAAACATTCACTCCTTGAAACAAGATGCACCTGCTATTAGAACTTCTCTTATTCATGCTATGTGTCAAGTTCAACGCTTTCATTCTACTGCATTCATTCAATCATTGAATCAAACTACAATCATTGATTCAATGCATCAAACCTTATTCCTTGTTGCAATGGAACAAACGTAACTCAGTTATATACTGAATCCTACTGCGCATGTGCATTCAATGAAACAACTACACGCATTCATTCAATGATACTGATTGCACGTCTTAAATCAATGAGTGGAGCTTCGTTCAATGCGTCAAGCTTAACGCTTTGATTCAATGAAACAACTGCATTCATTGATTCATTGAATCAAACTTCAAACATTGATTCAATGAATCAAACCTTATTCATTGTTTCTATGAAAGAAACTTACTGAATGAATCAAACTGCACAAGTTCATTCAATCAAAGAGACTACACTTGTCAATTCAATGAGTACAGCTACTCTCATTCATTGAATACCACAAGCTTCATGCACTGTCTCAATCGAACTGCACACATTCACTCCATGAGTAAAATTGCACGTGTCATTTCAATGAGTGGAGCTTCTCTCATTCCTTCAATGTGTTATGCTGAACGCTTTAATTCAATGAAACAACCTGCATTCATTGAATCATTGAATCAAAGTACCATTATTGATTCCATGAATCATACCTTTATTCCTTGTTTCAATGTAACAAACTTTTTATTACTACACTCGTTCATTCAATGAAACAGACTGCACATGATAATTCAATGAGTAGACGTACTCTCATTCGTTTACTGCCACAAGCTTAACGCATTGATACAAAGAAGCAAACTACACGTGTTCATTCTACGAGTGTAGTTTTTCTCCTTCATTCAATGTCTCGAGCATAACTCTTTTTTTCAATGAAACAACCTACATTCACTCGTTCATTATTTCATATTTCAATCTTTGATTCAAAGAATCGATTGTAATTTATTGATTTAATTATGCGACCTTCACTCATTTATGGGGTGAAAAAAGTGCATTCATTCAATCAATGAATCAAACTGCAATCATTCATTCGATGAGAAACACTGCAAGTAGTTTCAAATGAATCGAGCATTTGCCATTCATTCAATGGAATAAACTTCACGCGTTCATACAATGAAACAAACTGCATGTATGAATCAGACTGCAATGAAACAATGAAACAGAATGGGTAGAGGTACTCTCATTGCTTGACACCCACAATCTTAGCGCAGTGATTCGTTCAAACAAACTACACACATTTAGTGCATGAAGCAAACTGCACCTGTTGATTCAATGAGTAGAGGTTTTCTCTTTCATTCAATGTCTCGAGCTTAACTCTTTAATTCAATCAAACAACCTGCATACACACATTCATTATTTCATATTTCAATCATTGACTCAAAGATTCGAATGTAATTCAATGATTTAATTATGCAAACTTCACTCATTAATGGAATGTATTTAACTGCATTCTTTCACTCAATGAACCAAACTGCAATCATTCATTCGCTGAGAAACATTCATTTCCAATGAATCGAGTTTTGGCCATGCATTCAATGAAAGAAACTGCATGCATTCATTCTATGAAACTGACTACACTTCTTAATTCAATAAGTGCAGCCTTTCTCGTTTATTCAATGTCTCGAGGCTAACGCTTTCATTCACTGAAACAAACTGCACGCATCCATTCAATGAAACTGACTGCACGAATTAATTCAATGAGTAGAGCTTCTCTCATTCGTTGAATATGTCAAGTTTAACGATTTCAAACTGCATTCATTGAATCAAACTTCAAGGATTGCCCCAAGGAATCAGACGTAACAATGAAACAAACTTAACACACTTATTCAGTGAATCAAACTGCACACGTTCATTCAATGAAAGAGACTGCACTTCTCAACTCAATGAGTACAGCTCCTCTAATTCATTCAAAGCCACAAGCTTCAAACATTGTCTCAATCAAACTACAAAACATTCACTCCTTGACACCTGCTATTAGAACTTCTCTTATTCATGCTGTGTCAAGTTCAACGCTTTCATTCTACTGCATTCATTCAATCATTGAATCAAACTACAATCATTGATTCAATGCATCAAACCTTATTCCTTGTTGCAATGGAACAAACGTAACTCAGTTATATACTGAATCCTACTGCGCATGTGCATTCAATGAATCAACTACACGCATTCATTCAATGATACTGATTGCACGTCTTAAATCAATGAGTGGAGCTTCGTTCAATGCGTCAAGCTTAACGCTTTGATTCAATGAAACCAACTGCATTCATTGAATCAAACTTCAAACATTGATTCAATGAATCAAACCTTATTCATTGTTTCTATGAAAGAAACTTACTGAATGAATCAAACTGCACAAGTTCATTCAATCAAAGAGACTACACTTGTCAATTCAATGAGTACAGCTACTCTCATTCATTGAATACCACAAGCTTCATGCACTGTCTCAATCGAACTGCACACATTCACTCCATGAGTAAAATTGCACGTGTCATTTCAATGAGTGGAGCTTCTCTCATTCCTTCAATGTGTTATGCTTAACGCTTTAATTCAATGAAACAACCTGCATTCATTGAATCATTGAATCAAAGTACCATTATTGATTCCATGAATCATACCTTTATTCCTTGTTTCAATGTAACAAACTTTTTATTACTACACTCGTTCATTCAATGAAACAGACTGCACATGATAATTCAATGAGTAGACGTACTCTCATTCGTTTACTGCCACAAGCTTAACGCATTGATACAAAGAAGCAAACTACACGTGTTCATTCTACGAGTGTAGTTTTTCTCCTTCATTCAATGTCTCGAGCATAACTCTTTTTTTCAATGAAACAACCTACATTCACTCGTTCATTATTTCATATTTCAATCTTTGATTCAAAGAATCGATTGTAATTTATTGATTTAATTATGCGACCTTCACTCATTTATGGGGTGAAAAAAGTGCATTCATTCAATCAATGAATCAAACTGCAATCATTCATTCGATGAGAAACACTGCAAGTAGTTTCAAATGAATCGAGCATTTGCCATTCATTCAATGGAATAAACTTCACGCGTTCATACAATGAAACAAACTGCATGTATGAAACAGACTGCAATGAAACAATGAAACAGAATGGGTAGAGGTACTCTCATTGCTTGACACCCACAATCTTAGCGCAGTGATTCGTTCAAACAAACTACACACATTTAGTGCATGAAGCAAACTGCACCTGTTGATTCAATGAGTAGAGGTTTTCTCTTTCATTCAATGTCTCGAGCTTAACTCTTTAATTCAATCAAACAACCTGCATACACACATTCATTATTTCATATTTCAATCATTGACTCAAAGATTCGAATGTAATTCAATGATTTAATTATGCAAACTTCACTCATTAATGGAATGTATTTAACTGCATTCTTTCAATCAATGAACCAAACTGCAATCATTCATTCGCTGAGAAACATTCATTTCCAATGAATCGAGTTTTGGTCATGCATTCAATGAAAGAAACTGCATGCATTCATTCTATGAAACTGACTACACTTCTTAATTCAATAAGTGCAGCCTTTCTCGTTTATTCAATGTCTCGAGGCTAACGCTTTCATTCACTGAAACAAACTGCACGCATCCATTCAATGAAACTGACTGCACGTATTAATTCAATGAGTAGAGCTTCTCTCATTCGTTGAATATGTCAAGTTTAACGATTTCAAACTGCATTCATTGAATCAAACTTCAAGGATTGCCCCAAGGAATCAGACGTAACAATGAAACAAACTTAACACACTTATTCAGTGAATCAAGCTGCACACGTTCATTCAATGTAAGAGACTGAACTTCTCAACTCAATGAGTACAGCTCCTCTAATTCATTCAAAGCCACAAGCTTCAAACATTGTCTCAATCAAACTACAAAACATTCACTCCTTGACACCTGCTATTAGAACTTCTCTTATTCATGCTGTGTCAAGTTCAACGCTTTCATTCTACTGCATTCATTCAATCATTGAATCAATCTACAATCATTGATTCCATGCATCAAACCTTATTCCTTGTTGCAATGGAACAAACGTAACTCAGTTATATACTGAATCCTACTGCGCATGTGCACTCAATGAATCAACTACACGCATTCATTCAATGATACTGATTGCACGTCTTAAATCAATGAGTGGAGCTTCGTTCAATGCGTCAAGCTTAACGCTTTGATTCAATGAAACCAACTGCATTCATTGAATCAAACTTCAAACATTGATTCAATGAATCAAACCTTATTCATTGTTTCTATGAAAGAAACTTACTGAATGAATCAAACTGCACAAGTTCATTCAATCAAAGAGACTACACTTGTCAATTCAATGAGTACAGCTACTCTCATTCATTGAATACCACAAGCTTCATGCACTGTCTCAATCGAACTGCACACATTCACTCCATGAGTAAAATTGCACGTGTCATTTCAATGAGTGGAGCTTCTCTCATTCCTTCAATGTGTTATGCTTAACGCTTTAATTCAATGAAACAACCTGCATTCATTGAATCATTGAATCAAAGTACCATTATTGATTCCATGAATCATACCTTTATTCCTTGTTTCAATGTAACAAACTTTTTATTACTACACTCGTTCATTCAATGAAACAGACTGCACATGATAATTCAATGAGTAGACGTACTCTCATTCGTTTACTGCCACAAGCTTAACGCATTGATACAAAGAAGCAAACTACACGTGTTCATTCTACGAGTGTAGTTTTTCTCTTTCATTCAATGTCTCGAGCATAACTCTTTTTTTCAATGAAACAACCTACATTCACTCGTTCATTATTTCATATTTCAATCTTTGATTCAAAGAATCGATTGTAATTTATTGATTCAATTATGCGACCTTCACTCATTAATGGGGTGAAAAAAGTGCATTCATTCAATCAATGAATCAAACTGCAATCATTCATTCGATGAGAAACACTGCAAGTAGTTTCAAATGAATCGAGCATTTGCCATTCATTCAATGGAATAAACTTCACGCGTTCATACAATGAAACAAACTGCATGTATGAAACAGACTGCAATGAAACAATGAAACAGAATGGGTAGAGGTACTCTCATTGCTTGACACCCACAATCTTAGCGCAGTGATTCGTTCAAACAAACTACACACATTTAGTGCATGAAGCAAACTGCACCTGTTGATTCAATGAGTAGAGGTTTTCTCTTTCATTCAATGTCTCGAGCTTAACTCTTTAATTCAATCAAACAACCTGCATACACACATTCATTATTTCATATTTCAATCATTGACTCAAAGATTCGAATGTAATTCAATGATTTAATTATGCAAACTTCACTCATTAATGGAATGTATTTAACTGCATTCTTTCAATCAATGAACCAAACTGCAATCATTCATTCGCTGAGAAACATTCATTTCCAATGAATCGAGTTTTGGTCATGCATTCAATGAAAGAAACTGCATGCATTCATTCTATGAAACTGACTACACTTCTTAATTCAATAAGTGCAGCCTTTCTCGTTTATTCAATGTCTCGAGGCTAACGCTTTCATTCACTGAAACAAACTGCACGCATCCATTCAATGAAACTGACTGCACGTATTAATTCAATGAGTAGAGCTTCTCTCATTCGTTGAATATGTCAAGTTTAACGATTTCAAACTGCATTCATTGAATCAAACTTCAAGGATTGCCCCAAGGAATCAGACGTAACAATGAAACAAACTTAACACACTTATTCAGTGAATCAAACTGCACACGTTCATTCAATGAAAGAGACTGCACTTCTCAACTCAATGAGTACAGCTCCTCTAATTCATTCAAAGCCACAAGCTTCAAACATTGTCTCAATCAAACTACAAAACATTCACTCCTTGACACCTGCTATTAGAACTTCTCTTATTCATGCTATGTCAAGTTCAACGCTTTCATTCTACTGCATTCATTCAATCATTGAATCAAACTACAATAATTGATTCAATGCATCAAACCTTATTCCTTTTTGCAATGGAACAAACGTAACTCAGTTATATACTGAATCCTACTGCGCATGTGCACTCAATGAATCAACTACACGCATTCATTCAATGATACTGATTGCACGTCTTAAATCAATGAGTGGAGCTTCGTTCAATGCGTCGAGCTTAACGCTTTGATTCAATGAAACCAACTGCATTCATTGATTCATTGAATCAAACTTCAAACATTGATTCAATGAATCAACCCTTATTCATTGTTTCTATGAAAGAAACTTACTGAATGAATCAAACTGCACAAGTTCATTCAATCAAAGAGACTACACTTGTCAATTCAATGAGTACAGCTACTCTCATTCATTGAATACCACAAGCTTCATGCACTGTCTCAATCGAACTGCACACATTCACTCCATGAGTAAAATTGCACGTGTCATTTCAATGAGTGGAGCTTCTCTCATTCCTTCAATGTGTTATGCTGAACGCTTTAATTCAATGAAACAACCTGCATTCATTGAATCATTGAATCAAAGTACCATTATTGATTCCATGAATCATACCTTTATTCCTTGTTTCAATATAACAAACTTTTTATTACTACACTCGTTCATTCAATGAAACAGACTGCACATGATGATTCAATGAGTAGACGTACTCTCATTCGTTTACTGCCACAAGCTGAACGCATTGATACAAAGAAGCAAACTACACGTGTTCATTCTACGAGTGTAGTTTTTCTCTTTCATTCAATGTCTCGAGCATAACTCTTTTTTTCAATGAAACAACCTACATTCACTCGTTCATTATTTCATTTTTCAATCTTTGATTCAAAGAATCGATTGTAATTTATTGATTTAATTATGCGACCTTCACTCATTTATGGGGTGAAAAAAGTGCATTCATTCAATCAATGAATCAAACTGCAATCATTCATTCGATGAGAAACACTGCAAGTAGTTTCAAATGAATCGAGCATTTGCCATTCATTCAATGGAATAAACTTCACGCGTTCATACAATGAAACAAACTGCATGTATGAATCAGACTGCAATGAAACAATGAAACAGAATGGGTAGAGGTACTCTCATTGCTTGACACCCACAATCTTAGCGCAGTGATTCGTTCAAACAAACTACACACATTTAGTGCATGAAGCAAACTGCACCTGTTGATTCAATGAGTAGAGGTTTTCTCTTTGATTCAATGTCTCGAGCTTAACTCTTTAATTCAATCAAACAACCTGCATACACACATTCATTATTTCATATTTCAATCATTGACTCAAAGATTCGAATGTAATTCAATGATTTAATTATGCAAACTTCACTCATTAACGGAATGTATTTAACTGCATTCTTTCAATCAATGAACCAAACTGCAATCATTCATTCGCTGAGAAACATTCATTTCCAATGAATCGAGTTTTGGCCATGCATTCAATGAAAGAAACTGCATGCATTCATTCTATGAAACTGACTACACTTCTTAATTCAATAAGTGCAGCCTTTCTCGTTTATTCAATGTCTCGAGGCTAACGCTTTCATTCACTGAAACAAACTGCATGCATCCATTCAATGAAACTGACTGCACGTATTAATTCAATGAGTAGAGCTTCTCTCATTCGTTGAATATGTCAAGTTTAACGATTTCAAACTGCATTCATTGAATCAAACTTCAAGGATTGCCCCAAGGAATCAGACGGAACAATGAAACAAACTTAACACACTTATTCAGTGAATCAAACTGCACACGTTCATTCAATGTGAGAGACTGCACTTGTCAATTCAATGAGTACAGCTCCTCTAATTCATTCAAAGCCACAAGCTTCAAACATTGTCTCAATCAAACTACAAAACATTCACTCCTTGACACCTGCTATTAGAACTTCTCTTATTCATGCTATGTGTCAAGTTCAACGCTTTCATTCTACTGCATTCATTCAATCATTGAATCAAACTACAATCATTGATTCAATGCATCAAACCTTATTCCTTGTTGCAATGGAACAAACGTAACTCAGTTATATACTGAATCCTACTGCGCATGTGCACTCAATGAATCAACTACACGCATTCATTCAATGATACTGATTGCACGTCTTAAATCAATGAGTGGAGCTTCGTTCAATGCGTCAAGCTTAACGCTTTGATTCAATGAAACCAACTGCATTCATTGATTCATTGAATCAAACTTCAAACATTGATTCAATGAATCAAACCTTATTCATTGTTTCTATGAAAGAAACTTACTGAATGAATCTAACTGCACAAGTTCATTCAATCAAAGAGACTACACTTGTCAATTCAATGAGTACAGCTACTCTCATTCATTGAATACCACAAGCTTCATGCACTGTCTCAATCGAACTGCACACATTCACTCCATGAGTAAAATTGCACGTGTCATTTCAATGAGTGGAGCTTCTCTCATCCCTTCAATGTGTTATGCTTAACGCTTTAATTCAATGAAACAACCTGCATACACACATTCATTATTTCATATTTCAATCATTGACTCAAAGATTCGAATGTAATTCAATGATTTAATTATGCAAACTTCACTCATTAATGGCATGTATTTAACTGCATTCTTTCAATCAATGAACCAAACTGCAATCATTCATTCGCTGAGAAACATTCATTTCCAATGAATCGAGTTTTGGCCATGCATTCAATGAAAGAAACTGCATGCATTCATTCTATGAAACTGACTACACTTCTTAATTCAATAAGTGCAGCCTTTCTCGTTTATTCAATGTCTCGAGGCTAACGCTTTCATTCACTGAAACAAACTGCATGCATCCATTCAATGAAACTGACTGCACGTATTAATTCAATGAGTAGAGCTTCTCTCATTCGTTGAATATGTCAAGTTTAACGATTTCAAACTGCATTCATTGAATCAAACTTCAAGGATTGCCCCAAGGAATCAAACGTTTCATGAATCATTGTTTCAATGAAACAAACTTAACACACTTATTCAGTGAATCAAACTGCACACGTTCATTCAATGAAAGAGACTGCACTTGTCAATTCAATGAGTACAGCTCCTCTAATTCATTCAAAGCCACAAGCTTCAAACATTGTCTCAATCAAACTACAAAACATTCACTCCTTGAAACAAGATGCACCTGCTATTAGAACTTCTCTTATTCATGCTATGTGTCAAGTTCAACGCTTTCATTCTACTGCATTCATTCAATCATTGAATCAAACTACAATCATTGATTCCATGCATCAAACCTTATTCCTTGTTGCAATGGAACAAACGTAACTCAGTTATATACTGAATCCTACTGCGCATGTGCACTCAATGAATCAACTACACGCATTCATTCAATGATACTGATTGCACGTCTTAAATCAATGAGTGGAGCTTCGTTCAATGCGTCAAGTTTAACGCTTTGATTCAATGAAACCAACTGCATTCATTGATTCATTGAATCAAACTTCAAACATTGATTCAATGAATCAAACCTTATTCATTGTTTCTATGAAAGAAACTTACTGAATGAATCTAACTGCACAAGTTCATTCAATCAAAGAGACTACACTTGTCAATTCAATGAGTACAGCTACTCTCATTCATTGAATACCACAAGCTTCATGCACTGTCTCAATCGAACTGCACACATTCACTCCATGAGTAAAATTGCACGTGTCATTTCAATGAGTGGAGCTTCTCTCATCCCTTCAATGTGTTATGCTTAACGCTTTAATTCAATGAAACAACCTGCATACACACATTCATTATTTCATATTTCAATCATTGACTCAAAGATTCGAATGTAATTCAATGATTTAATTATGCAAACTTCACTCATTAATGGCATGTATTTAACTGCATTCTTTCAATCAATGAACCAAACTGCAATCATTCATTCGCTGAGAAACATTCATTTCCAATGAATCGAGTTTTGGCCATGTATTCAATGAAAGAAACTGCATGCATTCATTCTATGAAACTGACTACACTTCTTAATTCAATAAGTGCAGCCTTTCTCGTTTATTCAATGTCTCGAGGCTAACGCTTTCATTCACTGAAACAAACTGCATGCATCCATTCAATGAAACTGACTGCAAGTATTAATTCAATGAGTAGAGCTTCTCTCATTCGTTGAATATGTCAAGTTTAACGATTTCAAACTGCATTCATTGAATCAAACTTCAAGGATTGCCCCAAGGAATCAGACGTAACAATGAAACAAACTTAACACATTCAGTGAATCAAACTGCACACGTTCATTCAATGAAAGAGACTGCACTTGTCAATTCAATGAGTACAGCTCCTCTAATTCATTCAAAGCCACAAGCTTCAAACATTGTCTCAATCAAACTACAAAACATTCACTCCTTGAAACAAGATGCACCTGCTATTAGAACTTCTCTTATTCATGCTATGTGTCAAGTTCAACGCTTTCATTCTACTGCATTCATTCAATCATTGAATCAAACTACAATCATTGATTCCATGCATCAAACCTTATTCCTTGTTGCAATGGAACAAACGTAACTCAGTTATATACTGAATCCTACTGCGCATGTGCATTCAATGAATCAACTACACGCATTCATTCAATGATACTGATTGCACGTCTTAAATCAATGAGTGGAGCTTCGTTCAATGCGTCAAGTTTAACGCTTTGATTCAATGAAACCAACTGCATTCATTGATTCATTGAATCAAACTTCAAACATTGATTCAATGAATCAAACCTTATTCATTGTTTCTATGAAAGAAACTTACTGAATGTATCAAACTGCACAAGTTCATTCAATCAAAGAGACTACACTTGTCAATTCAATGAGTACAGCTACTCTCATTCATTGAATACCACAAGCTTCATGCACTGTCTCAATCGAACTGCACACATTCACTCCATGAGTAAAATTGCACGTGTCATTTCAATGAGTGGAGCTTCTCTCATCCCTTCAATGTGTTATGCTTAACGCTTTAATTCAATGAAACAACCTGCATACACACATTCATTATTTCATATTTCAATCATTGACTCAAAGATTCGAATGTAATTCAATGATTTAATTATGCAAACTTCACTCATTAATGGCATGTATTTAACTGCATTCTTTCAATCAATGAACCAAACTGCAATCATTCATTCGCTGAGAAACATTCATTTCCAATGAATCGAGTTTTGGCCATGCATTCAATGAAAGAAACTGCATGCATTCATTCTATGAAACTGACTACACTTCTTAATTCAATAAGTGCAGCCTTTCTCGTTTATTCAATGTCTCGAGGCTAACGCTTTCATTCACTGAAACAAACTGCATGCATCCATTCAATGAAACTGACTGCACGTATTAATTCAATGAGTAGAGCTTCTGTCATTCGTTGAATATGTCAAGTTTAACGATTTCAAACTGCATTCATTGAATCAAACTTCAAGGATTGCCCCAAGGAATCAAACGTTTCATGAATCATTGTTTCAATGAAACAAACTTAACACACTTATTCAGTGAATCAAACTGCACACGTTCATTCAATGAAAGAGACTGCACTTGTCAATTCAATGAGTACAGCTCCTCTAATTCATTCAAAGCCACCAGCTTCAAACATTGTCTCAATCAAACTACAAAACATTCACTCCTTGAAACAAGATGCACCTGCTATTAGAACTTCTCTTATTCATGCTATGTGTCAAGTTCAACGCTTTCATTCTACTGCATTCATTCAATCATTGAATCAAACTACAATCATTGATTCCATGCATCAAACCTTATTCCTTGTTGCAATGGAACAAACGTAACTCAGTTATATACTGAATCCTACTGCGCATGTGCATTCAATGAAACAACTACACGCATTCATTCAATGATACTGATTGCACGTCTTAAATCAATGAGTGGAGCTTCGTTCAATGCGTCAAGTTTAACGCTTTGATTCAATGAAACCAACTGCATTCATTGATTCATTGAATCAAACTTCAAACATTGATTCAATGAATCAAACCTTATTCATTGTTTCTATGAAAGAAACTTACTGAATGTATCTAACTGCACAAGTTCATTCAATCAAAGAGACTACACTTGTCAATTCAATGAGTACAGCTACTCTCATTCATTGAATACCACAAGCTTCATGCACTGTCTCAATCGAACTGCACACATTCACTCCATGAGTAAAATTGCACGTGTCATTTCAATGAGTGGAGCTTCTCTCATCCCTTCAATGTGTTATGCTTAACGCTTTAATTCAATGAAACAACCTGCATACACACATTCATTATTTCATATTTCAATCATTGACTCAAAGATTCGAATGTAATTCAATGATTTAATTATGCAAACTTCACTCATTAATGGCATGTATTTAACTGCATTCTTTCAATCAATGAACCAAACTGCAATCATTCATTCGCTGAGAAACATTCATTTCCAATGAATCGAGTTTTGGCCATGCATTCAATGAAAGAAACTGCATGCATTCATTCTATGAAACTGACTACACTTCTTAATTCAATAAGTGCAGCCTTTCTCGTTTATTCAATGTCTCGAGGCTAACGCTTTCATTCACTGAAACAAACTGCATGCAACCATTCAATGAAACTGACTGCACGTATTAATTCAATGAGTAGAGCTTCTCTCATTCGTTGAATATGTCAAGTTTAACGATTTCAAACTGCATTCATTGAATCAAACTTCAAGGATTGCCCCAAGGAATCAAACGTTTCATGAATCATTGTTTCAATGAAACAAACTTAACACACTTATTCAGTGAATCAAACTGCACACGTTCATTCAATGAAAGAGACTGCACTTGTCAATTCAATGAGTACAGCTCCTCTAATTCATTCAAAGCCACAAGCTTCAAACATTGTCTCAATCAAACTACAAAACATTCACTCCTTGAAACAAGATGCACCTGCTATTAGAACTTCTCTTATTCATGCTATGTGTCAAGTTCAACGCTTTCATTCTACTGCATTCATTCAATCATTGAATCAAACTACAATCATTGATTCAATGCATCAAACCTTATTCCTTGTTGCAATGGAACAAACGTAACTCAGTTATATACTGAATCCTACTGCGCATGTGCATTCAATGAAACAACTACACGCATTCATTCAATGATACTGATTGCACGTCTTAAATCAATGAGTGGAGCTTCGTTCAATGCGTCAAGCTTAACGCTTTGATTCAATGAAACAACTGCATTCATTGATTCATTGAATCAAACTTCAAACATTGATTCAATGAATCAAACCTTATTCATTGTTTCTATGAAAGAAACTTACTGAATGAATCAAACTGCACAAGTTCATTCAATCAAAGAGACTACACTTGTCAATTCAATGAGTACAGCTACTCTCATTCATTGAATACCACAAGCTTCATGCACTGTCTCAATCGAACTGCACACATTCACTCCATGAGTAAAATTGCACGTGTCATTTCAATGAGTGGAGCTTCTCTCATTCCTTCAATGTGTTATGCTGAACGCTTTAATTCAATGAAACAACCTGCATTCATTGAATCATTGAATCAAAGTACCATTATTGATTCCATGAATCATACCTTTATTCCTTGTTTCAATGTAACAAACTTTTTATTACTACACTCGTTCATTCAATGAAACAGACTGCACATGATAATTCAATGAGTAGACGTACTCTCATTCGTTTACTGCCACAAGCTTAACGCATTGATACAAAGAAGCAAACTACACGTGTTCATTCTACGAGTGTAGTTTTTCTCCTTCATTCAATGTCTCGAGCATAACTCTTTTTTTCAATGAAACAACCTACATTCACTCGTTCATTATTTCATATTTCAATCTTTGATTCAAAGAATCGATTGTAATTTATTGATTTAATTATGCGACCTTCACTCATTTATGGGGTGAAAAAAGTGCATTCATTCAATCAATGAATCAAACTGCAATCATTCATTCGATGAGAAACACTGCAAGTAGTTTCAAATGAATCGAGCATTTGCCATTCATTCAATGGAATAAACTTCACGCGTTCATACAATGAAACAAACTTCATGTATGAAACAGACTGCAATGAAACAATGAAACAGAATGGGTAGAGGTACTCTCATTGCTTGACACCCACAATCTTAGCGCAGTGATTCGTTCAAACAAACTACACACATTTAGTGCATGAAGCAAACTGCACCTGTTGATTCAATGAGTAGAGGTTTTCTCTTTCATTCAATGTCTCGAGCTTAACTCTTTAATTCAATCAAACAACCTGCATACACACATTCATTATTTCATATTTCAATCATTGACTCAAAGATTCGAATGTAATTCAATGATTTAATTATGCAAACTTCACTCATTAATGGAATGTATTTAACTGCATTCTTTCACTCAATGAACCAAACTGCAATCATTCATTCGCTGAGAAACATTCATTTCCAATGAATCGAGTTTTGGCCATGCATTCAATGAAAGAAACTGCATGCATTCATTCTATGAAACTGACTACACTTCTTAATTCAATAAGTGCAGCCTTTCTCGTTTATTCAATGTCTCGAGGCTAACGCTTTCATTCACTGAAACAAACTGCACGCATCCATTCAATGAAACTGACTGCACGAATTAATTCAATGAGTAGAGCTTCTCTCATTCGTTGAATATGTCAAGTTTAACGATTTCAAACTGCATTCATTGAATCAAACTTCAAGGATTGCCCCAAGGAATCAGACGTAACAATGAAACAAACTTAACACACTTATTCAGTGAATCAAACTGCACACGTTCATTCAATGAAAGAGACTGCACTTCTCAACTCAATGAGTACAGCTCCTCTAATTCATTCAAAGCCACAAGCTTCAAACATTGTCTCAATCAAACTACAAAACATTCACTCCTTGACACCTGCTATTAGAACTTCTCTTATTCATGCTGTGTCAAGTTCAACGCTTTCATTCTACTGCATTCATTCAATCATTGAATCAAACTACAATCATTGATTCAATGCATCAAACCTTATTCCTTGTTGCAATGGAACAAACGTAACTCAGTTATATACTGAATCCTACTGCGCATGTGCATTCAATGAATCAACTACACGCATTCATTCAATGATACTGATTGCACGTCTTAAATCAATGAGTGGAGCTTCGTTCAATGCGTCAAGCTTAACGCTTTGATTCAATGAAACCAACTGCATTCATTGAATCAAACTTCAAACATTGATTCAATGAATCAAACCTTATTCATTGTTTCTATGAAAGAAACTTACTGAATGAATCAAACTGCACAAGTTCATTCAATCAAAGAGACTACACTTGTCAATTCAATGAGTACAGCTACTCTCATTCATTGAATACCACAAGCTTCATGCACTGTCTCAATCGAACTGCACACATTCACTCCATGAGTAAAATTGCACGTGTCATTTCAATGAGTGGAGCTTCTCTCATTCCTTCAATGTGTTATGCTTAACGCTTTAATTCAATGAAACAACCTGCATTCATTGAATCATTGAATCAAAGTACCATTATTGATTCCATGAATCATACCTTTATTCCTTGTTTCAATGTAACAAACTTTTTATTACTACACTCGTTCATTCAATGAAACAGACTGCACATGATAATTCAATGAGTAGACGTACTCTCATTCGTTTACTGCCACAAGCTTAACGCATTGATACAAAGAAGCAAACTACACGTGTTCATTCTACGAGTGTAGTTTTTCTCTTTCATTCAATGTCTCGAGCATAACTCTTTTTTTCAATGAAACAACCTACATTCACTCGTTCATTATTTCATATTTCAATCTTTGATTCAAAGAATCGATTGTAATTTATTGATTTAATTATGCGACCTTCACTCATTTATGGGGTGAAAAAAGTGCATTCATTCAATCAATGAATCAAACTGCAATCATTCATTCGATGAGAAACACTGCAAGTAGTTTCAAATGAATCGAGCATTTGCCATTCATTCAATGGAATAAACTTCACGCGTTCATACAATGAAACAAACTGCATGTATGAAACAGACTGCAATGAAACAATGAAACAGAATGGGTAGAGGTACTCTCATTGCTTGACACCCACAATCTTAGCGCAGTGATTCGTTCAAACAAACTACACACATTTAGTGCATGAAGCAAACTGCACCTGTTGATTCAATGAGTAGAGGTTTTCTCTTTCATTCAATGTCTCGAGCTTAACTCTTTAATTCAATCAAACAACCTGCATACACACATTCATTATTTCATATTTCAATCATTGACTCAAAGATTCGAATGTAATTCAATGATTTAATTATGCAAACTTCACTCATTAATGGAATGTATTTAACTGCATTCTTTCAATCAATGAACCAAACTGCAATCATTCATTCGCTGAGAAACATTCATTTCCAATGAATCGAGTTTTGGTCATGCATTCAATGAAAGAAACTGCATGCATTCATTCTATGAAACTGACTACACTTCTTAATTCAATAAGTGCAGCCTTTCTCGTTTATTCAATGTCTCGAGGCTAACGCTTTCATTCACTGAAACAAACTGCACGCATCCATTCAATGAAACTGACTGCACGTATTAATTCAATGAGTAGAGCTTCTCTCATTCGTTGAATATGTCAAGTTTAACGATTTCAAACTGCATTCATTGAATCAAACTTCAAGGATTGCCCCAAGGAATCAGACGTAACAATGAAACAAACTTAACACACTTATTCAGTGAATCAAGCTGCACACGTTCATTCAATGAAAGAGACTGCACTTCTCAACTCAATGAGTACAGCTCCTCTAATTCATTCAAAGCCACAAGCTTCAAACATTGTCTCAATCAAACTACAAAACATTCACTCCTTGACACCTGCTATTAGAACTTCTCTTATTCATGCTGTGTCAAGTTCAACGCTTTCATTCTACTGCATTCATTCAATCATTGAATCAATCTACAATCATTGATTCAATGCATCAAACCTTATTCCTTGTTGCAATGGAACAAACGTAACTCAGTTATATACTGAATCCTACTGCGCATGTGCATTCAATGAATCAACTACACGCATTCATTCAATGATACTGATTGCACGTCTTAAATCAATGAGTGGAGCTTCGTTCAATGCGTCAAGCTTAACGCTTTGATTCAATGAAACCAACTGCATTCATTGAATCAAACTTCAAACATTGATTCAATGAATCAAACCTTATTCATTGTTTCTATGAAAGAAACTTACTGAATGAATCAAACTGCACAAGTTCATTCAATCAAAGAGACTACACTTGTCAATTCAATGAGTACAGCTACTCTCATTCATTGAATACCACAAGCTTCATGCACTGTCTCAATCGAACTGCACACATTCACTCCATGAGTAAAATTGCACGTGTCATTTCAATGAGTGGAGCTTCTCTCATTCCTTCAATGTGTTATGCTTAACGCTTTAATTCAATGAAACAACCTGCATTCATTGAATCATTGAATCAAAGTACCATTATTGATTCCATGAATCATACCTTTATTCCTTGTTTCAATGTAACAAACTTTTTATTACTACACTCGTTCATTCAATGAAACAGACTGCACATGATAATTCAATGAGTAGACGTACTCTCATTCGTTTACTGCCACAAGCTTAACGCATTGATACAAAGAAGCAAACTACACGTGTTCATTCTACGAGTGTAGTTTTTCTCTTTCATTCAATGTCTCGAGCATAACTCTTTTTTTCAATGAAACAACCTACATTCACTCGTTCATTATTTCATATTTCAATCTTTGATTCAAAGAATCGATTGTAATTTATTGATTCAATTATGCGACCTTCACTCATTAATGGGGTGAAAAAAAGTGCATTCATTCAATCAATGAATCAAACTGCAATCATTCATTCGATGAGAAACACTGCAAGTAGTTTCAAATGAATCGAGCATTTGCCATTCATTCAATGGAATAAACTTCACGCGTTCATACAATGAAACAAACTGCATGTATGAAACAGACTGCAATGAAACAATGAAACAGAATGGGTAGAGGTACTCTCATTGCTTGACACCCACAATCTTAGCGCAGTGATTCGTTCAAACAAACTACACACATTTAGTGCATGAAGCAAACTGCACCTGTTGATTCAATGAGTAGAGGTTTTCTCTTTCATTCAATGTCTCGAGCTTAACTCTTTAATTCAATCAAACAACCTGCATACACACATTCATTATTTCATATTTCAATCATTGACTCAAAGATTCGAATGTAATTCAATGATTTAATTATGCAAACTTCACTCATTAATGGAATGTATTTAACTGCATTCTTTCAATCAATGAACCAAACTGCAATCATTCATTCGCTGAGAAACATTCATTTCCAATGAATCGAGTTTTGGTCATGCATTCAATGAAAGAAACTGCATGCATTCATTCTATGAAACTGACTACACTTCTTAATTCAATAAGTGCAGCCTTTCTCGTTTATTCAATGTCTCGAGGCTAACGCTTTCATTCACTGAAACAAACTGCACGCATCCATTCAATGAAACTGACTGCACGTATTAATTCAATGAGTAGAGCTTCTCTCATTCGTTGAATATGTCAAGTTTAACGATTTCAAACTGCATTCATTGAATCAAACTTCAAGGATTGCCCCAAGGAATCAGACGTAACAATGAAACAAACTTAACACACTTATTCAGTGAATCAAACTGCACACGTTCATTCAATGAAAGAGACTGCACTTCTCAACTCAATGAGTACAGCTCCTCTAATTCATTCAAAGCCACAAGCTTCAAACATTGTCTCAATCAAACTACAAAACATTCACTCCTTGACACCTGCTATTAGAACTTCTCTTATTCATGCTGTGTCAAGTTCAACGCTTTCATTCTACTGCATTCATTCAATCATTGAATCAAACTACAATCATTGATTCAATGCATCAAACCTTATTCCTTTTTGCAATGGAACAAACGTAACTCAGTTATATACTGAATCCTACTGCGCATGTGCACTCAATGAATCAACTACACGCATTCATTCAATGATACTGATTGCACGTCTTAAATCAATGAGTGGAGCTTCGTTCAATGCGTCGAGCTTAACGCTTTGATTCAATGAAACCAACTGCATTCATTGATTCATTGAATCAAACTTCAAACATTGATTCAATGAATCAACCCTTATTCATTGTTTCTATGAAAGAAACTTACTGAATGAATCAAACTGCACAAGTTCATTCAATCAAAGAGACTACACTTGTCAATTCAATGAGTACAGCTACTCTCATTCATTGAATACCACAAGCTTCATGCACTGTCTCAATCGAACTGCACACATTCACTCCATGAGTAAAATTGCACGTGTCATTTCAATGAGTGGAGCTTCTCTCATTCCTTCAATGTGTTATGCTGAACGCTTTAATTCAATGAAACAACCTGCATTCATTGAATCATTGAATCAAAGTACCATTATTGATTCCATGAATCATACCTTTATTCCTTGTTTCAATATAACAAACTTTTTATTACTACACTCGTTCATTCAATGAAACAGACTGCACATGATGATTCAATGAGTAGACGTACTCTCATTCGTTTACTGCCACAAGCTTAACGCATTGATACAAAGAAGCAAACTACACGTGTTCATTCTACGAGTGTAGTTTTTCTCTTTCATTCAATGTCTCGAGCATAACTCTTTTTTTCAATGAAACAACCTACATTCACTCGTTCATTATTTCATTTTTCAATCTTTGATTCAAAGAATCGATTGTAATTTATTGATTTAATTATGCGACCTTCACTCATTTATGGGGTGAAAATAAGTGCATTCATTCAATCAATGAATCAAACTGCAATCATTCATTCGATGAGAAACACTGCAAGTAGTTTCAAATGAATCGAGCATTTGCCATTCATTCAATGGAATAAACTTCACGCGTTCATACAATGAAACAAACTGCATGTATGAATCAGACTGCAATGAAACAATGAAACAGAATGGGTAGAGGTACTCTCATTGCTTGACACCCACAATCTTAGCGCAGTGATTCGTTCAAACAAACTACACACATTTAGTGCATGAAGCAAACTGCACCTGTTGATTCAATGAGTAGAGGTTTTCTCTTTCATTCAATGTCTCGAGCTTAACTCTTCAATTCAATCAAACAACCTGCATACACACATTCATTATTTCATATTTCAATCATTGACTCAAAGATTCGAATGTAATTCAATGATTTAATTATGCAAACTTCACTCATTAATGGAATGTATTTAACTGCATTCTTTCACTCAATGAACCAAACTGCAATCATTCATTCGCTGAGAAACATTCATTTCCAATGAATCGAGTTTTGGCCATGCATTCAATGAAAGAAACTGCATGCATTCATTCTATGAAACTGACTACACTTCTTAATTCAATAAGTGCAGCCTTTCTCGTTTATTCAATGTCTCGAGGCTAACGCTTCCATTCACTGAAACAAACTGCACGCATCCATTCAATGAAACTGACTGCACGTATTAATTCAATGAGTAGAGCTTCTCTCATTCGTTGAATATGTCAAGTTTAACGATTTCAAACTGCATTCATTGAATCAAACTTCAAGGATTGCCCCAAGGAATCAAACGTTTCATGAATCATTGTTTCAATGAAACAAACTTAACACACTTATTCAGTGAATCAAACTGCACACGTTCATTCAATGAAAGAGACTGCACTTGTCAATTCAATGAGTACAGCTCCTCTAATTCATTCAAAGCCACAAGCTTCAAACATTGTCTCAATCAAACTACAAAACATTCACTCCTTGAAACAAGATGCACCTGCTATTAGAACTTCTCTTATTCATGCTATGTGTCTAGTTCAACGCTTTCATTCTACTGCATTCATTCAATCATTGAATCAAACTACAATCATTGATTCCATGCATCAAACCTTATTCCTTGTTGCAATGGAACAAACGTAACTCAGTTATATACTGAATCCTACTGCGCATGTGCATTCAATGAAACAACTACACGCATTCATTCAATGATACTGATTGCACGTCTTAAATCAATGAGTGGAGCTTCGTTCAATGCGTCAAGCTTAACGCTTTGATTCAATGAAACAAGCTGCATTCATTGATTCATTGAATCAAACTTCAAACATTGATTCAATGAATCAAACCTTATTCATTGTTTCTATGAAAGAAACTTACTGAATGAATCTAACTGCACAAGTTCATTCAATCAAAGAGACTACACTTGTCAATTCAATGAGTACAGCTACTCTCATTCATTGAATACCACAAGCTTCATGCACTGTCTCAATCGAACTGCACACATTCACTCCATGAGTAAAATTGCACGTGTCATTTCAATGAGTGGAGCTTCTCTCATTCCTTCAATGTGTTATGCTTAACGCTTTAATTCAATGAAACAACCTGCATTCATTGAATCATTGAATCAAAGTACCATTATTGATTCCATGAATCATACCTTTATTCCTTGTTTCAATGTAACAAACTTTTTATTACTACACTCGTTCATTCAATGAAACAGACTGCACATGATAATTCAATGAGTAGACGTACTCTCATTCGTTTACTGCCACAAGCTTAACGCATTGATACAAAGAAGCAAACTACACGTGTTCATTCTACGAGTGTAGTTTTTCTCTTTCATTCAATGTCTCGAGCATAACTCTTTTTTTCAATGAAACAACCTACATTCACTCGTTCATTATTTCATATTTCAATCTTTGATTCAAAGAATCGATTGTAATTTATTGATTCAATTATGCGACCTTAACTCATTTATGGGGTGAAAATAAGTGCATTCATTCAATCAATGAATCAAACTGCAATCATTCATTCGATGAGAAACACTGCAAGTAGTTTCAAATGAATCGAGCATTTGCCATTCATTCAATGGAATAAACTTCACGCGTTCATACAATGAAACAAACTGCATGTATGAAACAGACTGCAATGAAACAATGAAACAGAATGGGTAGAGGTACTCTCATTGCTTGACACCCACAATCTTAGCGCAGTGATTCGTTCAAACAAACTACACACATTTAGTGCATGAAGCAAACTGCACCTGTTGATTCAATGAGTAGAGGTTTTCTCTTTCATTCAATGTCTCGAGCTTAACTCTTTAATTCAATCAAACAACCTGCATACACACATTCATTATTTCATATTTCAATCATTGACTCAAAGATTCGAATGTAATTCAATGATTTAATTATGCAAACTTCACTCATTAATGGAATGTATTTAACTGCATTCTTTCAATCAATGAACCAAACTGCAATCATTCATTCGCTGAGAAACATTCATTTCCAATGAATCGAGTTTTGGTCATGCATTCAATGAAAGAAACTGCATGCATTCATTCTATGAAACTGACTACACTTCTTAATTCAATAAGTGCAGCCTTTCTCGTTTATTCAATGTCTCGAGGCTAACGCTTCCATTCACTGAAACAAACTGCACGCATCCATTCAATGAAACTGACTGCACGTATTAATTCAATGAGTAGAGCTTCTCTCATTCGTTGAATATGTCAAGTTTAACGATTTCAAACTGCATTCATTGAATCAAACTTCAAGGATTGCCCCAAGGAATCAAACGTAACAATGAAACAAACTTAACACACTTATTCAGTGAATCAAACTGCACACGTTCATTCAATGAAAGAGACTGCACTTGTCAATTCAATGAGTACAGCTCCTCTAATTCATTCAAAGCCACAAGCTTCAAACATTGTCTCAATCAAACTACAAAACATTCACTCCTTGAAACAAGATGCACCTGCTATTAGAACTTCTCTTATTCATGCTATGTGTCAAGTTCAACGCTTTCATTCTACTGCATTCATTCAATCATTGAATCAAACTACAATCATTGATTCCATGCATCAAACCTTATTCCTTGTTGCAATGGAACAAACGTAACTCAGTTATATACTGAATCCTACTGCGCATGTGCATTCAATGAAACAACTACACGCATTCATTCAATGATACTGATTGCACGTCTTAAATCAATGAGTGGAGCTTCGTTCAATGCGTCAAGCTTAACGCTTTGATTCAATGAAACAAGCTGCATTCATTGATTCATTGAATCAAACTTCAAACATTGATTCAATGAATCAAACCTTATTCATTGTTTCTATGAAAGAAACTTACTGAATGAATCAAACTGCACAAGTTCATTCAATCAAAGAGACTACACTTGTCAATTCAATGAGTACAGCTACTCTCATTCATTGAATACCACAAGCTTCATGCACTGTCTCAATCGAACTGCACACATTCACTCCATGAGTAAAATTGCACGTGTCATTTCAATGAGTGGAGCTTCTCTCATTCCTTCAATGTGTTATGCTTAACGCTTTAATTCAATGAAACAACCTGCATTCATTGAATCATTGAATCAAAGTACCATTATTGATTCCATGAATCATACCTTTATTCCTTGTTTCAATGTAACAAACTTTTTATTACTACACTCGTTCATTCAATGAAACAGACTGCACATGATAATTCAATGAGTAGACGTACTCTCATTCGTTTACTGCCACAAGCTTAACGCATTGATACAAAGAAGCAAACTACACGTGTTCATTCTACGAGTGTAGTTTTTCTCTTTCATTCAATGTCTCGAGCATAACTCTTTTTTTCAATGAAACAACCTACATTCACTCGTTCATTATTTCATATTTCAATCTTTGATTCAAAGAATCGATTGTAATTTATTGATTCAATTATGCGACCTTCACTCATTAATGGGGTGAAAAAAGTGCATTCATTCAATCAATGAATCAAACTGCAATCATTCATTCGATGAGAAACACTGCAAGTAGTTTCAAATGAATCGAGCATTTGCCATTCATTCAATGGAATAAACTTCACGCGTTCATACAATGAAACAAACTGCATGTATGAAACAGACTGCAATGAAACAATGAAACAGAATGGGTAGAGGTACTCTCATTGCTTGACACCCACAATCTTAGCGCAGTGATTCGTTCAAACAAACTACACACATTTAGTGCATGAAGCAAACTGCACCTGTTGATTCAATGAGTAGAGGTTTTCTCTTTCATTCAATGTCTCGAGCTTAACTCTTTAATTCAATCAAACAACCTGCATACACACATTCATTATTTCATATTTCAATCATTGACTCAAAGATTCGAATGTAATTCAATGATTTAATTATGCAAACTTCACTCATTAATGGAATGTATTTAACTGCATTCTTTCAATCAATGAACCAAACTGCAATCATTCATTCGCTGAGAAACATTCATTTCCAATGAATCGAGTTTTGGTCATGCATTCAATGAAAGAAACTGCATGCATTCATTCTATGAAACTGACTACACTTCTTAATTCAATAAGTGCAGCCTTTCTCGTTTATTCAATGTCTCGAGGCTAACGCTTTCATTCACTGAAACAAACTGCACGCATCCATTCAATGAAACTGACTGCACGTATTAATTCAATGAGTAGAGCTTCTCTCATTCGTTGAATATGTCAAGTTTAACGATTTCAAACTGCATTCATTGAATCAAACTTCAAGGATTGCCCCAAGGAATCAGACGTAACAATGAAACAAACTTAACACACTTATTCAGTGAATCAAACTGCACACGTTCATTCAATGAAAGAGACTGCACTTCTCAACTCAATGAGTACAGCTCCTCTAATTCATTCAAAGCCACAAGCTTCAAACATTGTCTCAATCAAACTACAAAACATTCACTCCTTGACACCTGCTATTAGAACTTCTCTTATTCATGCTGTGTCAAGTTCAACGCTTTCATTCTACTGCATTCATTCAATCATTGAATCAAACTACAATCATTGATTCAATGCATCAAACCTTATTCCTTTTTGCAATGGAACAAACGTAACTCAGTTATATACTGAATCCTACTGCGCATGTGCATTCAATGAATCAACTACACGCATTCATTCAATGATACTGATTGCACGTCTTAAATCAATGAGTGGAGCTTCGTTCAATGCGTCGAGCTTAACGCTTTGATTCAATGAAACCAACTGCATTCATTGATTCATTGAATCAAACTTCAAACATTGATTCAATGAATCAAACCTTATTCATTGTTTCTATGAAAGAAACTTACTGAATGAATCAAACTGCACAAGTTCATTCAATCAAAGAGACTACACTTGTCAATTCAATGAGTACAGCTACTCTCATTCATTGAATACCACAAGCTTCATGCACTGTCTCAATCGAACTGCACACATTCACTCCATGAGTAAAATTGCACGTGTCATTTCAATGAGTGGAGCTTCTCTCATTCCTTCAATGTGTTATGCTGAACGCTTTAATTCAATGAAACAACCTGCATTCATTGAATCATTGAATCAAAGTACCATTATTGATTCCATGAATCATACCTTTATTCCTTGTTTCAATATAACAAACTTTTTATTACTACACTCGTTCATTCAATGAAACAGACTGCACATGATGATTCAATGAGTAGACGTACTCTCATTCGTTTACTGCCACAAGCTTAACGCATTGATACAAAGAAGCAAACTACACGTGTTCATTCTACGAGTGTAGTTTTTCTCTTTCATTCAATGTCTCGAGCATAACTCTTTTTTTCAATGAAACAACCTACATTCACTCGTTCATTATTTCATATTTCAATCTTTGATTCAAAGAATCGATTGTAATTTATTGATTTAATTATGCGACCTTCACTCATTTATGGGGTGAAAATAAGTGCATTCATTCAATCAATGAATCAAACTGCAATCATTCATTCGATGAGAAACACTGCAAGTAGTTTCAAATGAATCGAGCATTTGCCATTCATTCAATGGAATAAACTTCACGCGTTCATACAATGAAACAAACTGCATGTATGAATCAGACTGCAATGAAACAATGAAACAGAATGGGTAGAGGTACTCTCATTGCTTGACACCCACAATCTTAGCGCAGTGATTCGTTCAAACAAACTACACACATTTAGTGCATGAAGCAAACTGCACCTGTTGATTCAATGAGTAGAGGTTTTCTCTTTCATTCAATGTCTCGAGCTTAACTCTTTAATTCAATCAAACAACCTGCATACACACATTCATTATTTCATATTTCAATCATTGACTCAAAGATTCGAATGTAATTCAATGATTTAATTATGCAAACTTCACTCATTAATGGAATGTATTTAACTGCATTCTTTCACTCAATGAACCAAACTGCAATCATTCATTCGCTGAGAAACATTCATTTCCAATGAATCGAGTTTTGGCCATGCATTCAATGAAAGAAACTGCATGCATTCATTCTATGAAACTGACTACACTTCTTAATTCAATAAGTGCAGCCTTTCTCGTTTATTCAATGTCTCGAGGCTAACGCTTCCATTCACTGAAACAAACTGCACGCATCCATTCAATGAAACTGACTGCACGTATTAATTCAATGAGTAGAGCTTCTCTCATTCGTTGAATATGTCAAGTTTAACGATTTCAAACTGCATTCATTGAATCAAACTTCAAGGATTGCCCCAAGGAATCAAACGTTTCATGAATCATTGTTTCAATGAAACAAACTTAACACACTTATTCAGTGAATCAAACTGCACACGTTCATTCAATGAAAGAGACTGCACTTGTCAATTCAATGAGTACAGCTCCTCTAATTCATTCAAAGCCACAAGCTTCAAACATTGTCTCAATCAAACTACAAAACATTCACTCCTTGAAACAAGATGCACCTGCTATTAGAACTTCTCTTATTCATGCTATGTGTCAAGTTCAACGCTTTCATTCTACTGCATTCATTCAATCATTGAATCAAACTACAATCATTGATTCCATGCATCAAACCTTATTCCTTGTTGCAATGGAACAAACGTAACTCAGTTATATACTGAATCCTACTGCGCATGTGCATTCAATGAAACAACTACACGCATTCATTCAATGATACTGATTGCACGTCTTAAATCAATGAGTGGAGCTTCGTTCAATGCGTCAAGCTTAACGCTTTGATTCAATGAAACAAGCTGCATTCATTGATTCATTGAATCAAACTTCAAACATTGATTCAATGAATCAAACCTTATTCATTGTTTCTATGAAAGAAACTTACTGAATGAATCAAACTGCACAAGTTCATTCAATCAAAGAGACTACACTTGTCAATTCAATGAGTACAGCTACTCTCATTCATTGAATACCACAAGCTTCATGCACTGTCTCAATCGAACTGCACACATTCACTCCATGAGTAAAATTGCACGTGTCATTTCAATGAGTGGAGCTTCTCTCATTCCTTCAATGTGTTATGCTTAACGCTTTAATTCAATGAAACAACCTGCATTCATTGAATCATTGAATCAAAGTACCATTATTGATTCCATGAATCATACCTTTATTCCTTGTTTCAATGTAACAAACTTTTTATTACTACACTCGTTCATTCAATGAAACAGACTGCACATGATAATTCAATGAGTAGACGTACTCTCATTCGTTTACTGCCACAAGCTTAACGCATTGATACAAAGAAGCAAACTACACGTGTTCATTCTACGAGTGTAGTTTTTCTCTTTCATTCAATGTCTCGAGCATAACTCTTTTTTTCAATGAAACAACCTACATTCACTCGTTCATTATTTCATATTTCAATCTTTGATTCAAAGAATCGATTGTAATTTATTGATTCAATTATGCGACCTTAACTCATTTATGGGGTGAAAAAAGTGCATTCATTCAATCAATGAATCAAACTGCAATCATTCATTCGATGAGAAACACTGCAAGTAGTTTCAAATGAATCGAGCATTTGCCATTCATTCAATGGAATAAACTTCACGCGTTCATACAATGAAACAAACTGCATGTATGAAACAGACTGCAATGAAACAATGAAACAGAATGGGTAGAGGTACTCTCATTGCTTGACACCCACAATCTTAGCGCAGTGATTCGTTCAAACAAACTACACACATTTAGTGCATGAAGCAAACTGCACCTGTTGATTCAATGAGTAGAGGTTTTCTCTTTCATTCAATGTCTCGAGCTTAACTCTTTAATTCAATGAAACAACCTGCATACACACATTCATTATTTCATATTTCAATCATTGACTCAAAGATTCGAATGTAATTCAATGATTTAATTATGCAAACTTCACTCATTAATGGAATGTATTTAACTGCATTCTTTCAATCAATGAACCAAACTGCAATCATTCATTCGCTGAGAAACATTCATTTCCAATGAATCGAGTTTTGGTCATGCATTCAATGAAAGAAACTGCATGCATTCATTCTATGAAACTGACTACACTTCTTAATTCAATAAGTGCAGCCTTTCTCGTTTATTCAATGTCTCGAGGCTAACGCTTTCATTCACTGAAACAAACTGCACGCATCCATTCAATGAAACTGACTGCACGTATTAATTCAATGAGTAGAGCTTCTCTCATTCGTTGAATATGTCAAGTTTAACGATTTCAAACTGCATTCATTGAATCAAACTTCAAGGATTGCCCCAAGGAATCAGACGTAACAATGAAACAAACTTAACACACTTATTCAGTGAATCAAGCTGCACACGTTCATTCAATGAAAGAGACTGCACTTCTCAACTCAATGAGTACAGCTCCTCTAATTCATTCAAAGCCACAAGCTTCAAACATTGTCTCAATCAAACTACAAAACATTCACTCCTTGACACCTGCTATTAGAACTTCTCTTATTCATGCTATGTGTCAAGTTCAACGCTTTCATTCTACTGCATTCATTCAATCATTGAATCAATCTACAATCATTGATTCAATGCATCAAACCTTATTCCTTGTTGCAATGGAACAAACGTAACTCAGTTATATACTGAATCCTACTGCGCATGTGCATTCAATGAATCAACTACACGCATTCATTCAATGATACTGATTGCACGTCTTAAATCAATGAGTGGAGCTTCGTTCAATGCGTCAAGCTTAACGCTTTGATTCAATGAAACCAACTGCATTCATTGAATCAAACTTCAAACATTGATTCAATGAATCAAACCTTATTCATTGTTTCTATGAAAGAAACTTACTGAATGAATCAAACTGCACAAGTTCATTCAATCAAAGAGACTACACTTGTCAATTCAATGAGTACAGCTACTCTCATTCATTGAATACCACAAGCTTCATGCACTGTCTCAATCGAACTGCACACATTCACTCCATGAGTAAAATTGCACGTGTCATTTCAATGAGTGGAGCTTCTCTCATTCCTTCAATGTGTTATGCTTAACGCTTTAATTCAATGAAACAACCTGCATTCATTGAATCATTGAATCAAAGTACCATTATTGATTCCATGAATCATACCTTTATTCCTTGTTTCAATGTAACAAACTTTTTATTACTACACTCGTTCATTCAATGAAACAGACTGCACATGATAATTCAATGAGGAGACGTACTCTCATTCGTTTACTGCCACAAGCTTAACGCATTGATACAAAGAAGCAAACTACACGTGTTCATTCTACGAGTGTAGTTTTTCTCTTTCATTCAATGTCTCGAGCATAACTCTTTTTTTCAATGAAACAACCTACATTCACTCGTTCATTATTTCATATTTCAATCTTTGATTCAAAGAATCGATTGTAATTTATTGATTCAATTATGCGACCTTCACTCATTAATGGGGTGAAAAAAGTGCATTCATTCAATCAATGAATCAAACTGCAATCATTCATTCGATGAGAAACACTGCAAGTAGTTTCAAATGAATCGAGCATTTGCCATTCATTCAATGGAATAAACTTCACGCGTTCATACAATGAAACAAACTGCATGTATGAAACAGACTGCAATGAAACAATGAAACAGAATGGGTAGAGGTACTCTCATTGCTTGACACCCACAATCTTAGCGCAGTGATTCGTTCAAACAAACTACACACATTTAGTGCATGAAGCAAACTGCACCTGTTGATTCAATGAGTAGAGGTTTTCTCTTTCATTCAATGTCTCGAGCTTAACTCTTTAATTCAATCAAACAACCTGCATACACACATTCATTATTTCATATTTCAATCATTGACTCAAAGATTCGAATGTAATTCAATGATTTAATTATGCAAACTTCACTCATTAATGGAATGTATTTAACTGCATTCTTTCAATCAATGAACCAAACTGCAATCATTCATTCGCTGAGAAACATTCATTTCCAATGAATCGAGTTTTGGTCATGCATTCAATGAAAGAAACTGCATGCATTCATTCTATGAAACTGACTACACTTCTTAATTCAATAAGTGCAGCCTTTCTCGTTTATTCAATGTCTCGAGGCTAACGCTTTCATTCACTGAAACAAACTGCACGCATCCATTCAATGAAACTGACTGCACGTATTAATTCAATGAGAAGAGCTTCTCTCATTCGTTGAATATGTCAAGTTTAACGATTTCAAACTGCATTCATTGAATCAAACTTCAAGGATTGCCCCAAGGAATCAGACGTAACAATGAAACAAACTTAACACACTTATTCAGTGAATCAAACTGCACACGTTCATTCAATGAAAGAGACTGCACTTCTCAACTCAATGAGTACAGCTCCTCTAATTCATTCAAAGCCACAAGCTTCAAACATTGTCTCAATCAAACTACAAAACATTCACTCCTTGACACCTGCTATTAGAACTTCTCTTATTCATGCTATGTGTCAAGTTCAACGCTTTCATTCTACTGCATTCATTCAATCATTGAATCAAACTACAATCATTGATTCAATGCATCAAACCTTATTCCTTTTTGCAATGGAACAAACGTAACTCAGTTATATACTGAATCCTACTGCGCATGTGCATTCAATGAATCAACTACACGCATTCATTCAATGATACTGATTGCACGTCTTAAATCAATGAGTGGAGCTTCGTTCAATGCGTCGAGCTTAACGCTTTGATTCAATGAAACCAACTGCATTCATTGATTCATTGAATCAAACTTCAAACATTGATTCAATGAATCAAACCTTATTCATTGTTTCTATGAAAGAAACTTACTGAATGAATCAAACTGCACAAGTTCATTCAATCAAAGAGACTACACTTGTCAATTCAATGAGTACAGCTACTCTCATTCATTGAATACCACAAGCTTCATGCACTGTCTCAATCGAACTGCACACATTCACTCCATGAGTAAAATTGCACGTGTCATTTCAATGAGTGGAGCTTCTCTCATTCCTTCAATGTGTTATGCTGAACGCTTTAATTCAATGAAACAACCTGCATTCATTGAATCATTGAATCAAAGTACCATTATTGATTCCATGAATCATACCTTTATTCCTTGTTTCAATATAACAAACTTTTTATTACTACACTCGTTCATTCAATGAAACAGACTGCACATGATGATTCAATGAGTAGACGTACTCTCATTCGTTTACTGCCACAAGCTTAACGCATTGATACAAAGAAGCAAACTACACGTGTTCATTCTACGAGTGTAGTTTTTCTCTTTCATTCAATGTCTCGAGCATAACTCTTTTTTTCAATGAAACAACCTACATTCACTCGTTCATTATTTCATATTTCAATCTTTGATTCAAAGAATCGATTGTAATTTATTGATTCAATTATGCGACCTTCACTCATTTATGGGGTGAAAATAAGTGCATTCATTCAATCAATGAATCAAACTGCAATCATTCATTCGATGAGAAACACTGCAAGTAGTTTCAAATGAATCGAGCATTTGCCATTCATTCAATGGAATAAACTTCACGCGTTCATACAATGAAACAAACTGCATGTATGAATCAGACTGCAATGAAACAATGAAACAGAATGGGTAGAGGTACTCTCATTGCTTGACACCCACAATCTTAGCGCAGTGATTCGTTCAAACAAACTACACACATTTAGTGCATGAAGCAAACTGCACCTGTTGATTCAATGAGTAGAGGTTTTCTCTTTCATTCAATGTCTCGAGCTTAACTCTTTAATTCAATCAAACAACCTGCATACACACATTCATTATTTCATATTTCAATCATTGACTCAAAGATTCGAATGTAATTCAATGATTTAATTATGCAAACTTCACTCATTAATGGAATGTATTTAACTGCATTCTTTCACTCAATGAACCAAACTGCAATCATTCATTCGCTGAGAAACATTCATTTCCAATGAATCGAGTTTTGGCCATGCATTCAATGAAAGAAACTGCATGCATTCATTCTATGAAACTGACTACACTTCTTAATTCAATAAGTGCAGCCTTTCTCGTTTATTCAATGTCTCGAGGCTAACGCTTTCATTCACTGAAACAAACTGCACGCATCCATTCAATGAAACTGACTGCACGTATTAATTCAATGAGTAGAGCTTCTCTCATTCGTTGAATATGTCAAGTTTAACGATTTCAAACTGCATTCATTGAATCAAACTTCAAGGATTGCCCCAAGGAATCAAACGTTTCATGAATCATTGTTTCAATGAAACAAACTTAACACACTTATTCAGTGAATCAAACTGCACACGTTCATTCAATGAAAGAGACTGCACTTGTCAATTCAATGAGTACAGCTCCTCTAATTCATTCAAAGCCACAAGCTTCAAACATTGTCTCAATCAAACTACAAAACATTCACTCCTTGAAACAAGATGCACCTGCTATTAGAACTTCTCTCATTCATGCTATGTGTCAAGTTCAACGCTTTCATTCTACTGCATTCATTCAATCATTGAATCAAACTACAATCATTGATTCAATGCATCAAACCTTATTCCTTGTTGCAATGGAACAAACGTAACTCAGTTATATACTGAATCCTACTGCGCATGTGCATTCAATGAATCAACTACACGCATTCATTCAATGATACTGATTGCACGTCTTAAATCAATGAGTGGAGCTTCGTTCAATGCGTCAAGCTTAACGCTTTGATTCAATGAAACCAACTGCATTCATTGATTCATTGAATCAAACTTCAAACATTGATTCAATGAATCAAACCTTATTCATTGTTTCTATGAAAGAAACTTACTGAATGAATCTAACTGCACAAGTTCATTCAATCAAAGAGACTACACTTGTCAATTCAATGAGTACAGCTGCTCTCATTCATTGAATACCACAAGCTTCATGCACTGTCTCAATCGAACTGCACACATTCACTCCATGAGTAAAATTGCACGTGTCATTTCAATGAGTGGAGCTTCTCTCATTCCTTCAATGTGTTATGCTTAACGCTTTAATTCAATGAAACAACCTGCATACACACATTCATTATTTCATATTTCAATCATTGACTCAAAGATTCGAATGTAATTCAATGATTTAATTATGCAAACTTCACTCATTAATGGCATGTATTTAACTGCATTCTTTCAATCAATGAACCAAACTGCAATCATTCATTCGCTGAGAAACATTCATTTCCAATGAATCGAGTTTTGGCCATGCATTCAATGAAAGAAACTGCATGCATTCATTCTATGAAACTGACTGCACTTCTTAATTCAATAAGTGCAGCCTTTCTCGTTTATTCAATGTCTCGAGGCTAACGCTTTCATTCACTGAAACAAACTGCATGCATCCATTCAATGAAACTGACTGCACGTATTAATTCAATGAGTAGAGCTTCTCTCATTCGTTGAATATGTCAAGTTTAACGATTTCAAACTGCATTCATTGAATCAAACTTCAAGGATTGCCCCAAGGAATCAGACGTAACAATGAAACAAACTTAACACACTTATTCAGTGAATCAAACTGCACACGTTCATTCAATGTAAGAGACTGCACTTCTCAACTCAATGAGTACAGCTCCTCTAATTCATTCAAAGCCACAAGCTTCAAACATTGTCTCAATCAAACTACAAAACATTCACTCCTCGACACCTGCTATTAGAACTTCTCTTATTCATGCTGTGTCAAGTTCAACGCTTTCATTCTACTGCATTCATTCAATCATTGAATCAAACTACAATCATTGATTCAATGCATCAAACCTTATTCCTTTTTGCAATGGAACAAACGTAACTCAGTTATATACTGAATCCTACTGCGCATGTGCACTCAATGAATCAACTACACGCATTCATTCAATGATACTGATTGCACGTCTTAAATCAATGAGTGGAGCTTCGTTCAATGCGTCGAGCTTAACGCTTTGATTCAATGAAACAACTGCATTCATTGATTCATTGAATCAAACTTCAAACATTGATTCAATGAATCAAACCTTATTCATTGTTTCTATGAAAGAAACTTACTGAATGAATCAAACTGCACAAGTTCATTCAATCAAAGAGACTACACTTGTCAATTCAATGAGTACAGCTACTCTCATTCATTGAATACCACAAGCTTCATGCACTGTCTCAATCGAACTGCACACATTCACTCCATGAGTAAAATTGCACGTGTCATTTCAATGAGTGGAGCTTCTCTCATCCCTTCAATGTGTTATGCTTAACGCTTTAATTCAATGAAACAACCTGCATACACACATTCATTATTTCATATTTCAATCATTGACTCAAAGATTCGAATGTAATTCAATGATTTAATTATGCAAACTTCACTCATTAATGGAATGTATTTAACTGCATTCTTTCAATCAATGAACCAAACTGCAATCATTCATTCGCTGAGAAACATTCATTTCCAATGAATCGAGTTTTGGCCATGCATTCAATGAAAGAAACTGCATGCATTCATTCTATGAAACTGACTACACTTCTTAATTCAATAAGTGCAGCCTTTCTCGTTTATTCAATGTCTCGAGGCTAACGCTTTCATTCACTGAAACAAACTGCATGCATCCATTCAATGAAACTGACTGCACGTATTAATTCAATGAGTAGAGCTTCTCTCATTCGTTGAATATGTCAAGTTTAACGATTTCAAACTGCATTCATTGAATCAAACTTCAAGGATTGCCCCAAGGAATCAAACGTTTCATGAATCATTGTTTCAATGAAACAAACTTAACACACTTATTCAGTGAATCAAACTGCACACGTTCATTCAATGAAAGAGACTGCACTTGTCAATTCAATGAGTACAGCTCCTCTAATTCATTCAAAGCCACAAGCTTCAAACATTGTCTCAATCAAACTACAAAACATTCACTCCTTGAAACCAGATGCACCTGCTATTAGAACTTCTCTTATTCATGCTATGTGTCAAGTTCAACGCTTTCATTCTACTGCATTCATTCAATCATTGAATCAAACTACAATCATTGATTCCATGCATCAAACCTTATTCCTTGTTGCAATGGAACAAACGTAACTCAGTTATATGCTGAATCCTACTGCGCATGTGCATTCAATGAAACAACTACACGCATTCATTCAATGATACTGATTGCACGTCTTAAATCAATGAGTGGAGCTTCGTTCAATGCGTCAAGCTTAACGCTTTGATTCAATGAAACAACTGCATTCATTGATTCATTGAATCAAACATCAAAAATTGATTCAATGAATCAAACCTTATTCATTGTTTCTATGAAAGAAACTTACTGAATGAATCAAACTGCACAAGTTCATTCAATCAAAGAGACTACACTTGTCAATTCAATGAGTACAGCTACTCTCATTCATTGAATACCACAAGCTTCATGCACTGTCTCAATCGAACTGCACACATTCACTCCATGAGTAAAATTGCACGTGTCATTTCAATGAGTGGAGCTTCTCTCATTCCTTCAATGTGTTATGCTTAACGCTTTAATTCAATGAAACAACCTGCATTCATTGAATCATTGAATCAAAGTACCATTATTGATTCCATGAATCATACCTTTATTCCTTGTTTCAATGTAACAAACTTTTTATTACTACACTCGTTCATTCAATGAAACAGACTGCACATGATAATTCAATGAGTAGACGTACTCTCATTCGTTTACTGCCACAAGCTTAACGCATTGATACAAAGAAGCAAACTACACGTGTTCATTCTACGAGTGTAGTTTTTCTCTTTCATTCAATGTCTCGAGCATAACTCTTTTTTTCAATGAAACAACCTACATTCACTCGTTCATTATTTCATATTTCAATCTTTGATTCAACGAATCGATTGTAATTTATTGATTTAATTATGCGACCTTCACTCATTTATGGGGTGAAAAAAGTGCATTCATTCAAACAATGAATCAAACTGCAATCATTCATTCGATGAGAAACACTGCAAGTAGTTTCAAATGAATCGAGCATTTGCCATTCATTCAATGGAATAAACTTCACGCGTTCATACAATGAAACAAACTGCATGTATGAAACAGACTGCAATGAAACAATGAAACAGAATGGGTAGAGGTACTCTCATTGCTTGACACCCACAATCTTAGCGCAGTGATTCGTTCAAACAAACTACACACATTTAGTGCATGAAGCAAACTGCACCTGTTGATTCAATGAGTAGAGGTTTTCTCTTTCATTCAATGTCTCGAGATTAACTCTTTAATTCAATGAAACAACCTGCATACACACATTCATTATTTCATATTTCAATCATTGACTCAAAGATTCGAATGTAATTCAATGATTTAATTATGCAAACTTCACTCATTAATGGAATGTATTTAACTGCATTCTTTCAATCAATGAACCAAACTGCAATCATTCATTCGCTGAGAAACATTCATTTCCAATGAATCGAGTTTTGGCCATGCATTCAATGAAAGAAACTGCATGCATTCATTCTATGAAACTGACTACACTTCTTAATTCAATCAGTGCAGCCTTTCTCGTTTATTCAATGTCTCGAGGCTAACGCTTTCATTCACTGAAACAAACTGCACGCATCCATTCAATGAAACTGACTGCACGTATTAATTCAATGAGTAGAGCTTCTCTCATTCGTTGAATATGTCAAGTTTAACGATTTCAAACTGCATTCATTGAATCAAACTTCAAGGATTGCCCCAAGGAATCAGACGTAACAATGAAACAAACTTAACACACTTATTCAGTGAATCAAACTGCACACGTTCATTCAATGAAAGAGACTGCACTTCTCAACTCAATGAGTACAGCTCCTCTAATTCATTCAAAGCCACAAGCTTCAAACATTGTCTCAATCAAACTACAAAACATTCACTCCTTGACACCTGCTATTAGAACTTCTCTTATTCATGCTATGTGTCAAGTTCAACGCTTTCATTCTACTGCATTCATTCAATCATTGAATCAAACTACAATCATTGATTCCATGCATCAAACCTTATTCCTTGTTGCAATGGAACAAACGTAACTCAGTTATATGCTGAATCCTACTGCGCATGTGCATTCAATGAAACAACTACACGCATTCATTCAATGATACTGATTGCACGTCTTAAATCAATGAGTGGAGCTTCGTTCAATGCGTCAAGCTTAACGCTTTGATTCAATGAAACAACTGCATTCATTGATTCATTGAATCAAACATCAAAAATTGATTCAATGAATCAAACCTTATTCATTGTTTCTATGAAAGAAACTTACTGAATGAATCAAACTGCACAAGTTCATTCAATCAAAGAGACTACACTTGTCAATTCAATGAGTACAGCTACTCTCATTCATTGAATACCACAAGCTTCATGCACTGTCTCAATCGAACTGCACACATTCACTCCATGAGTAAAATTGCACGTGTCATTTCAATGAGTGGAGCTTCTCTCATTCCTTCAATGTGTTATGCTTAACGCTTTAATTCAATGAAACAACCTGCATTCATTGAATCATTGAATCAAAGTACCATTATTGATTCCATGAATCATACCTTTATTCCTTGTTTCAATGTAACAAACTTTTATTACTACACTCGTTCATTCAATGAAACAGACTGCACATGATAATTCAATGAGTAGACGTACTCTCATTCGTTTACTGCCACAAGCTTAACGCATTGATACAAAGAAGCAAACTACACGTGTTCATTCTACGAGTGTAGTTTTTCTCTTTCATTCAATGTCTCGAGCATAACTCTTTTTTTCAATGAAACAACCTACATTCACTCGTTCATTATTTCATATTTCAATCTTTGATTCAAAGAATCGATTGTAATTTATTGATTTAATTATGCGACCTTCACTCATTTATGGGGTGAAAATAAGTGCATTCATTCAAACAATGAATCAAACTGCAATCATTCATTCGATGAGAAACACTGCAAGTAGTTTCAAATGAATCGAGCATTTGCCATTCATTCAATGGAATAAACTTCACGCGTTCATACAATGAAACAAACTGCATGTATGAAACAGACTGCAATGAAACAATGAAACAGAATGGGTAGAGGTACTCTCATTGCTTGACACCCACAATCTTAGCGCAGTGATTCGTTCAAACAAACTACACACATTTAGTGCATGAAGCAAACTGCACCTGTTGATTCAATGAGTAGAGGTTTTCTCTTTCATTCAATGTCTCGAGATTAACTCTTTAATTCAATGAAACAACCTGCATACACACATTCATTATTTCATATTTCAATCATTGACTCAAAGATTCGAATGTAATTCAATGATTTAATTATGCAAACTTCACTCATTAATGGAATGTATTTAACTGCATTCTTTCAATCAATGAACCAAACTGCAATCATTCATTCGCTGAGAAACATTCATTTCCAATGAATCGAGTTTTGGCCATGCATTCAATGAAAGAAACTGCATGCATTCATTCTATGAAACTGACTACACTTCTTAATTCAATCAGTGCAGCCTTTCTCGTTTATTCAATGTCTCGAGGCTAACGCTTTCATTCACTGAAACAAACTGCACGCATCCATTCAATGAAACTGACTGCACGTATTAATTCAATGAGTAGAGCTTCTCTCATTCGTTGAATATGTCAAGTTTAACGATTTCAAACTGCATTCATTGAATCAAACTTCAAGGATTGCCCCAAGGAATCAGACGTAACAATGAAACAAACTTAACACACTTATTCAGTGAATCAAACTGCACACGTTCATTCAATGAAAGAGACTGCACTTCTCAACTCAATGAGTACAGCTCCTCTAATTCATTCAAAGCCACAAGCTTCAAACATTGTCTCAATCAAACTACAAAACATTCACTCCTTGACACCTGCTATTAGAACTTCTCTTATTCATGCTATGTCAAGTTCAACGCTTTCATTCTACTGCATTCATTCAATCATTGAATCAAACTACAATCATTGATTCAATGCATCAAACCTTATTCCTTTTTGCAATGGAACAAACGTAACTCAGTTATATACTGAATCCTACTGCGCATGTGCATTCAATGAATCAACTACACGCATTCATTCAATGATACTGATTGCACGTCTTAAATCAATGAGTGGAGCTTCGTTCAATGCGTCAAGCTTAACGCTTTGATTCAATGAAACCAACTGCATTCATTGATTCATTGAATCAAACTTCAAACATTGATTCAATGAATCAACCCTTATTCATTGTTTCTATGAAAGAAACTTACTGAATGAATCAAACTGCACATGTTCATTCAATCAAAGAGACTACACTTGTCAATTCAATGAGTACAGCTACTCTCATTCATTGAATACCACAAGCTTCATGCACTGTCTCAATCGAACTGCACACATTCACTCCATGAGTAAAATTGCACGTGTCATTTCAATGAGTGGAGCTTCTCTCATTCCTTCAATGTGTTATGCTGAACGCTTTAATTCAATGAAACAACCTGCATTCATTGAATCATTGAATCAAAGTACCATTATTGATTCCATGAATCATACCTTTATTCCTTGTTTCAATATAACAAACTTTTTATTACTACACTCGTTCATTCAATGAAACAGACTGCACATGATGATTCAATGAGTAGACGTACTCTCATTCGTTTACTGCCACAAGCTTAACGCATTGATACAAAGAAGCAAACTACACGTGTTCATTCTACGAGTGTAGTTTTTCTCTTTCATTCAATGTCTCGAGCATAACTCTTTTTTTCAATGAAACAACCTACATTCACTCGTTCATTATTTCATATTTCAATCTTTGATTCAAAGAATCGATTGTAATTTATTGATTCAATTATGCGACCTTCACTCATTTATGGGGTGAAAATAAGTGCATTCATTCAATCAATGAATCAAACTGCAATCATTCATTCGATGAGAAACACTGCAAGTAGTTTCAAATGAATCGAGCATTTGCCATTCATTCAATGGAATAAACTTCACGCGTTCATACAATGAAACAAACTGCATGTATGAATCAGACTGCAATGAAACAATGAAACAGAATGGGTAGAGGTACTCTCATTGCTTGACACCCACAATCTTAGCGCAGTGATTCGTTCAAACAAACTACACACATTTAGTGCATGAAGCAAACTGCACCTGTTGATTCAATGAGTAGAGGTTTTCTCTTTCATTCAATGTCTCGAGATTAACTCTTTAATTCAATGAAACAACCTGCATACACACATTCATTATTTCATATTTCAATCATTGACTCAAAGATTCGAATGTAATTCAATGATTTAATTATGCAAACTTCACTCATTAATGGAATGTATTTAACTGCATTCTTTCAATCAATGAACCAAACTGCAATCATTCATTCGCTGAGAAACATTCATTTCCAATGAATCGAGTTTTGGCCATGCATTCAATGAAAGAAACTGCATGCATTCATTCTATGAAACTGACTACACTTCTTAATTCAATCAGTGCAGCCTTTCTCGTTTATTCAATGTCTCGAGGCTAACGCTTTCATTCACTGAAACAAACTGCACGCATCCATTCAATGAAACTGACTGCACGTATTAATTCAATGAGTAGAGCTTCTCTCATTCGTTGAATATGTCAAGTTTAACGATTTCAAACTGCATTCATTGAATCAAACTTCAAGGATTGCCCCAAGGAATCAGACGTAACAATGAAACAAACTTAACACACTTATTCAGTGAATCAAACTGCACACGTTCATTCAATGAAAGAGACTGCACTTCTCAACTCAATGAGTACAGCTCCTCTAATTCATTCAAAGCCACAAGCTTCAAACATTGTCTCAATCAAACTACAAAACATTCACTCCTTGACACCTGCTATTAGAACTTCTCTTATTCATGCTGTGTCAAGTTCAACGCTTTCATTCTACTGCATTCATTCAATCATTGAATCAAACTACAATCATTGATTCAATGCATCAAACCTTATTCCTTTTTGCAATGGAACAAACGTAACTCAGTTATATACTGAATCCTACTGCGCATGTGCATTCAATGAATCAACTACACGCATTCATTCAATGATACTGATTGCACGTCTTAAATCAATGAGTGGAGCTTCGTTCAATGCGTCAAGCTTAACGCTTTGATTCAATGAAACCAACTGCATTCATTGATTCATTGAATCAAACTTCAAACATTGATTCAATGAATCAACCCTTATTCATTGTTTCTATGAAAGAAACTTACTGAATGAATCAAACTGCACATGTTCATTCAATCAAAGAGACTACACTTGTCAATTCAATGAGTACAGCTACTCTCATTCATTGAATACCACAAGCTTCATGCACTGTCTCAATCGAACTGCACACATTCACTCCATGAGTAAAATTGCACGTGTCATTTCAATGAGTGGAGCTTCTCTCATTCCTTCAATGTGTTATGCTTAACGCTTTAATTCAATGAAACAACCTGCATTCATTGAATCATTGAATCAAAGTACCATTATTGATTCCATGAATCATACCTTTATTCCTTGTTTCAATGTAACAAACTTTTTATTACTACACTCGTTCATTCAATGAAACAGACTGCACATGATAATTCAATGAGTAGACGTACTCTCATTCGTTTACTGCCACAAGCTTAACGCATTGATACAAAGAAGCAAACTACACGTGTTCATTCTACGAGTGTAGTTTTTCTCTTTCATTCAATGTCTCGAGCATAACTCTTTTTTTCAATGAAACAACCTACATTCACTCGTTCATTATTTCATATTTCAATCTTTGATTCAAAGAATCGATTGTAATTTATTGATTTAATTATGCGACCTTCACTCATTTATGGGGTGAAAATAAGTGCATTCATTCAATCAATGAATCAAACTGCAATCATTCATTCGATGAGAAACACTGCAAGTAGTTTCAAATGAATCGAGCATTTGCCATTCATTCAATGGAATAAACTTCACGCGTTCATACAATGAAACAAACTGCATGTATGAATCAGACTGCAATGAAACAATGAAACAGAATGGGTAGAGGTACTCTCATTGGTTGACACCCACAAACTTAGCGCAGTGATTCGTTCAAACAAACTACACACGTTTAGTGCATGAAGCAAACTGCACCTGTTGATTCAATGAGTAGAGGTTTTCTCTTTCATTCAATGTCTCGAGCTTAACTCTTTAATTCAATCAAACAACCTGCATACACACATTCATTATTTCATATTTCAATCATTGACTCAAAGATTCGAATGTAATTCAATGATTTAATTATGCAAACTTCACTCATTAACGGAATGTATTTAACTGCATTCTTTCAATCAATGAACCAAACTGCAATCATTCATTCGCTGAGAAACATTCATTTCCAATGAATCGAGTTTTGGCCATGCATTCAATGAAAGAAACTGCATGCATTCATTCTATGAAACTGACTACACTTCTTAATTCAATAAGTGCAGCCTTTCTCGTTTATTCAATGTCTCGAGGCTAACGCTTTCATTCACTGAAACAAACTGCACGCATCCATTCAATGAAACTGACTGCACGTATTAATTCAATGAGTAGAGCTTCTCTCATTCGTTGAATATGTCAAGTTTAACGATTTCAAACTGCATTCATTGAATCAAAACTTCAAGGATTGCCCCAAGGAATCAGACGTAACAATGAAACAAACTTAACACACTTATTCAGTGAATCAAACTGCACACGTTCATTCAATGTAAGAGACTGCACTTGTCAATTCAATGAGTACAGCTCCTCTAATTCATTCAAAGCCACAAGCTTCAAACATTGTCTCAATCAAACTACAAAACATTCACTCCTTGACACCTGCTATTAGAACTTCTCTTATTCATGCTATGTGTCAAGTTCAACGCTTTCATTCTACTGCATTCATTCAATCATTGAATCAAACTACAATCATTGATTCCATGCATCAAACCTTATTCCTTGTTGCAATGGAACAAACGTAACTCAGTTATATACTGAATCCTACTGCGCATGTGCACTCAATGAATCAACTACACGCATTCATTCAATGATACTGATTGCACGTCTTAAATCAATGAGTGGAGCTTCGTTCAATGCGTCAAGCTTAACGATTTGATTCAATGAAACCAACTGCATTCATTGATTCATTGAATCAAACTTCAAACATTGATTCAATGAATCAAACCTTATTCATTGTTTCTATGAAAGAAACTTACTGAATGAATCTAACTGCACAAGTTCATTCAATCAAAGAGACTACACTTGTCAATTCAATGAGTACAGCTACTCTCATTCATTGAATACCACAAGCTTCATGCACTGTCTCAATCGAACTGCACACAGTCACTCCATGAGTAAAATTGCACGTGTCATTTCAATGAGTGGAGCTTCTCTCATTCCTTCAATGTGTTATGCTTAACGCTTTAATTCAATGAAACAACCTGCATACACACATTCATTATTTAATATTTCAATCATTGACTCAAAGATTCGAATGTAATTCAATGATTTAATTATGCTAACTTCACTCATTAATGGCATGTATTTAACTGCATTCTTTCAATCAATGAACCAAACTGCAATCATTCATTCGCTGAGAAACATTCATTTCCAATGAATCGAGTTTTGGCCATGCATTCAATGAAAGAAACTGCATGCATTCATTCTATGAAACAAACTACACTTCTTAATTCAATAAGTGCACCCTTTCTCGTTTATTCATGTCTCGAGGCTAACGCTTTCATTCACTGAAACAAACTGCATGCATCCATTCAATGAAACTGACTGCACGTATTAATTCAATGAGTAGAGCTTCTCTCATTCGTTGAATAAGTCAAGTTTAACGATTTCAAACTGCATTCATTGAATCAAACTTCAAGGATTGCCCCAAGGAATCAAACGTTTCATGAATCATTGTTTCAATTAAACAAACTTAACACACTTATTCATGAATCAAACTGCACACGTTCATTCAATGAAAGAGACTGCACTTGTCAATTCAATGAGTACAGCTCCTCTAATTCATTCAAAGCCACAAGCTTCAAACATTGTCTCAATCAAACTACAAAACATTCACTCCTTGAAACAAGAT